>NW_024062296.1:3000000-3509357 GCF_006381635.1 Hibiscus syriacus | reverse complement strand
TTATATCACTCATTCCATCCTATGCTTAGTTGATTATGTTTTTCATATCATTCAAATCTATGCTATGAATACATATCATTTCTTAGGATATTAGTATTACAGGTTTCCATTTATCATTTATTATGAACACCATGTTAAATGATATTCGGTACGCATTGTTATTTATTTTAAGCATGTTAGAATAAGTCTTGCATTCATATTTAATTATTTGTTAGCTCATTAGCATCTATCATATTAGCATACATGCATTCGTGTAGCTCATTGTTTTCATTTTAACACTTATAATTTTTCACGTTTTGTTTATGTTTTGCATTCATCTAAGCATATTTTAATACATATCATCATGTAGCACGTCTTGCACTCATATTAAACAAAACATCATGTTTATCCTTTATTTTAATTAACTCATGTGTATTCCCTTTGTTAAACACGTCTTGCACTCTTATTCAACATGACAACATGTTTTTCATTTAATTATAATTACCATTCATGTGCATTCATATTGATAAGCACTTTGTTTGCATTTATATTCAACATAACAGCATGTTTATCATTTGTTTTGTTAAATTCACGTGCACTCACATTCACATAACAGCATGTTCATCATTTGTTTTGCATAACAGCATGTTCATCATTTGTTTAGTTAATTCACGTGCACCCACATTCACTTTACAGCATGTTTTTCATTATAACTCATGTGCACTCATTTGAGTTTTAAGATTTAATTATTTTTTGTTATTATATCATGCATGTTAGCTCATTATGATGAATTAAGTGAGATTATTCTCTTGTTTAAGTCCTTGTGACTTTTTATCGACCAAACAAGTAACTTGTTACTTGTGGCGTCAATTCCTTTCATTATGATAATTCTGGTTCCTATCTCTATATAGATAGTGGGTCAAATTCCTTGTTACCACCCCTTAGAACGATTTGTAAGGCTGGGTCTTTGCTCTTTATAGCACTGGTTCTTCCTTGGTTATTCTAAGATACTATCCATTCCTTATTTACCATCCATTTACCATCACGTTTACCACTTAAACTATCCATTTCTTACCCTTTTCTTATGCAAGTTGTTTTGCTTCCTTCCTAGATCCAAAATCATTCGATAAGGCAGATCGGATCGTATCAATCACAATTATATAATGGTAGCATACTTATCATTCATTTTATTAGCTCATATGCATTCATTTTAGCTCTTAGGCTTTAAACATTAGCTCACACATATTATATGCTATTATATGTAGCTCATAACATGCAACCATAGCTCACAAGACCATGATCATACAGGGCAGCAAGGAATTTAGCTCATACAAGCTCAAAGCCAATGAAATACCTTGTTTTCTTGCACATGTAAGTACATTGGAGCATGAAAAACGTTGGGGCAGCTTGGTGAAGCATTTGGAAGTCATATTCAGCTCACAAATAGCTCACAAAGAACATGGCAACTCATGGTACACTAAGGAAAGCTCAACTCAGCTGGAGGAGCTCAAGGCCAACTAATCTAAGCTAGTTGGACTATTTGAAGCTAATTTGCTAAAGGTGATATCAATAGTAGTTGAATGTAGCTGAATGTGTTGTTATGAAGCTTGCAAGGTCTCAGCTAGGAAGCTCATTCACAACCAGCCCTTGCTTGCTAGCTAGCTACACACTCAAGCAAGGTTGGAGGAAGACCCATGCATGCCCAAGATGATGCACATGACCAGCCTTCATCCTATGCACAAGGCTACACTACTAGGTTCCTTTGAACACCCATGTGCATGCCATATGACCAGCAACCATGTGCCTTGTATGTGGTCTCTTTTAGGCGCCAAGATGAAGAGCCATCTACCCATTCGGCCAAGCATCATTTACTCTCCCATTTAACACCAACTTGAAAGGATACAAGTGTTATTCATCCATGAGACATGTTCCTACATTTTAACCGAACCAACACCTATTTATTCATGTTAATTCTGTATTAAATTATGTCTTTTTTAGGAAGGCACAAGGGCTAGCTGAACCATCATGTACCTATTCAGCCAAGTCCCTTTAAAAACTATGAATAGGCTTTCCTATTTTATTTGTAAGAAGACCTTTTTCATCAATTAAAGTGAGATATTTCTCTTTGCTTAAGTCCTTGTGACTTTTATCGACTTATCAAGTAATTTATTACTTGTGGCGTAACCCCTTCCCCTTGATACTTGTGGTTCATATCTCTATATAGATAGTGGGTCCAAATCCTTTCTACCACCCCTTAAATAAGCAATATAAAGTCTGGGTCTTTGTTCTTTAACATTGGTTCTTCTTTGAGCCTTCTTTAAGATACTATCCTTACAACCATTCAAACTATAGCCATATCAACAATCTTCCGCTACCATCTCTCAAATCATAAATAGCCTACCCTTTTCACCTTTACATCTACCACCAAACCCTCTGTTTTGAGCCATTCACTTATGTAGGTTGTTTTGCTTCCTTCCTAGATCCACAATCAATCGAAAAGGTAGGAGTACCTTACATCAAGCAGTAATCAAAGCTTTGGTAGAAGAAGCAACATGCAATAACAACAAAAACAAAAATACAAAAAAGAAGTGCAAGTGAAGAAATCAAAATCCAGCAAAGAAATCGAAGCACTCAAAAGAAGAAATTGAAAGCACTCAAAAAGAAGAAAAAGAAAAGAAAAGAAAGAAAAGTTGAAGCACTCATCAACAATTCTCATTACCAAGCCATTCAAGTAAGCCTTTAAATTGATTGTGGTGATAGAAGGTTGTGAAGTGACTTTGTGTAAGTAACCCCTTTTATTCTCTTCTTTCTATTTCTAAGCCACCCTTTTCATTATATTTTACTTTCCATTCCTACTAACCCTTTTTGCAGCCGACGCGCAACAAGTAAAATTTACTTGATACGGTTTTGAGTAAAGTTGATATGATCGCCAATAGCAAAGACCCGGAGAAGTACCCAAGTGGCCCCTTCACATGAGCAAGGGCTAAGGAGTTTCAAGCAGCCATAGAGAGTATGTTCACATCATGTTTGGAACATGATGAAGAAGGAATAATAAGGGAGGAACACTTTACTTTGCTTATGCATGAATTTGCATGAGAATTTAAAGTTTGCAAAACATTCATTGCATTAATAAGTGTGATGTTCATTCAAGCATGCTTTGCATTTAAATCATCTAGTT
The DNA here is from genome assembly GCF_006381635.1 of Hibiscus syriacus. Lineage (NCBI taxonomy): Eukaryota > Viridiplantae > Streptophyta > Magnoliopsida > Malvales > Malvaceae > Hibiscus > Hibiscus syriacus. The sequence goes on along the minus strand of NW_024062296.1, from coordinate 3,506,200 downwards.
CATTCATCAAATTAGTTCATTTATTAGATTAAATCTTAATTGTTTCATGCATGCTTTCAATTAAATATTGAATAAAGTTCACCTTTGTGTCTAGGTGCATGAGAGAAGTTGAATGGTTTCATCACATGCACAAATGTTAGTCAGAGATGTGTTTGGTTATAGAAATCAATTTGACATTATTCCTCTATCACATATCTTTCCAACACCTTTTGAATCACCTTGATCCGATATCGGGAGCTTGAGATATGATCGATTTATTGAAGACAGTGCAAGCTGGAATTTTGTTACGGAAATTTTATGCATGGATGATTTGGATGAGTTTGAGGCAAGGGAGAGTATTTTCAACTTCATCCAAGTGACAAGCCATTGAAGGACTCTTAATTCACCTATTAAAGGCATTCAAAGCTGATTGTTATCATCTAAGTTCAAGGGCTGTTCATATTCATCAAGGGAGCATGCAATGAAGGGTGATTTAATTCACTTATCAAGACAATTTTCAGCATGGAATAGCAAGAGTCTTCCTCCCCTTGGACGAAATTAAGGCCAAATTCAGCTTCCAATTGTCTAGATTCATGCCAAAATGATCTAGAATATTCATCCAACTTTGAAGATAAGAAGACAAAGCATTCCAGTGCATTTTATTGCTAAATTGATGAGAATGTTTTCATCTTTTGAGTCTTTTCATATGCTTCTTAGAAATACTATAAATAGGCACCTTTGGGATCATTTGTAGACACATTTTGAATATATAAAATATCTTTGAGAGGTTGCTTTCATTCTTGTTCTCTTGTAGAACTTTATTGGCTTCAAGATAGTATTGTAGTCTTCATCCATTTCCTTTTGTTATAATGTTGGTTCCTAGTTCATATATAGCTAGTGGGCCACGTTCCATACCCTACCATTTTGATTCCATTTTTTTATATTGTTGGTTCTTAGCTGCAAATAACTAACAGGTCACAATCCGCTTTAACCTTATAACACTTACTACGACAACACCATTTGCCACGACAACGCCACTCATACTTCACCATCTATTTTCATTATCATTAAACCACAACAACCATCACTCTTCCATCACCTTCAAATAACTTCCTCATTCTTTTCATTCCATTATTTTAATTATTATTTTATATCATTTCCTTCTTATGTTATATTTATGCAATTTCAGAGTTCAAGCTATCATTACAGGGTTTCTTACTAGAATCACAATCGGGCATTCACATAAATGACTCGAAACAAATAATCGAGATCATATCAAAAGTCATTTAGAACTTGAGATAAAGAGAATTGAGAGGAAAGAGGCTTGAGCGTGTGAGATTAGAAGAGGACTAGTAAAAGCCTTGAAGTCCTAGAGTGCAAACAGGAGCGGATCGAATGACATTCAAGTTTTCTTGGAGTGACTCGTGAGTCTTTGTGAGAGTATTACATGGTAAGGTCTTTTACAAATCTTTTTCTTTTCTTATTTCACTAACCATGTCTCGGAGTCCAAGACGAACCCCTGAAAGAGAAGCCCCTAACTTGCAAACTCAAGCAATTATGCATGAAATGGCAAGATTGATGAAATTAGAATTGGAGCCTTTGCATGAACGTATGGATCAATTTGAAGCATCTTTGGGCAACCGGAGAATAAATCGCCCAAGAATGGAAGAAGAGGCTGAAGTAACATTAGAAGCAAGAAGATACGTTCATCGAAATTAAAATGATAACTTCAGTAACATTAAGGTAACCATTCCTCTATTTCATGGACGAACTGATCCTGAAGTCTATCTTGACTGGGTAATCAAGATCGAGCACATTTTTTAATGTCAAAACTATACGGAGCAAAAGAAGGTCAGGCTTACTGCTATGGAATTCGTGGACTATGCCCTAGTTTGGTGGGATCAATTGGTGAGTTCAAGAAGACGAAATGGTTAACGCCTCATCACTACGTGGGAAGAAATAAAGGCCATTATGAGGAAAAGGTTCGTGCCTACTCACTATCACCGAGATCTTTATCATAAGCTACAAAATCTTAAACAAGGAAGCATGCGCGTAGGTGATTATTTCAAGGAGATGGAGATAGCCATGATTCGAGCAAATGTTGATGAAGACAACCAAGCAACAATGGCAAGGTTTCTATCTGGCTTAAATAATGACATTGCTAACCTTGTTGAACTGCAACATTATGTAGAGATTGAGGAGATGGTACATATGGCCATGAAAATTGAATGACATATTAAAAGAAAAGCCTTCAACCGGAGTAGTCCAAATTCGGCCACCAAATAGAAACAAGAGTCTAATACTTTCCGGAAACCAACTCCAATCCAAGTAAAGGATCGTGTAGAGGTAACCAAAACTATTCAAGTGGGTGAATCCAGCAAGGAAAAAGAAAAGCAAACTAACTCTTTTGAGAGGTCCAGAGACATCAAATGCTTTAGGTGTTTTGGAAAACGACATGAGGCCAGTCAATGTCCCAACTGAAATGCTATGATAGTTTATGCAAGCACGTTTCCATCAATAAAGGGAGTACTCTTGAACACCTTTATATTGAAATTACTATATATTAGTTATATACTATATACTTTTATAATACAATTCATGATAAGAATTCTTGTTATGTAGTTAAAGAATAACTTAGTATGAACACAACATGCACATTGATATTTAAGCATGTTTGGATAGTCTTATATATTAAACATGATTACCTTATATACATCAAGGCAGCATGATTATAATTCATTTTATTAGTTCATATGCATTCATATTAGCTCTTAAGCTTCATGCATTATCTTACACATATTATGAGATGATATATTTAGCTCATGACCTTCAATCATAGGTCATATTACCATATTCTTACATAGTAACAAGGTATTTAGCTCATAACAGCTCAATGCCATGGACTTACCTTGTTTCCTTGCACATATAGGTACATTGGAGTGTGATGCACGATGAGATAGCTTGGTAGATGATTTAGATGTCATATACAGCTCACAAATAGCTCACAAAGTACAAGGCAGCTCATGGAACACTAAGGAAAGCTCGATTCAGTTGGAGGAGCTTAAGGCTAGCTAAACTCAGCTAGTTGGACTATTTGGAGCTGAGTTGCCAAAAGTGATGTCAAAGGTAGCTGAACGTAGCTGAACATGTTGTTATGGAGCTCATAAGGATTTGACTAGGAAGCTTGTTCACAAACAATCCATGCTTGCTAACTAGCTCCACACTCAAGCTAGCTTGGTTGGAGACACATGCACGCCCAAGATGGAGCACATGACCAGCCATCATTCCATGCACAAGGCTGCACCACAAGGCTCCCTAGATCACCCATGTGCATGCCATATGACCAGCCCCCATGTGCCTTGCATGTGGTCTCATTTAGGCGCCAAGATGAAGATCCCTTTCCCTATTTGGCCAAGCATCATCTCCCATCCAATTTGGCACCAACATGAAGGGACACTAGAGCTATTCGGCCAAGGGTTATCACCCTCCATTTGAACTGAAACATCATCTCTATTTTGTAATTAATTATGTCTCTATAGGAAGGCACAAGGCTAGCCGAATCCCCTTGTAACTATTCGGCCATGCCTCTCTATTTCCTATAAATAGGAAAGCATATATAATTTGTATTCATACTTTTTGATTAATATAAGTGAGATTATTCTCTTCCTTAAGTCTTGGTAACTTTTATCGACTTATCAAGTATTTTATCTTGTGGCGTCAACCCCTTTCTTTTCACCTTGATACTTTTGGTTCCTAGTTCATATAACTAGAGGGTCAAAGTACTTAATACCACCCCTTGAAGAAGCAATATAAAGTCTGGGTCTTTTCTCTCTATAGCATTGGTTCTTCTTTGAGACTTCTTCAAGATACTATCCTCACTACCATCCCTTTGTTTCATAAGCCATCACTATAGCCTTATCAACCATCTTCCTCTTCTATCTCTCATTTTAAACAACCCACCTATTCACCATACGTCTACCACCCTTAACACTCTCTTTTTTGAGCAATTCACTTGTGCAGGTTGTTTGCTTCCTTCCTAGATCCACAATCAATTTGTTAAGGTACAAATACCTTACATCAAGCGGTAATCAGAGCTATTGGTGGAAGAAAGCAACGTGTAATAACAACAAAAAGAAAAATACAAAAAAAAGTGCAAAGTGAAGTGCGAAGTCAAAGAAAAATCAAAATCAAAAAAGAAAGTGAAGCACTCAAAAGAAAGAAAAATCCAGCACTCAAAAGAAGAAAAAGTAAAGAAAAGAAGTTGAAGCACTCATCAACAATTATCATCACCAAGCAATTCAAGTAAGCCGTTTAAATTGATTGTGGTGATAGAAGGTTGTGAAGTGACTTGTGCAAGTAACCCTTTCTGTTCTCTTCTTTCTATTTCTAAGCCACCCTTTCATTATATTTATTTTTCCATTCCTACTAACCCTTTTACAGCCGACGCCAAACAAGTAAAAATTTACTTGATACGGTCTTGAGTAAAGTTCTCTAGAACTTGGGATAAGAGAATTGAGAGGAAAAAGGCTGGAGCGTGTGTGAGATCAGAAGAGGACAAGTAAAAGCCATTATTAAGTCCAAGAATGCAAACACGAGAGGATTGAGTGACATTCAAGTTTCCTTGGAGTGACTCGTGAGGATTTGTGAGAGTACATTCTGGTAAGGTCTTTTACACATCTTATTCTTTTCTTATTTCACTAACCATGTCTCGAAGTCTAGGATGAACCCCTGAAAGTGATGCCCCTAATTTACAAACTCAAGCAATCATGCATGAAATGGCCAGATATCTAAAATTAGAATTGGAGCCTTTGCATGATCGTATGGACCAATTTGAAGCATCTTTAGGGAATCGAAGAGTAAATCTCCCTAGAATGGAAGAAGAATTCGAAGAAGAGGAGGCTGAAGTAACATCAGTAGCACGAAGAGATGGTCATCGAAATCAGAATGACAACTTCAGCAACATCAAAGTGACCATTCCTCTATTTCAAGGACGAACTGATCCTGAAGCCTATCTTGATTGGGTAATCAAGATTGAACACATTTTTGAATGCCAAAATTATATGGAGCAAAAGAAGGTCAGGCTTGCTGCTATGGAATTCATGGAATATGCCTTTTACAGCCGACGCCAAACAAGTAGAAATTTACTTAATACGATCTTGAGTAAAGTTCTCTAGAACTTGGGATAAGAGAATTGAGAGGAAAAAGGCTGGAGCGTGTGTGAGATCAGAAGAGGACAAGTAAAAGCCATTATTAAGTCCTAGAGTGCAAACACGAGCGGATTGAGTGACATTCAAGTTTCCTTGGAGTGACTCGTGAGGCTTTGTGAGAGTACATTCTGGTAAGGTCTTTTACACATCTTATTCTTTTCTTATTTCACTAACCATGTCTTGAAGTCTAGGATGAACCCCTGAAAGTGATGCCCCTAATTTACAAACTCAAGCAATCATGCATGAAATGGCCAGATATCTAAAATTAGAATTGGAGCCTTTGCATGATCGTATGGACCAATTTGAAGCATCTTTAGGGAATCGAAGAGTAAATCTCCCTAGAATGGAAGAAGAATTCGAAGAAGAGGAGGCTGAAGTAACATCAGTAGCACGAAGAGATGGTCATCGAAATCAGAATGACAACTTCAGCAACATCAAAGTGACCATTCCTCTATTTCAAGGACGAACTAATCCTGAAGCCTATCTTGATTGGGTAATCAAGATTGAACACATTTTTGAATGCCAAAATTATATGGAGCAAAAGAAGGTCAGGCTTGCTGCTATGGAATTCGTGGACTATGCCTTAGTTTGGTGGGACCAATTGGTGAGTTCAAGAAGACGAAATGGTGAACGCCCCATCAATACATGGGAAGAAATGAAGGCCATTATGAGGAAAAGGTCCGTGCCTACTCACTGTCACCGAGATCTTTACCATAAACTACAAAATTTGAAACAAGGAAGCAAGACCGTTGAAGATTATTTCAAAGAAATGGAGATAGCCATGATCCGAGCCAATGTTGATGAAGATAGAGAAGTAACCATGGAAAGGTTTTTATCTGGCCTAAATCCTGATATTGCTAACCTTGTTGAACTTCAGCATTATGTAGAGATTGAAGAGATGGTACATATGGCCATGAAAATTGAAAGACAACTCAAAATGAAATCCTACACTAGGAGCAGTCCAAGTTCGGCCACCAAATGGAAGCAAGAGCCTATTACCTTCAGGAAACCAATTCCAGCACAAGCAAAGGATCATATAAAAGTTACCAAGACTAAACAAGTAGGCGAATCTAGTAAGGGTAAAGAAAAGCAAACCAAAACTTTTGAGAGATCCAAAGACAGCAAATGTTTCAAATGTTTTGGGAAAGGACATGTTGCTAGTCAATGTCCCAACCGAAATGCCATGATGATACTTGACAATGGAGATATTGTATCGAATTCTGACGAGCCTATTTTTGATGAGGAACCTGAAACATTGCAAGACGAAGAAACTGAAGAAAATGCAGATCATGGTGAGATGCTTGTTTTGAAAAGGTGCCTACAATCACAAACATCCCAAGAGGATATTCAAAGAAACAGTATTTTCCATACAAGATGCCATGTCAAGGACAAGGTTTGCACAATGATCATCGATGGAGGAAGTAGCACAAACGTGGCCAGCACTCTTATGGTTGAAAAACTTGGATTGGTAACATCAAAGTATCCCACTCCATATAAACTCCAATGGCTCAATGAAGGACGTGAGTTAAACGTTACCAAATAGGTTCTAATTCGTTTTTCAGTTGGCAGGTACAAGGACGAGGTGCTTTGTGATATTTTCCCTATGCATGCTAGCCACATCTTACTTGGAAGGCCAAGGCAGTATGACAAAAAGGCCAATAATGATTGTTATCACAATCAATACAATTTTAAGCATGATGGACGCAAGGTAACCTTGATGCCTTTGACGCCAAAAGAGGTACAACAAGATCAGTTGCATATGCGAAAGAGTGTACAAGCATGGCGCAAAGACAAAACCCCAATAAAGAATGAAAAGGAACGAAACATGACACCAAACTTCTTCATAGAGAAACACGATGGTTCAAGGCTGGAAAATGAAGGGGTTCCTACGAAAATTGGTGATGATTCGAATTTAAAGACACAACTCTTCACCAAGGGTTTTAATCGCCAAAAGGTAAGTAAACCTTTATTTGAAACCTCTTCTCTCCTCACTTTTAAGGACCAATCACGTGAAAGGTCACTTCCAAAAGGGATATCCTTAAAGGAAGATCACTCTCAAAAGGTATCTGTTAGTAAATCAAATTCCAAAGAAAGGCCTAAAGGGAAATCTTATGAAAGGATACCTAATGGAAGAACACAACCATTCAAAGGATGCTTTCTTTTAGTAAGGAGACGAAAAGCTATGGAAGGAAATAATGAACTCGATTTGAGGACAAATCGCCCTAAAGAAGGGGGATGATGCAAGCACGTTTCCATCAATAAAGGGAGTACTCTTGAACACCATTATATTGAAATTTCTATATATTAGTTATATACTACATGCTTTTATAATACAATTCACGATAAAAATTCTTGTTATGTAGTTAAAGAATAACTTAGTATGAACACAACATGCACATTGATATTTAAGCATGTTAGGATAGTCTTATAATCATATTAAACATGATTACCTTATATACATTAAGGCAGCATCATTATAATTCATTTTTTAGTTCATTCGCATTCATATTAGCTCTTAAGCTTCATGAATTATCTTACACATATTATGAGATGATATATTTAGCTCATGACCTTCAATCATAGCTCACATTACCATATTCTTACATGACAACAAGGTATTTAGCTCATAACAGCTCAATGCCATGGACTTACCTTGTTTCCTTGCACATATAGGTACATTGGAGTGTGATGCACGATGAGATAGCTTGGTGGATGATTTGGACGTCATATGCAGCTCATAAACAGCTCACAAAGTACAAGGCAACTTATGGAATACTAAGGAAAGCTCGATTCAGCTGGAGGAGCTTAAGGCTACCTAAACTCAGCTAGTTGGACTATTTGGAGTTGAGTTGCCAAAAATGATGTCAAAGGTAGTTGAATGTAGTTGAACATGTTGTTATGGAGCTCATAAGGATTCGACTAGGAAGCTTGTTCACAAACACCCCATGATGTATGGTAATTCTACCTCTTCGTTTGATTGTGGATCTAGGAAGGAAGCAAAACAACCTGCAAAGTGAATGGCTCAAAAATAGAAAGGTTAAGGTGGTAAATGTAAGGGTGAATAGATGGGCTGTTTAAATGAGAGATGGAAGCGGAAGATGGTTGATATGGCTATGGTTGTGGTTTATGAAACAAAGGAATGGTTGTGAGGATAGTATCTTAAAGAAGACTCAAAGAAGAACCAATGCTATATAGAGCATACTTTATATTGCTTCTTTAAGGGGTGGAATGAAGTACTTTGACCTACTAGTTATAAAGAACTAGGAACCAGAAGTATCAAGATGAAAAGGAAGGGGTTGACGCCACAAGTATAAAATACTTGATAAGTGGATAAAAAGTCACCACGACTTAAGAAAGAGAATAATCTCACTTCAATTAAAAATAATGGTCTCCTTACAAATGATGATTGCTTTCCTATTTATAGGAAATGGGGAGACATGGCCAAATGGTTATAAAAGGATTCGGCCAGCCCTTTGTGTCTCTATAAAATGACATAATTTTAATGCTAAATGACATAATGTTTTGGCTCTAAATGGAGGGAAATAACCCTTGGCCGAATAGCTCTTGTGTCCCCTCAAGTTGGTAACTAGTCCTTCCATTTCCTATAAATAGGAACGCATAATTGATGTAAGGCTAACCAGGCTTCTTCAATAATGGAGAAGTTGGTAACCTTGTTGTTTCCCGATCTAGGAGAGACACCAAATGCTACACCTTGGATTGAAAGTAATCTGCACAAAAAAAGAAGAATTGATTAAGTAATATGATAATTAAAAAATGAAATGGAAAGAATTGAAATGGATAGAATAGTTATCTAAGATGGGCTGCGGAAGTGTTGTAGAATGATCCTTTAAGTGATGATGGATTCGACCTCCAATGGTGGTGATGGACGATTGCCTTGTTGAGGATGAAGGATAATTCAAAGATGAAGAAATGGAGATTTATAAGTTGGTGATAATATATGCGTGATATAGTGATGGAATATGGTGATGATATAGGCGTGATAATGGTGATGGACTATGGTGATGATATAGACGTGATAATGGTGATGGACATATTGTATTTTATAAAACTAAGAAGGAACCAATGCTATAAAGGAGCAAAGACCCGTTTCTTATAAGTTTTATAAGGGATGGTATGAAAGGACTTTGACCCACTAGTTATTTAAACTAGGAACCAGAAGTATCAAGGTGAAGGAATGACGCCACAAGCTTTAGAAAGGCTTGCTTAATCGATATAGTTCTAAAAAGAACTTGAAGAGAGAATAATCTCACAAAAGGATTTTAATTATCAAAGGATTGAGTTTACAAATGAATGCCAAAGCCTATTTATAGATTTGTAAAGGCTTGGCCGAATAAATACATGCCTTTTCGGCAAAGTACATGTCTTAAAACAAAAATAAATGATGCTTGGATGAGGGGAGTTGTCTTTGGCCGAATGGTTCCCATAACTCTTCATCTTGGCGCCAACTTGAAGCATGATGATGTTTAGGCCGAATAGAGAGAAGCCTTTTCATTTTGGCGCATAATTCATTCACATGCAAAGCACATGGGTGGCTGGTCATGTGGCACTCACATGGATGGTGTAGAATGCTTAAGGCGTGGACTCCTCCATGGCGTGAAGATGAACAACAACTTAGGCGTGACTTGGCATCAAACATGTGTCTAGGTGACATGGCATCAATGGGGCAGCAACTAATTATGAAAGGTCACATTTGTGTGAAACAACCTGATACATGCACCAGAGTCCATAATACATGCTTCTTTGGACTAATGTTTCTACTCGAACCTACTAGAAGAACAAAGTCTCGAAGATTCAAAGCATATATATTCGGTAAGTATAATGTGAATGAATCATTAAATGATTCTAATGTTGCTCCCTTTAATGTTTTAGATTCGAGGTCGAATATTTTTGAAGAAAGGGAGGATGATACATGCATCACAAGGCTCACATCAAAGGAAGAAGTAATAACTCTTCCAAATGATCCACTTGTCCAAGCATTGGAAAAGAAGATCAGAATAGAAGCATACTTACGACGACTTTTTGAATGGGATCCTGATCTTATTTAGTCAAGATGTCTTCTGGAGATAAAACCGTCTGTCTCTTATCTTTCCAACGGTTCTTGAATCGCATCAATCCGATATCGGGAACTCAAGATATGGCTATTTTACTGAAGACGGTGCATGCAGAAAATCCTATACGGGATTAATACGGGATTTTGTAAATATTACGAATTTTCAATATTTTTATTGATTATTTGTAATATAACTTAATATAGGATGATGCATTATATTTTAGGATTAGATTTTTTATTTTATTAGGAATTAAGATTGGGTTAAAAATATTATTTTTAGTTATTATTATTTTATTAGGAATTAGAGTTAATATATGTTTAGTTTATTATTATTTTATTCATTAGTTATTTAGGACCTTTAGAACTCAGCCCCTATATAAAGGAGGCTTCATTAAACTTTGTAATTAAGATTTCTTTGATTAATAATACAACGAGAGTTCATTTTTGCAAGTGCTGATTGCCTTGTGCCTTCGAAGCTTCTTCTCCTGGAGTTCTTTCAAGTTTTTGTGAGGGAGACTAATCTTCACACTCCAATTTGCCTTTTCATCGCGACTAGGAGGGTTGGTTAGAGCCATTTATCGTGTTTGCCTTTTCATTGCAACTAGGAGGGCTCGATAGGTCACTTATCCATCTATTTTTCCACAAATCCATCCGCACCATCAATCATCTTTACCGTTCACCATCATAAGGGAGATCTTTTGATTTTTTTATTATCTTATTTCATCTTTCATTTATTTATCTATTGTTTATTTTATTCTAATCGTGTTGTCTTGATTCTAGCACATAAAAGAAACATTAAACAATCTTAGCGACTGCCGCCACCTTCCCATATTCATCACCTTTGTTCTTCATCGAGTCTAGAGCTTTCTAGGTTTGATTCTTCAACAAGAGCAACGTTCATCAATCCGCCACCGCTTCCCTATCAATTGGTATCAGATTTGGGCCGATTCTTGGAGAGAAACAAGCAATCTTGCTTGTTCTTGCACACAAAACCGTCAAGGTACCCCAACGGAGCTAGTTCACAAACGATTCAGCGTTTCAGGTTCTTTTTATTTAATTTTAATTTATATTTAAATCCTTTTTGTTAGTTTGCTCTTTTTTTTCTTCAAAAAAACAAAAAAAAAACAAAAAAAAAGGCAAAAAAAAGGTAAAAAAAAAGCCAAAAAAGCCAAAATTTCAAAAAAATTGCAAACGAAGGTATTTAGGGCTGATTTTATCTATAAATTATATTAATTCTAAGAGTAATCCCCAGTCCAAATTTCACCCCAATCGGAGTTCATTGGAGCCTTAAAATAAATCATTCAAGTTTCATCGGCAGATTCGGTTTAGAATCTTGTCAAATTTCTTGAACATTTTACAGGAGGAATTTCGTGGTGAAAATTTCCAGATTGAAACTTCATATATTGGAGATCATTCAAACAAAATATTAGAATTTTTGGAGATCAAGAACAACTTCGGAAAAAGTGATCAAGAAAAACAGATTGTTTGAGGACTCACCGTTCAACAGAGTCTACTGGATACTACTGAAGGTATTTGGTTCTGAAATTTTACAGGTGGTTTCTTGACGCATCGAAAGACATTCAAGAAATGTTTCAGAATTTTTTGACACCGGTAACCCCCTCAAAAACGTTTCTCAAGTTGATCCAACGTTTTCTAGGTTTTCTGGTTTGATCCCTTTTTCTTTGACTCTTAGTGCTTTAGGTTCTTTTGTTTTTCCTTGTTATTGTTCTTTTGCATTATCTAACACATTATCTTCTTTGTGTTAGTAGGACTAAAGAGTTTGCATACTTCTTCCTTCTTTGCATTCTCGTTCTCTTGGAGTCTAACCTTTGTTTGGCCTCTTAGAGCTTTTAGGTTTTTCTTATCGCCTTTGCTAGTAATCAAACTCCGATACGAACTGTGAAAGGCTACTTGGTAAAGTGAGTTTTAAAGAGTACAAGATTGGCTTACTTGCCTCTCGTTGTGTTACTTTCTTGGAGTGACTTGTGAGGTTTCTTGCTTTGTTGAATTTTCTTTCTTTTATTTTTATTTTACTTTAAAATTTTCTTTTGAGTGTTATGATTTCAGAATGGGCGACACTAACAAGACACTTACGGCTATCTTAGCCACACTTGCCCGACTCACGACTCAAGTTGAAAGATTTGATGAAATCGTGAGAGAACGACAAGAACCACAACTGGATCTACCAAACCAGAATCCAAGACCAAACAATATTGAACTTTTGGAACCCAGGCGAGAACAACCATGTTTCCAAGCACCCGAACTCTTTGCAAAACCAAAGTTCATGATCCCTTCTTTCAAAGGAGACAATGATCTGGAAAGGTACATCGATTGGGAAGAAAAAGTTGATCTCATCTTCGCATACCATGACTACCCCCAAGCTAAACAAGTTCCCCTCATCACCATGCAATTCGAAGGATATGCTCGAACTTGGTGGATGCAAACAAGGAAAAAGATCCAGAACTTCCAAATTTCAACAATCACTTCTTGGACCAACCTCAAACAAACCATGAGGAAGCGATTTCTACCGACACATTATACACGAGAAGTTAAACTACGACTACACCGACTTCGACAAGGTAAAAGTTCAGTTGAAGACTACTACAAGGAGATGCAGTCCTTACTCAATAGGGCTAACATAACCAAAAAAGAAGAAGTCACCGTGTCAAGATTCGTCATCGGCTTAAACTCAAACATCACTGATCTTCTTGATCTACAAGGGTACGAAAACCTTGAAGATACACTAAAGAAAGCAATGACAATCGAAGCACAAATCCAAAGGAGATCTCGAATCAGTGAACATTACCAAGGTACTTTATCCTCTTACCAAGGTAATCCTTCAAATCCTTCCTCATCTTCTACTCCATCTTCTCTGATAAAGCCAAGAGATGACAAACCTAACAAGGAGAAAGAACGACCAGCAAAGAATGACACACTTCCAGTCCCTAAAGATCAAATGATAATTTGTGAGGAGGTAGGGAAAGCAAAAAAAGAAAAAGCTGAGAAAGAGGCAAAAGAAAAAGAGGTCACTAGTCACAAAAGCCAAAAGAATAATGACCCATGGGAGGTGAGTGAACCTAATTGTGAGAAGAAAAGAGTGGCTCAAAATCTATGTGTGAGCACAAAAGAATTGAGAGAAAATATTCTTTACAAACAACCTTCCATCCTTGTTCTCTTTAGAGAATCAATTGTTTCGATTTCTAACATTAACAAGGATTTGCCTAGTGTGTTTTCATCTCTTTTACAGGATTTTCGAGAAGTGTTAGGTGATCTACCTAACGAATTACCACTGAAAAGAGGAAAACAATGCCAAATCAATCTAATTCAAGGTTCCATCATACCTCGTCAAACATACAATCTCGAAGAAACCAAAGAGTTGGATTTGTTACAAAAAGGCTACATCCAGGAAAGCCTTAGTCATGACGCCATCATAATGACGAAACATGATTTGAACAACTCTACAGGCTTTATAGTTCGTGCACAGGAAATCCATGTAAATGATGAAACAGTAAAAGCAACACGAGACTGGCCCACACCATCTTCCATAGCCAAGAGTTGTCGAATAATATTAGGTGACCCTCCTGATGGGTTACCACCTAAAAGCCCTAATCACTATGTCATATCAATGAAGAGTCATAATTTATGGGAGTCCAAAGACCGAGGTAAACAAAACATAGAAGACGATGCACTACCACGAAGGTATACTCTTACCTATCAAACACATATTAATATTCTGAGAATTAAACATATCAAAGATCTATATCATAATAACTAGGATATTTCTGATATTTTTGATATTTCTGATATTTCTACCCATACTTTTAAAAGTGCTTCTAATGAGTTTTATCGTGTATATGAGTTTCCTTGCCAACTAAACAGGTTCTACAGTCCAAAAATCTCCTCCAGAGAATTTTTAATTCATGAACCACACTTAAGAGACTTAAGGGATTACTTTAACAAACCAGTTGATATGGTTTTTAATCACTCATTCTCACCACACACGAATAAAACCATGGAGAAATTATCTGAAGCAATCATACATAAAACCAACAGTGGTCGGCACCATGTTGAATTTCAACCTAAACATCAGATTACAAGACTTGTATGCAAAAGAGGGTTTCAAGACTACAAGAAATCCGTTCCTACAAAGAAGAAACCTCGACTAAAACGCATAAAGAACATCATATTGATCCTGGTAAATGTTTCACAAGTTTTTATTCCAACAAATATAATTCTCTTTCTCTTGGATTTTCAGATTCGAGGACGAATCCTTTTGAGGAGTGGGGGAATGATACATGCACCAGAGTCCATAATACATGCTTCTTTGGACTAATGTTTCTACTCGAACCTATTAGAAGAACAAAGTCTCGAAGATTCAAAGCATATATATTCGGTAAGTATAATGTGAATGAATCATTAAATGATTCTAATGTTGCTCCCTTTAATGTTTCAGATTTGAGGTTGAATATTTTTGAAGAAAGGGAGGATGATACATGCATCACAAGGCTCACATCAAAGGAAGAAGTAATAACTCTTCCAAATGATCCACTTGTCCAAGCATTGGAAAAGAATATCAAAATAGAAGCAGACTTACGACGACTTTTTGAATGGGATCCTGATCTTATTTAGTCAAGATGTCTTCTGGAGATACAATCATCTGTCTCTTATCTTTCCAACGGTTCTTGAATCGCATCAATCCAATATCAGGAACTCAAGATATGGCTTTTTTACTGAAGATGGTGCATGCAGAAAATCCTATACGGGATTAATACGGGATTTTGTAAATATTACGAATTTTCAATATTTTTATTGATTATTTGTAATATAACTTAATATAGGATGATGCATTATCTTTTAGGATTAGATTTATTATTTTATTAGGAATTAATATTGGGTTAAAAATATTATCTTTAGTTATTATTATTTTATTAGGAATTAGAGTTAATATATGTTTAGTTTATTATTATTATTTTATTCATTAGTTATTTAGGACCTTTAGAACTCAGCCCCTATATAAAGGAGGCTTCATTAAACTTTGTAATTAAGATTTCTTTGATTAATAATACAACGAGAGTTCGTTTTTGCAAGTGCTGATTGCCTTGTGCCTTCGAAGCTTCTTCTCCTGGAGTTCTTTCAAGTTCTTGTGAGGGAGATTAATCTTCACACTCCAATTTGCCTTTTCATCGCGACTAGGAGGGTTGGTTAGAGCCATTTATCGTGTTTGCCTTTTCATTGCGACTATGAGGGCTCGATAGGTCACTTATCCATCTATTTTTCCACAAATCCATCCGCACCATCAATCATCTTTACCGTTCACCTTCATAAGGGAGATCTTTTGATTTTTTTATTATCTTATTTCATCTTTCATTTATTTATCTCTTTTGTTTATTTTATTCTAATCGTGTTGTCTTGATTCTAGCACATAAAAGAAACATTAAACAATCCTAGCGACTGCCGCCACCTTCCCATATTCATCACCTTTGTTCTTCATCAAGTCTAGAGCTTTCTAGGTTTGATTCTTCAACAAGAGCAACGTTCATCAATCCGCCACCGCTTCCCTATCACAACCTTTCATCATTTGAGCTACTTCCCATGAGTTTGAGCTGAAGTTGAGCTGGCCATAGATGAAGGACATGTGTACAAGTCATAGGACAGCTCCTTGTGAAAATGCACTTCTCGGAATGGCAACTCTTCGCGGAAAGGTACGAATTCATAAAATTTGACCTAGACCATATTTGTAGTGCTTTATGAGGTGAAGATGATGGTGCAACTCTCCAGCTGAAATGAAGTCTCTAGCTAGCTCAAAAGTCCAGCTCAAGTGAGCTATGAGCTCGGGGGTCAGCTAGCAACTTTTCACTATTTGTTCTTCATGATCTCCTGAGTCATCCTATGTAATATTTCCTAGCTTATTGACTCCAATTTTAGCTTTAAGTCAGCTCCCATGATATGGCCGAACATGTACCTACAAAAGAAAACATTTATAAGCTAAGTAATATAAGATATAAATATGTGGTTCATAGATTATATTATATGTCAACATAAAACATATTATATAGTCTATTGTTTGGGGATGCATTTCTAAATGATTCAAAGGTTTTAATGCATTTGGTAGTAAGAGCTTCCCTGAAAAGTTTGGCCCTTGATCGAGTTATTGGTCCTTGTGGCATTACTTCCATATCCTTTGAAGGTGGCATTGGTGTACTCACATCATCCCCCCCTTCTTTTATGCGATTTGTCCCCAAATTGTCATCATCCTTGATTGGATATAGATCTGCTATATTGAAGGTGACACTTACATTGTATTCTCCGGGAAGATATAACTTGTATGCATTGTCATTAATCTTCTCAATGATTTGAAAGGGACCATCTCCTCTTGGTAAAAGCTTAGATTTCCTTTTAGTAGGAAACCTTTCTTTTCGTAAATGTACCCATACCCAATCTCCAACTTC
Organism: Hibiscus syriacus; assembly: GCF_006381635.1. Taxonomy (NCBI): domain Eukaryota; kingdom Viridiplantae; phylum Streptophyta; class Magnoliopsida; order Malvales; family Malvaceae; genus Hibiscus; species Hibiscus syriacus. The sequence continues at coordinate 3,489,494 of NW_024062296.1, read as the reverse complement.
CAAATGGAGTGGTTTACGTCCCTTATTGGCTTGTTGCTCATACTGCTTGGTTCTTCTCTCAATATTGTGCCGAACTTGTTCATGTAACTTCTTGAGGTAGAGGAAGAAGGTCCAAAGGAGTTAAGGGATTGAATCCATACACTACCTCGAATGGTGAAATTTTTATGGCCGAATGAATTGACCGGTCGTGAAAACAATAATTTAGTTCCAAGTTTGTTCCATAATGTTCTCCAAAAATGGCCAAGGAACTTGACATCTCGGTCAGAAACAATGGTCCTTGGTATGCCGTGCAATCTCACAACTTCTTTGAAGAATAGATTAGCCACATGGGTTGCATCATCGGTTTTGTGACATGGTATAAAATGGGCCATTTTGGAAAACCGATCAACCACCACAAATATAGAATCTCACCCATTTCTTGTTTTTGGAAGACCCATCACAAAATCCATGGAAATATCAACCCATGGTGCTATAGGAATGGGAAGAGGTGTGTAAAGTCCATGAGGCATGACCTTTGACTTAGCCTTTTTGCAAACGATGCATCTATCACAAACCCGTTCAACATCCCTTTTCATCTTAGGCCAATAGAGAAGTTCTTTCAAGATTTCCAATGTCTTACCGATTCCAAAATGTCCCATGAGCCCTCCTTCATGTGCTTCTCGTACTAATACTTCTCGAAAGGAACCTTGTGGAATACATAGCCTTTCCTCCTTGAATAGGTACCCATCATGTCTATAGAATTTCTCCACTGCACCCTTTTCACAAGACTTGTATTTCTCTCCAAAATCATGATCATTAGCATAGTAATCTTTAAGGAAAGAAAAACCAAGTAACTTAGAATTTAAGGTGTTAAGAAGAACATACCTTCGTGAAAGGGCATCTGCAACAACATTCTCTTTACCTTTCTTGTAGTGAATGACGTATGGGAAGGACTCAAGAAATTCTATCCACTTGGCATGTCGTTTGTTGAGTTTGTGTTGGCTTTTAATATGCTTCAATGCCTCGTGATCGGTATGAATGACAAATTCCTTGGGCCATAGATAGTGTTGCCATGTCTCTAATGCCCTTATAAGAGAATACATCTCTTTGTCATAAATAGGATAGTTTAGTGAAGCACCACTTAACGTTTCACTAAAGTATGCAACTGGTCGTCCCTCTTGAGTCAAAACGGGCACCTATACCAATTCCAGAAGCATCACATTCTATTTAAAAAGTTTTATCGAAATTAGGAAGTACCAGAAGCAGTGCTTTAGTCAAGCATTCCTTGATGGCCGTGAATGCTTCTTCTTGTTCTTTGCCCCATTCAAAGGTAGAATTATTTTTAATTACCCCAGTTAAGGGAGAGGCAATAGAACTAAAATTGGGCACAAATCTCCGGTAAAAACTTGCAAGTCCATGAAAACTTATGACTTGGCTTATTGATGTAGGTCTTGGCCAGTCCTGAATTGCTTTAATCTTTTCTGGATCTACTTCAAGTCCCTGTGAACTTACAATAAATCCTAAGAATGTAAGCTTGTTAGTGCAAAAATAACATTTTTGAAGGTTAGCATAAAGTTTCTCTTTTTGGAGAGTTTCAAGTACTGACCTCAAATGTTGCACATGATCATCCAAAGTATGGCTATAAATCAAGATATCATCGAAATATACCACACAAAACTTACCAATAAAAGCCCGAAGTACATGGTTCATTAACCTCATGAAAGTACTAGGTGCATTGGTTAGACCAAAGGGCATAACCAACCATTCGTACAATCCTTGCTTTGTTTTGAAAGCAGTTTTCCATTCATCTCCTTCTTGCATCCTAATCTGATGATATCCACTTTTAAGATCAATTTTGGAGAAGATGGTGGCACCACTTAGTTCATCCAGCATATCGTCAAGCCTTAGAATTGGATGTCGGTATTTGATAGTGATCTGATTAACTGCTCGGCAATCTACACACATTCTCCATGAACCATCCTTCTTTGGTACAAGCAAAACAGGAACAGCACATGGACTTAGGCTTTCTCGAATGTACCCATTTTCCATTAACTCACCAACTTGTTTTTGAAGTTCATTTGTTTCCTCCGGATTACTTCTATAGGCTGGTTTGTTTGGTATGGTGGCACCAGGAATGAAATCGATTTGATGTTCAATTCCTCGAAGAGGTGGAAGTCCTCTTGGTATATCTGTTGGTTATGCCCATCATGGATTACTCGTCGGTCGAATTGCCATGGTCTTCCCAAAAGTATATGTCCAGCATCCATTGGTACAACATCACAAAGGACTTCATCTTGATATTTGCCAATTGAAAATGGAATGACAACTTGCTTTGTGATTCTTACTTCCCCACCATCATTTAACCATTGAAGTTTATATGGATTTGGATGCTTAGAAGTCTTCAAGCCAAGTTTTTCCACCATAAGAGTGCTTGCAACATTCGTACAACTTCCTCCATCGATGATCATAAAACAAACTTTGTTGTTTACATGACAACGAGTATGGAAGATGTTTTCTCTTTGGTCATCTTCTATGATTTGAGTGCTTAAAGCCTTTTTGATGACAAAAGCTTGTCTCGAAACTGAATGGAAATCGAGCAATTCTTGTGACATGGTTAGTAAAAATAAAAGAATAAATTAAAACCTTACCAGCACACTCACAAAAACCTCACGTGATCTCTCCAAGAAAATTCAGATTGCACTCCACTCACTCTCATGTTTGCACTCGAGGATATGATCATTGGCTTTTTCTGATCCCCCTTCTGATATCACCCTCTCGTTTTCCTTTTACCGCTCGATTCTCTCTTGTGGGTCCTTTTTAAGAACTAACTCAAGATTGAGCAAGTTTTTTTAGTTTGTGCGTCGGTTTAGAAATTGTTAGGGTATATGATAAAGGATAGGCTAGAAAAGGTTAAGAAAGATGATAAGGTAATGGAATAAGAAAAGATGAAAGAAAAGGAAATGAAATAGTAAATAAGTGAAGAAAACTTATAACTCAAGTTGCAACACTTACTATCTTCCTTCACAAGAAACAACAAGGATACCTCCTTCAAGTTTGATGTTGGGCAGATTGTATGGTGCTTCTCTTTGAGTGTATTTTGCAACTTGCTTCACTTTTCTTTTTCTTTTGATTTTCTTCTTTTTCTTTTCTTTTGCACTCCAAATTTGATGTAGGAGTCTTTTTTTCTTTTCTCTTTTGTTTTCTTCTTTCTTGTTGCTTTTTTTTTTAGCACTTTGTATGTCAATCCACCAAAGCTCTGATTACCACTTGATGTAAGGCTAACCAGGCTTCTTCAATAATGGAGAAGTTGGCAACCTTGTTGTTTCCCGATCTAGGAGAGACACCAAATGCTACACCTTGGATTGAAAGTAATCTGCACAAAAGAAGAAGAATTGATTAAGTAATATGATAATTAAGAAATGAAATGGAAAGAATTGAAATGGATAGAATAGTTATCAAAGATGGGCTGCGGAAGTGTTGTAGAATGATCCTTTAAGTGATGATGGATTCGACCTCCAATGGTGGTGATGGACGAATGCCTTGATGAGGATGAAGGATAATTCAAAGATGAAGAAATGGAGATTTATAAGTTGGTGATAATATAGGCGTGATATGGTGATGGAATATGGTGATGATATAGGCGTGATAATGGTGATGGACTATGGTGATGATATAGGCGTGATAATGGTGATGGACAGATTGTATCTTATAAAACTAAGAAGGAACCAATGCTATAAAGGAGCAAAGACCCGTTTCTTATAAGTTTTATAAGGGATGGTATGAAAGGACTTTGACCCACTAGTTATTTAAACTAGGAACCAGAAGTATCAAGGTGAAGGAATGACGCCACAAGCTTTAGAAAGGCTTGCTTAATCGATATAGTTCTAAAAAGAACTTGAAGAGAGAATAATCTCATAAAAGGATTTTAATTATCAAAGGGATGAGTTTACAAATGAATGCCAAAGCCTATTTATAGATTTGTAAAGGCTTGGCCGAATAAATACATGCCTTTTCGGCAAAGTACATGTCTTAAAATGAAAATAAATGATGCTTGGATGAGGGGAGATGTCTTTGCCCGAATGGTTCCCATAACTCTTCATCTTGGCGCCAACTTGAAGCATGATGATGTTTAGGCCGAATAGAGAGAAGCCTTTTCATTTTGGCACCTAATTCATTCACATGCAAAGCACATGGGTGGCTGGTCATGTGGCACTCACATGGATGGTGTAGAATGCTTAAGGCGTGGACTCCTCCATGGTGTAAAGACGAACAACAACTTAGGCGTGACTTGGCATCAAACATGTGTCTAGGTGACATGGCATCAATGGGGCAGCAACTAATTATGAAAGGTCACATTTGTGTGAAACAACATTTCATCATTTGAGCTACTTCCCATGAGTTTGAGCTGAAGTTGAGCTGGCCATAGATGAAGGACATGTGTACAAGTCATAGGACAGTTCCTTGTGAAAAGGCACTTCTCGGAATTGCAACTCTTCGCGGAAAGGTACGAATTCATAAAATTCGACCTAGACCATATTTGTAGTGCTTTATGAGGTGAAGATGATGGTGCAACTCTCCAGCTGAAATGAAGTCTCTAGCTAGCTCAAAAGTCCAGCTCAAGTGAGCTATGAGCTCGGGGGTCAGCTAGCAACTTTTCACTATTTGTTCTTCATGATCTCCTGAGTCATCCTATGTAAGATTTCCTAGCTTATTGACTCCAATTCTAGCTTTAAGTCATCTCCCATGATATGGCTGAACATGTACCTACAAAAGAAAACATTTATAAGCTAAGTAATATAAGATATAAATATGTGGTTCATAGATTATATTATATGTCAACATAAAACATATTATATAGTCTATTGTTTGGGGATGCATTTCTAAATGATTCAAAGGTTTTAATGCATTTGGTAGTAAGAGCTTCCCTAAAAAGTTTGGCCCTTGATTGAGTTATTGGTCCTTGTGGCATTACTTCCATATCCTTTGAAGGTGGAGTTGGTGTACTCACATCAATAATTCATTTGTAACTAGTCCTTTTTTTATTAAATTAAGTGAGATTATTCTCTTTCTTAAGTCATGGTGACTTTTATCGACTTATCAAGTATTTTATACTTGTGGCGTCAACCCCTTTCCCCTTGATACTTATGGTTCCTAGTTCTTATAACTAGTGGATCAAAGTCCTTTATACAACCCCTTAAAGAAGCAATATATAGTCTGGGTCTTTGCTCTCTATATCATTGGTTCTTCTTTGAGTCTTCTTTAAGATACTACCTCACAACCATCCCTTTGTTTCATCAACTATAAACCATAGCCATATCAACCATCTTCTGCTTCCATCACTCATTATTTAAATAGCCTACCTATTCACTCATACGTTTACCACCCTTAACCATATGTTTTGAGTCATTCACTTATTCAGGTTGTTTTGCTTCCTTCCTAGATCCACAATCAATCGATAAGGTACAAGTGCCTTACATCATGCATGTTGCCATGTGTGAATACATTCTTGTGAGCTATAGAATGATATCATGAGCTAAGTTTAAGATGATATTATACTAAGGAGCTAATATATATGACTTGTGAGCTTAATTGAATTGAAATGAGCTATGAAATAAAGGATTAACATGTTATCATAGTATGAATGCAATGAATTCAATCTAAATGAATGTAAAATTAATATGAATAAATAACATACTTAATAATGAACTGAAATAGCATCGTGCAGCAAGTAACATAAAAATGTGGAAATGTTAAGTTAGATTTCAGCTATGAAAACATTATATAACTTAACATTAAATTGTGTTAGCTTGTCTAATGAACCAAAAAAATCAACACGCTTAGTTAAGAGTACTTCCATGAATTGCTTGGCTCTAGATCGAGTAATGGGACCTTTGCCCATTACTTCTCGATCTAGTGTAGGCATAACCACATTAGAATAGCAAGAGTCTTCAACCCCTTGGACGAAATTAAGGCTAAATTCAACTTTAAATTGTCTTGATTCATCCCCAAACTGATTTAGAATATTCATCCAACCTTGAAAATAAGAAGACAAAGCATTCAAGTGCATTTTATTGTTAAATTGATGATAATGTTTCCATCTTTTGAGTCTTTTCATATGTTGCTTAGAAATACTATAAATAGGCACCTTTTGGATCATTTGTAGACGTACATTTAAAATATAAAACATCTTTGAGAGGTTTCTTTCATTCTTGTTCTCTTGTAGAACATTATCGGCTTCAAGATAGTCTTATAGTCTTCATCCATTTCCTTTTGTTATAGCGTTGGTTCCTAGCTCATCTATAGATAGCGGGTAACGTTCTATTTACTTCAACTTTGATTCTATCTCTTTATATTGTTGGTTCCTAACTCCATATAGTTAGAGGGTCACAATATATTTTCTTTTCGATCCATCTAACATATTCAACGCCATTACCAACACATACCTTCGCCATACTTCCATTCCATCCAAACTACAACTTCCATCATCTTTTGTACTTAACTAAATCCTATAAATTATTTCCATATCAATCCTTCATTTCCATTACATCTCTTTCATTAACATCTTACAAGTCATGATTTTTAGGTTCAAAGCAAGCAATTCAATCTCTTACGAGAATCACGATCGGGCAATCATTTATATGACTCAAAATGAATAATCGAGATCATATTATTTGGTATTAGAGTGAGCAAATTTAGTAAGTGTATTATTTTCTCTCTACCAGGTTAGTGAAAAAAAGTAAAAAAAATTAAAAATAATCAGAAAAAAGAAAGAAAAAGTTTAAAGAATGAGGGAGTAATTATTTTCATCTTTGAAGGAAAAAAGTAATATTTACTTCATCTTTATATTCCATTATTCAATTTTGTTACCTTTACTTACCATCACTTTTCCTTGTAGCCAATTTCTTTTCGCTATCCTTGCTACCAAGTCATAATTGTTTTAGCCAAAGTCCACTAGACAATTGCAAGCCTTGAGGAAGTTCCCAAAAGGACTTGAAATCAAGGCACGAATGGTAAGAGGAAAGAGTGATCATCAAGCGTAAAAGCCATCCCGAGTGAAACACGAGTGGGAGTGACTTTTCTTGGAGTGTTTTTCCTTTTATTTGTTAGGTTATTTTTTATTACAAATTATGTCTCATCATTCGGGAGACAATTCTCAAGTTACATGTAACGTTGAACCAAACCTACAAATGCAAGCCATGGTGCGTGAATTAACTAGGATTTTGAGGGAAGAGTTGGAACCTCTCCATGAACGTATGGACCGCATTGAAGACGAGCATACACAAGGATTCCACTAGCAAGAAGATGCCAATCAAGGAGGAAATAAAGAAGTGGAAATACAAGAAGAAGATAGTGCATCACAACAAAGAATGAGAAATTGAGGTATATGGCCCCAAAGGTTTCATCCATTAATGGAAGATAATCTTGTTAATATCAAGATTTCTATTCCACCATTCCATGACAAGATGGATCCTGAGGCTTACCTAGCATGGACAAAGAAGGTAGAGCACATCTTCGGGTGCCATGATTATTCTGAACTCAAGAAGGTAAAACTTGCTACCCTTGAGTTTACAGATTATGCACTAATATGGTGGGATCAATTGACATCAAGTAGGAGATGCAATGGATCACATCCTATCACTACATGGGATGAAATGAAAGAAATGATGCGAAGGAGATTCATTCCAACCCACTACCATAACGAGTTTTTCAACCATCTTCAAAACCTTTTACAAGGTAACCAAAGTGTTGAATATAATCACAAAGAGATGGAGGTGGCCATGATTCGAGCCAACATCGATGAGGCTAGAGAAGCTAAACTGGTAAGATTCCTAGCGGGACTTAATCTGGACATTACGAATGTGGTTGAGTTGCAACATTATGTGGAGATGGAAGACATGGTGCATATGGACATGAAGGTGGAAAAACAACTCAAAAAGAAGGGTGCCACACAATCTTATGGGAGTGCAACATCAAAATAAGGGCAAAGATCATACACGAAGACTTCTCCATTGCCATCCCACGAAAGAGGAGGATCACCCAAAGGAAGTAAGCCCATTACCGAAACCAGCAAGAGTAAGACTACTGCCACTCTAAATCATTCCGCTGACATACAATGTTTTAAGTGTTTTGGGCGTGGACACATTACAAGCAAATATCTTCCACAACAATGGAGGAGATGAACAACATGAAAATATCTTCCACACTCATTGCCACGTTAGAAGAAATATATGCTTTGTTATTATTGATGGAGGTAGTTGCACTAATGTTGCTAGTTCCTTAATGGTATATACACTTGGCTTCGCAACAATAAAGCATCAACAACCTTATAAACTGTAATGGCTCAACGATGGAGGAGAACTTAAGGTGGCCAAGCAAGTTCGAATTGCTTTCTCCATTGGGAAGAAAAAAGATGAGGTATTATGTGATGTTGTTCTAATACACGCAAGCCATTTACTACTTGGAAGGCCTTGGCAATATGATAGGTGAGTGATTCATGAGGGGTATACCAACTGGTATACATTCAACAATGGGCCAAGAAAGATCCCTTTAGCTCCACTTTCACCAAAGCAAATACATGAAGACCAAATTCAATTGAGAGGAAAATTCAAAAGAGCCAAAGAGAGAGACCAAAATGGAGGTAAAATTAAAGGAGTGTTGATACGATCCAAACTAGCTCCAATTTTCTCCATGACTTAATCACACTATGGATGTTATTCAAAGCTGATTCTAAGGGAGTTATTCCTTACTTTATCGTTTATTATCTTCTATATGCATCACTTAATGTTATAAGCATGCTCTTGATCCTTACAATATGCTTGAATAATCATATGTTATCATTCATTTGCATACTATATGATTTTCATACATAACATATTTTTCGACATCTTTACTTAGCTTTATATTATGTTTTACATATGTTTTTTATGTTTGCATATCATTTAAATATCATGGCAGCATGTATTCATTCATTCATTAACTTATGTCATGTTATTCTAGCTCTTGTTATGTTTACATTAGCTCACTAGCTTTAAATCCATGTTTATTTAGCTCATTTGCATGTATACATCTCTTTTCTAGCTCATATATGTTCTCTTAAAGGTCATGAACATCCTATACCTTATATCTATCTTATATACAAGTTATCTTAGCTTCTAAACGATCATTCATAGCTCATATCACTCAAACACCTCACAAGAGCATGCATTTTACCTTAAATGAGCTCACACATTGCTTACTTTATTTTTTATTGATTCCTATAGGTGAAACACAAAGCAAGGCATATTATGGTAGCTTGGTTAGCTAAAAGGACAAGCATAATAGCTCACACTAGCTCATGAACGTTATGGCAACTCATTTCACCACTTAAAGAGCTTCAACTTAGCTGGAGGTGCTCGCATGTAGCTGAACTTAGCTGGAGGAGAGCTTTGAACCAAATTGTTGAAAAATGGACTAGAGGTAGCTGGAAGTAGTTGGGAGAGTAGCTGAGGAGCTGAGAAGACCAAAGCAAACTAGCTTGAGTTCATCAAGCTATAACTCACCTAGTTAGCTACGAAGACACTCACCTAGCTTACCATTGAAGCTAGTTCATCTCTAGGCTGTCCATGGACTTCAAGATATCATCCTATGCTTGTAACCTCACCAAAACATTACAAGAAGACCCATGTACATTCAAAGAGGCTGCCATGTGAATCATTCAAGCATGTGTACTCCATGTGACATCATATAGGCGCCAAACCACCAAGGGGTGCTTCCTATTTGGCCAACATGAATGATATGTATGCTTATTATTAAAATGTGCTTAGATGAATGCAAAACATAAACAAAACGTGAAAATCTTTAAGTGCAAAGATGAATACAATGAGTTACACTAATGCATGTATTCTGCCATGATAAATGCTAATGCAAGCTAATCTAAAAATAACAAGATGCAAGTGGTGATGATAAGTATGCTATATGATGCTTATGCAAAACTAATATGAAATAATTAACATGCATGACATGTGTTGAATATGAGATAATTAACATGCATGGCATGTGTTGATGAATGAAAACATGAAACATGATATGCAGCAAATGATATGCAAAAACTATTCTAACATGCTTTCAAAGTGCACCGAATATGATACAGTTCAACCTAGCCTTACTTGGATGGATGGTGAAGTCAAGGTTGTACCTTTGATTGTTTCGATCTAGAAAAGCAACAAGGATCCTACATAAACAAGAAAGCTAAAAAAAATAGTTAAATGGAAGTAATGGAATGGAAAGATAAATATGGCAGCGGAAAATATATATAAGTTGGTGATGTGTTTAAAGGAAATGATGAAGTGATGTGATCATGTTTAGCACCAACTTTCTTCATGACACACTCACATCATTGAAGATTCATCATGCTCAATATAAGGGAGTTATACCTTACTTTATATTATATTTACTCATTTATGCGCTATATATTATTATGAGCATACATTTGCATCTTAAACTATGCTTGAATAATCATATGTTATCATTCACTTGCAACTATATGATTTTCATGCATAACATATGTTTTCACATCTTTACATAGCTTTATATTATGTTTACATATGTTTTAGATTCATTTATTATGTTTGCATTTCATTTAGATATCATGGCAGCATGTATTCATTCATTCATTAACTCATGTCATGTTATTCTAGCTCATGTTATGTTTACATTAGCTCACTAGCTTTAAATCCATGATTCTTTAGCTCATTTGCATGCATGCATCTATTTTCTAGCTCATATATGTTTTCTTAAAGCTCATAAATGTCCTATGCCTTTTATCTAGCTTATATACATGTTATCTTAGCTTCTAGATGATCATTCATAGCTTATATCACTCAAACACCTCACGACAACATGCATTTTACCTTAAATGAGCTCACACATTGCTTACTTGGTTTGTTCGTTAATTCCTATAGGTGAAACACAAAGCAAGGCATATTATGGTAGCTTGGTTAGCTAAAAGGATAAGCATAGCAGCTCACACTAGCTCTTGAACGTTATGGCAGCTCATTTAATCACTTAAGGAGCTTCAACTTAGCTGGAGGAGCTAGCATGTAGCTGAACCTAGTTGGAGGAGAGCTTTGGACCAAATTGTTGAAAAGTGGACTAAAGGTAGCCGAAAGTAGCTGGGAGAGTAGTTGAGGAGCTGAGAAGACCAAAGCTAACTAGCTTGAGTTCATCAAGCTATAACTCACCTAGTTAGCTACCAAGACACTCACCTAGCTTACTTTGAAGCTAGTTCATCTCTAGGCTGCCCATGGACTTCAAGACATCATCCTATGGTTGCAACCTCACCAAAGCCTTGCAAGAAGACCCATGTGCGTTCAAGTAGGCTGCTACGTGCATCATTCAAGCATGTGCACACCATGTGACATCAAATTGGCGCCAAAACACCAAGAGATGCTTCCTATTCGGCCAAAGACTCCTTCCTCTCCATTTTGGCGCCCAAATAACTTCCAAATGCATTCAAATCATCCTTAGGGCCGAACCAACACATAACCATTCGGCCAAGAGCATGTATCTTCATTAAAATCATGTATTTTCATCAAAAATCATGTATTTTCAAAGGGGTTTCAACCTTGGCCGAACCATCATGTGTCTATTCGGCCTAAACCCTTTGAAAAACTATAAATAGGCTAGTGCATTTCATTTGTAATCATCTCATCTCTTATATAAAATATACTCTTGTGAGTTATTTCTCTTCAAAGTTCTTTGTGAACTTTATCGATTAAACAAGTGTAGTTCCTATACTTGTGGCGTCATTCCTTCCATTTTGATTCATAAATTCCTAGATTGTTATCTAGTGGGTTGAAGACACGATCACCACCCCTCAAGCAAGTTTGTAAAGACCGGGATTGTGCTTCATAGCATAGTTTCCTCTTTGGCGTGTTTGGGATACTATCACCACCATCTCCATTTCGTCATTTCCATCATCAACAACACCCATCAATCCATCAATTCCGCAGCCATCTCTATTCTTATTCTTTCATTCCATTACTTATATTATTATTCATTTCTTAAACCCATTATTAATCATATTTCTGTCTTATTATTTTGCAGCACAAGCTTATTAATTCAAGGACATCAGTACTTGTCAATCCTAGATCGGGACACAATAAGGCTATCTACTCTTCTCACCAAAGTGTGTAGATTCGCCTTACGTCAAGTGGTATCAGAGCATAGTTGGATTGACAACAAAAGTGTCATTGGCGTGCAAAGCTAAAGAAAAGGACTCCTACATCAAAATTGGAGTACAAAAAGAAAGAAAAGACAAAAAGAAGAAGAAAATTTAGAAAAAGAAAAGAAGAAAAGAAAAAGAAATTCAAAAAGAAAGCAAGCCAAGGAAAGTGCTCTACCATTGCAAAGTACATCAAAGAGGCCATCTACACTAAGAGAAGATAACCTTATTGTTTCTTGAGAAAGGTTGCAGTAAGTGTTGTTTCTTGGATTGTAAGTCACCTCTTTCTTTTCTATACCTTCATTTTCCTTGTCTTCAACCATTTTATCTTTTAATACCTTAAAACCTTTCTTCTACCTTTCCATTTCTTCTATTCTTTCTACCCTAACCTATTTGCAGCCGACGCACACAAGGAAGGAATTAAATTGTTCTAATCTTGAGTAAGTTTTTCAAAGGACTTAACAAGAGAAATTGAGTGGAAAAAGGCTAATTGAGAGAGTGAGATCAGAAGGGGAATTATTAAAAGCCAAATTATATTCCCGAGAGTAAACACGAGTGTTGAGTGAGTGATCTCTTAATTTTATTTGGAGTGAAGATTGTGAGGCTTTGAGAGCGTGCTGGTAAGGTTTTAATTTTTTTTTCTTTCTACTAACAATGTCTTATGATCTTTCATCTTTCCAAACAATGGAGAATGAACAAAAAAGAACAAACACATTTCACACTCGTTGCCATGTAAATGGTAAAGTGTGTCTTGTAGCTATTGACGGAGGAAGTTGTACAAACATTGCAAGCACATACATGGTGAACAAATTGGGGCTTACAACAATTAAACATTCCAGCCCATATGAATTGCAATGGTTGCATGGCAATGAAGAATTAAAGGTTACTGAGCAAGTACTTGTTCCATTCTCACTTGGAAGTTACAAAGAAGAGATTCTATGTGACGTGGTACATATGAATACGAGTCATTTACTCTTAGGGAGGCCATGGCAATTTGACAAGCGTGCTGTTCATGATGGTTTCACAAACCAATACTCCTTCTTTCACAATGAAAGGAAAATCATCTTGACTCCACTATCTCCTAGCCGAGTAAATGAAGATCAAAACACCTTGAAGAAGAACATTGAAGCAATGAAAGAACAACTTAAAGACAATGCAACTGAAGACTGTTTGGAGAAAAATTCAAATGAACAAAAGCATTTTGAAGTTGAACAAAATGTTGGAGTTGAAAATGATGAACAGAGAGTGGATGCAGAAACCGTTGGAGTTGAAAAGAATGAATTTGGAGGAAAAGAGGAGAGTGAAGAACAATTTTTATCTAACCTTACTTCTACTCCTATTCTCTCTTTTGTTTTGCAGGATAATTCAAGAGACATATCATTTCAAGGAGATGATTCACAAAACATGTCTCTTGATATTTCAAAGGTTATGCCATTTGAAGTTCTAAAAAAAACATCACTTGAAGTGCCAAGAGTTGTGTTCGTCGACATTCCAAGTACATTGCCAATCCATAAAATAATTCAGCAACCAACTCCCATTAAACATCCACCCTGGTTTGATATTTCCTTTCATCTTGTCAATAGTTTTTCATTTACATGTTTTGATTTATTTTACAGAAATTCGATTCATATCCATGGTATTATCTTATCACTTGGTGATGGCAAGGTCATTCGAGAATGCCTATGGATGAAACGAAAGATCAAGGATGATTATTCTAACCATGTAATTATAGATTTTTTCTTTGATGTTTCAAATTTTCCAAGCGACACAACTTGTCAAATTGGGAGGCTAGGGGACGTGACCTTCAAAGAGCCAAGAGATGCGAGGCAAAGGGAGACATTTTATCATCCAAAGGACGTGTCTTATGAGGATTCTAAGGACACTTCCATTCTAAGAGTTATAACCTTTCATGATTCAATGAATACACCTATTGGAGGACCAAGGAACATGACTTTTGGGGACATGATCGTTCAAAGCAACATATCTTGTGATTCAAAAGACATCACTTTTGGCCATCCAAAAGATGTGAACAGGGAGTATACCTTTAACTTTCTAATGATTAATACTTCCCTTACTTATGAAAGTCTTCTTTCTTTTCAGGACAAGGAGGTTCAAAGTACTTATTCAAGATTCATGACCTTTCATGAGGAACCTTTCATAGATCGTTTCAAAAGGAAATGTCTTGAACAATTTGGTATTGAATGGATACATTTTGAAGTCAAATCAATAACATTTGAATAGAAAGACACTAAGGAGAAGTTACCTTACGATTTGAGGACAAATCGCCTAAAAGAAGGGGAGGATGATGTGATCATGTTTAGCACCAACTTTCTTCATGACACACTCACATCATTGAAGATTCATCATGCTCAATATAAGGGAGTTATACCTTACTTTATATTATATTTACTCATTTATGCGCTATATATTATTATGAGCATACATTTGCATCTTAAACTATGCTTGAATAATCATATGTTATCATTCACTTGCAACTATATGATTTTCATGCATAACATATGTTTTCACATCTTTACATAGCTTTATATTATGTTTACATATGTTTTAGATTCATTTATTATGTTTGCATTTCATTTAGATATCATGGCAGCATGTATTCATTCATTCATTAACTCATGTCATGTTATTCTAGCTCATGTTATGTTTACATTAGCTCACTAGCTTTAAATCCATGATTCTTTAGCTCATTTGCATCCATGCATCTATTTTCTAGCTCATATATGTTTTCTTAAAGCTCATAAATGTCCTATGCCTTTTATCTAGCTTATATACATGTTATCTTAGCTTCTAGATGATCATTCATAGCTTATATCACTCAAACACCTCACGACAACATGCATTTTACCTTAAATGAGCTCACACATTGCTTACTTGGTTTGTTCGTTAATTCCTATAGGTGAAACACAAAGCAAGGCATATTATGGTAGCTTGGTTAGCTAAAAGGATAAGCATAGCAGCTCACACTAGCTCTTGAACGTTATGGCAGCTCATTTAATCACTTAAGGAGCTTCAACTTAGCTGGAGGAGCTAGCATGTAGCTGAACCTAGTTGGAGGAGAGCTTTGGACCAAATTGTTGAAAAGTGGACTAAAGGTAGCCGGAAGTAGCTGGGAGAGTAGTTGAGGAGCTGAGAAGACCAAAGCTAACTAGCTTGAGTTCATCAAGCTATAACTCACCTAGTTAGCTACCAAGACACTCACCTAGCTTACTTTGAAGCTAGTTCATCTCTAGGCTGCCCATGGACTTCAAGACATCATCCTATGGTTGCAACCTCACCAAAGCCTTGCAAGAAGACCCATGTGCATTCAAGTAGGCTGCTACGTGCATCATTCAAGCATGTGCACACCATGTGACATCAAATTGGCGCCAAAACACCAAGAGATGCTTCCTATTCGGCCAAAGACTCCTTCCTCTCCATTTTGGCGCCCAAATAACTTCCAAATGCATTCAAATCATCCTTAGGGCCGAACCAACACATAACCATTCGGCCAAGAGCATGTATCTTCATTAAAATCATGTATTTTCATCAAAAATCATGTATTTTCAAAGGGGTTTCAACCTTGGCCGAACCATCATGTGTCTATTCGGCCTAAACCCTTTGAAAAACTATAAATAGGCTAGTGCATTTCATTTGTAATCATCTCATCTCTTATATAAAATATACTCTTGTGAGTTATTTCTCTTCAAAGTTCTTTGTGAACTTTATCGATTAAACAAGTGTAGTTCCTATACTTGTGGCGTCATTCCTTCCATTTTGATTCCTAAATTCCTAGATTGTTATCTAGTGGGTTGAAGACACGATCACCACCCCTCAAGCAAGTTTGTAAAGACCGGGATTGTGCTTCATAGCATAGTTTCCTCTTTGGCGTGTTTGGGATACTATCACCACCATCTCCATTTCGTCATTTCCATCATCAACAACACCCATCAATCCATCAATTCCGCAGCCATCTCTATTCTTATTCTTTCATTCCATTACTTATATTATTATTCATTTCTTAAACCCATTATTAATCATATTTCTGTCTTATTATTTTGCAGCACAAGCTTATTAATTCAAGGACATCAGTACTTGTCAATCCTAGATCGGGACACAATAAGGCTACCTACTCTTCTCACCAAAGTGTGTAGATTCGCCTTACGTCATGAAGTATGGTAATGGAAGTAGAATGAAGGTGATGGAGATGAATATGAAAAGTATTATCTTAAAGAAGACTCAAAGAAGAACCAATGTTAAAGAACAAAGACCCATACTTTATATTGATTCTTTAAGGGATGGTAAACAAGGACTTTGACCCACTATCTATAAAGAGATAGGAATTAGAAGTATCAGGGTGACATAGATAGGGGTGAAGCCACAAGCATAAGCTTGATAAGTCGATAAAGTTCACTTAAGAACTAAAGATAGAAACTCTCACAAATATTTGATTAAACAAAGTGAATTGCTTTACAAAACGAAAGCTAAACTATTTATAGGTCTAAGTATTCCTAGGATACACATACAAGCTTTAATGAGTGAACCTTCATGGATGAGTGTTCATATTTTAAGTAGATACAAAGCATGGCTTAGGTGAATGAATTTTGATGAATGGATGTTCATCTTTTAATGAAATACATACTTTGGCCGAATTCATCCCACCTTGTGTGAACTTGTTGATTTGTCTTCTATGGATGAATGTTCATGAATGTATCTTGGCTGAAATTCTTCCCCCTTGTGTGAACATGACTATTTGGCTTCTTGCATGAATGGATGAATTTAAAAGCCTTTGAATGAATCCTTGCATCTCCTCACAAATGTTCTGATTCATTTTAATATTCTTTTCTCGTCCATGCATGTCTTCATTAATTCCTCCCATGAATAAGTCCTTTGAAGGAGATGAATGGTTGCAAATCCCGTATTAATTTCCAACATGCACTGTCTTTAGTAATCTAAGCATATCTCAAGCTCCCAATATCGGATTGATGTGATTCAAAATGAGTTGGAAAGCTAAGAGATAGGGGATTAAATGTTAAGAGACTTAATCACCCAAAGATGCTTGGAACATGTTCAAAAATGTAGATCAATCTGACTGACGTGAACTGTCCAACCAACTCTTCAATTGCCTTTTAGTCTTCTTAGCATCCAATGAACCTAGACAAATTATGTAAACAAATAATTAGATAGAAATTGAGCTATAATAATTATGAATGCATGCTTCCACCTATGTTAATAATGAAAATGAGCTAACTATGAATGCATATGCATTGTGATGTGATCCTACCGACCACCAAGTTCAAACAAAACATGCTCACAACTTTGAAGTTCTTCCAAGATGATTCTAAGGGAGTCTTGCCTTATTTTATTATTTATTTACTCATTTATGCATTACATGTCACGTGAATATGTTTATCTTATTATTAATTTTTGCTTGAATATTATATGCTGTCATTTATATGTATAATATATGATATTCATGCATGACTTATTAATTCACATCTTTATATAACTCATTCAATGCATATGCATTCATAGTTAGCTCATTTGCATTATTAACATAGGTGGAAGCATGCATTCATAATTATCATAGCTCAATTCCTATCTAATTATTTGTTTACATATTTTGTCTAGGTTCATTGGATGCTAAGAAGACTAAAGGCAATTGAAGAGTTGGTTGGGCAGTTCACGTCAGTCAGATTGATCTACATTTTTGAACATGTTCCAAGCATCTTTGGGTGATAAAGTCTTCTTAACAGTTAATTCCCTATCTCGTATCTTTCCAACGCATTTTGAATCACATTAATCTGATATCGGGAGCTTGAGATATGCCCAGATTACTGAAGACAGTGCAGGCTGGAAATTAATACGGGATTTGCAACCATTCATCTCCTTCAAAGGACTTATGCATGGGAGGAATTAATGAAGACATGCATGGACGAGAAAAGAATATTAAAATGAATCAGGAAAGTTGTGAGGAGGTGCAAGGATTCATTCAAAGGCTTTTAAATTCATCCATTCATGCATATTCATGCAAGAAGCCAAATAGTCATGTTCACACAAGGGGGAAGAATTTCAGCCAAGATACATTCATGAACATTCATCCATAGAAGACAAATCAACAAGTTCAGACAAAGTGGGATGAATTTGGCCAAAGGATGTATTCCATTAAAAGATGAACATACATTCATAAAAATTCATTCACCTAAGCCATGCTTTGTATCTACTTAAAGTATGAACACTCATCCATGAAGGTTCACTCATTAAATGTTTTGTATTCACACCATGCACTCTTAGGCCTACAAATAGCTTTCCATTCATTTGTAAAAGAAACCAATTCACTTTGTTTAATCAAATATTTGTGAAAGTTTCTCTCTTTAGTTCTTAAGTGAACTTTATCGACTTATCAAGCTTATGCTTGTGGCGTCACCCCTATATATGTCACCCTGATACTTCTGGTTCCCATCTCTTTATAGATAGCGGGTCAAAGTCCTTGTTTACCATCCGTTAAAGAAGCAATATAAAGTCTGGGTCTTTGTTCTTTAACATTGGTTCTTCTTTGAGTCTTCTTTGAGATACTACTTTTCATATTCATCTCCATCACCTTCATTCTACTTCCATTACCATACTTCATCATTTCCTTTAAACATATCACCAACTTATATATATTTTCCGTTTCCATATTTATCTTTTAATTTCATTACTTTCATTTAACCATTTTTTAGCTTTCTTGTTTGTGCAGGATACTTGTTGTTTTCCTAGATCGAAACAATCAAAGGTACAACCTTGACTTCACCATCCATCCAAGTGAGGCTAGGTTGAACTGTATCACATTGAATGAGTTATATAAATATGTGAATTAATAAGTCATGCATGAATATCATATATTATACATATAAATGACAACATATAATATTCAAGAAAAAAATAAGAATAAGATAAACATATTCAAGTGACATGTAATGCATAAATGAGTAAATAAATAATAAAATAAGGTAAGACTCCCTTAGAATCAACAAGTCAGAATGTCCATAATGTGATTATGTGTTGAATAAGTTTGGTCCTTGGCATGATCGCATTATCTCCCCTTCTTTAGAGCGATTTGTCCTAAAATCGAAGGTTTTTTTCATTGATTGATCCATTGGTGTAAGAAAGGATGAATGAAGATCATTATGCCTATTAGGGTATGCATGAATTTCTTTGAATCCTTCAAGTAGGTAAGGCATACCAACTTTAGTCTTTGTACCCTTCCACATTATGAATTTTGAATAGTTTGATAATGCTCGTTTCTTTTCCTTGAATTGATGATCACAAGCAATAACACTTCCATGTAAATGATTCAATGTGCTACAAAATAGAAATAAGTTAGAACATGAAACATCATTAACAATGTGAATGAACGTACAAGATTCATGAAGGTTCATGAATGGAATTTAGTTCGTTGAAACTTCCCTTTCATAAGGTTGTTTGAACTTTGAATGTAGAATGAACGTACTTCGAATGTCAAAGAGCACATGCTTTGGAATACCAAATGTTACAACCTTTGGAACTTCAATGGACAAATTTGATTCATCAATTTGCAATGTTATGGCCTTTGGAATAACCTGCAAATCAAATGAAAGAATAGGAAGAAAAGATTGATTAGTATAAAGTAAAACTTTCTTCTCCTCACATTCTTTTCTCTCATGCTTATGTTTGTTTTGAATTCTCTCTTCAATCTCACTCTCATGTTTTACAACACACTCATCTTCACTCTCAATGCTCTTACTCTCATTTTCAATTACTCCAATGGATTTCTCACGCAAAATCACACTCTCATTTTCAACTCCAATTTTCTTGGTTTTCTCACAATGTTCTTCTTTGATTTGTGCATGTTCAACTCTCTCCACTCTTATTTGTTTTTCATGTAAAACTTCTCTTTCAACTTTCTTCATGGCTTTAGTTTTCTTCCATTCCTCTATACGTGACTTAAGGGTCTCTTGACATTCATGGACTTGATTTGGGCATATTGGAACCAACGTGATCTTTCTCCCTTAGTGTTTGAATGAATACTTATTGGAGAACCCATCATACAATGCTCGTTTATCAAACTGCCATGGTCGACTGAAAAGAAGATGGCTTGAATTTATAGAGGCAACATCACAAAAGACTTCATCTTCATATCTCCCATTTGAAAAGGGCACAAGTACTTGCTCTATGACTTCGAACTCATTATCTTCATTTAATCCTTGCAAAACGTATGGGCTGGGATGTTTGAATGTTGTAAGTCCCAACTTCATGACCATGTATGTGCTTGCAATGTTTGTGCAACTTCCTCCATCAATAGCTACAAGACACACTTTACCATCTACATGGCAACGAGTGTGAAATGTGTTCTCTCTTTGTTGAATGTTCTACATTGCTTGGGAAGAAGAAAGATCAAATATCATTGTTAGTAAAAAAAATTGAAATGTGAAAATTAGGGCTTAACAAATTTCACACAACAAAACGTCACGGTCACTCCAAAAAAAAATTATGATATCACTCCACTCAAGCACTCGTGTTTCACTCGGGAATATTTCTTTGGCTTTTGTAATTCCCCTTCTGATCTCACACACTCGATTAGCCTTTTTCCACTCGTTCCTCTCTTGTAAATTTCATAAAAGAACTAACTCGAGACATTTCAAGTGCTATGGACGTTGGCTGAAAAATTCGTTAGTGTAGAGGAAAAAATAGAAAGGTAGAAAGATTAAATAATGAATGGTGGTCTTATAAAAGGAAGAAAAAGAAATAAAGGTTCACTTTACTATGCAAAGATACTCACCACCTTCCTAGAAGAAACAATCAAAGGTCTTGAAGACTTCTTTAGGATCGGTAGGAATGATGATATTGCTTGTCACCTTTGGCACTTCTTTGCATTTTGCTTTTTTTTTTGTTTCCTTTCTTTAGTTTTTCTTCACTTGGAATCCCTTGTTGATGTTTGGATTAATTTGTAGATTTTTTTTGCACTTCTCTTTTTGATTTTCTTTTTATTGAATGGTAGGATGTTGCTTTTGCTTGTTCTTGTTGCAATCCACCTTAGCTCTAATTACCATATGATACAGTTTTACCTAGCCTTAATTGGATGGATGGTGAAGTCAAGATTGTACCTTTGATTGTTTCGATCTAGAAAAGCAACAAGGATCCTGCACAAACAAGAAAGCTAAAAAAATAGTTAAATGGAAGTAATGAAATGGAAACATAAATATGGCAGCGAAAAATATATATAAGTTGGTGATGTGTTTAAAGGAAATGATGAAGTATGGTAATGGAAGTAGAATGATGGTGATGGAGATGAATATGAAAAGTAGTATCTCAAAGAAGACTCAAAGAAGAACCAATGTTAAAGATCAAAGACCCAGACTTTATATTGATTCTTTAAGGGATAGTAAAAAAGGACTTTATTGTAAGGCTTCTGATGCCACTTGATGTAAGGCACTTGTACATTAACAAATTGATTGTGGATCTAGGAAGGAAGTAAACAACCTGCGCAAGTGAATTGCTCAAAGAGATGGTTAAGGTGGTAAACGTATGGGTGTAATAGGTAGGCTATTTAAATAATAAATGATGGAAATGGAAAATGGTTGATATGGCTATGGTTATGGAGATGAAACAAAGGGATGGTAGTGAGGATAGTATCTTAAAGAAGTCTCAAAGAAGAACCAATGCTATAGAGAGCAAAGACCCAGACTTTATATTGCTTCTTCAAGGGATGGTGTTAAGGGCTTTGACCCACTAGTTATAAGAACTAGGAACCAGAAGTATCAAGGTGAAAAGAAAGGGGTTGACGCCACAAGTATAAAAATACTTGATAAGTCGATAAAAGTCACCAGGACTTAAGGAAGAGAATAATCTCACTTATATTAATAAAAAATACTCTGATTACAAATGAAATAGGAAAGCCTATTTATAGTTTTTGAAGGGACTTGGCCGAATAGGTACATGTTGGTTCGGCCAGCCCTTGTACCTTCCTAAAATGACATGATTTTTAATGAAAAACAAGAATTTAATGAAAATACATGCTCGTGGCCGAATGGTTATGTGTTGGTTCGGCCCTAAGGATGATTTGAATGCTTTTGTAAGTTATTTGGGCGCCAAAATGAAGAGGAAATAGTCTTTGGCCGAATAGGAAGCATCCCTTAGTGTTTTGGCGCCAATTTGATGTCACATGGACTGCACATGCTTGAATGATACACATGGCAGCCTACTTGAATGCACATAGGTGATCTAGGGAGCCTTGTGGTGCAGCCTTGTGCATGGGATGATGGCTGGTCATGTGCTCCATCTTGGGCGTGCATGTGTCTCCTCCTAGCTAGCTTGAATGTGGAGCTAGCTTAGCAAGCATGGGGCTATTTGTGAACAAGCTTCCTAGCTGAATCCTTGTGAGCTCCATAACAGCATGTTTAGCTACATTCAACTACCATTGATGATGTAAGGCTCTTCTGATGCCTTAACAAATTGATTGTGGATCTAGGAAGGAAGCAAAACAACCTGCAAAATGAATGGCTCAAAATAGAATGGTTAAGGGTGGTAAACGTATGGATAATTAGGTGGGCTGTTTAATTGAAAGCTGGAAGCGGAAGATGGTTGATATGGCTATGGTTATGGTTTAGGAAACAAAGGGATGGTTGTGAGGAAAGTATCTTAAAGAAGACTCAAAGAAGAACCAATGCTATATAGAGCAAAGACCCAGACTTTATATTGCTTCTTTAAGGGGTGGTATGAAGTACTTTGACCCACTAGTTATAGAGAACTAGGAACCAGAAGTATCAAGGTGAAAGAGAAGGGGTTGACGCCACAAGTATAAATTATACTTGATAAGTCGATAAAAGTCACCAGGACTTAAGGAAGAGAATAATCTCACTTTAATTAAACAAAAAGGTCTGATTACAAATGATGAATGCTTTCCTATTTATAGGAAATGGAGAGACATGGCCGAATAATTATAAGGAGATTCGGCCAGCATTGTGCCTTTCTAAAATGACATAATTTAATTCATAAATAACTTGAATAAATAGGTGCTGGTTCGGTTGAAGTGTAGGGGTATGTCTCATGGCCGAATAGCACTTGAAACCCTTCAAGTTGGCACCAAATTGAAGGAGTAATGGTGTTTGGCCGAATGGATAGATGGTCATTCATCTTGGCGCCTAAATGGAGTCACACGCCTAGCACATGGGTTGGCTGGTCACAAGGCGTGCATATGGCTTCTCTAGGATGCTTGTGGTGCATCCTTATGCATAGGATGAAGTCCAAGCATGGGCAGCAACCTTGGCGTGACTTGAGCTTCCTTCAAGCTAGCATGTGTTTAGCTAGCTTTTAATATAAATGCTGGTGGGGAATGAGCTCCTTAGCCGTGACCTTCCAAGCTTCATAGCATCTCATTCAGCTACACTTTATGTCACTTTTAGCAACTTGACTTCAAATAGTCCAACTAGCTAAGATTAGCTAGCCTTGAGCTCCTCCAACTGAGTTGAGCTTTTCTTAGTGTTCCACAAGCTGCCATGATATTTGTGAGCTATTTATGAGCTGCATAAGACGTCTAAATACTCTACCAAGCTGTCCCAACGTGTGCCATGCTCCAATGTACCTACATGTGTAAAGAAAACATGGTAATTCAATGGCATTGAGCTTGTATGAGCTAATTACCTTGCTTCCATGTTTGATTATGGTAATGTGAGCTAAGTTTGAAGGCCATGAGCTAATTATATCATCTCATAATATGTGTAATATTATGCATGAGGATGAAATGATTTATAATGAGGCTGCCTTGATGTATATATGATAATCATGCTTAATATGATTATAAGACTATCCTAGCATGCTTATAACATTGTGTATCAATCATAAAGATATGGGTATATGTTGTATGCATGAATATCATATAACATGGTATTCATAAATGATAAATGGAAACATGTAATAATAATATCCTAAGAAATGATATGTAATCATAGCATATATTTGAATAATATGAAAAACATGATCAAATAAGCATAGGATGGAAATAATAATATGATAATTTATACTAACATGTGAATGCATGCTTATGATAGAATAAAATGTATAAATGATATAGTATAGGATAGGGTAATGAAGAACTCCCTTAGAAACAGCTTTGAAGAACATCCATGGTGTGTTCAAGTCATGGAGAAAGTTGGAGCTAGTTTGGATCGTATCATCCTCCCCTTCTTTTAGGCGATTTTTCCTCAAATCGAAGTAGTTTCTCATTAAAGACCATCTTGATGTAAGAAGGATTGAATCCTTATGTTTTCCTCCAATAGATGATTCACACGATATGTTTAACCTCTTGGCTTCAAATCTGGTAACTTCACGTCCTTTAATAGGAGGACACAATGTTTGGATATCATCACATGTCCTTTGAACGAGAGAGATATAGCCCTTCATGAACCAACTTGATCCTTTTATTTTGTTCTTTGAATAATCACAATGCTTGGAAATGACCTCTATCTCTTCAATTCCTCCTTTTAATTCACCATGCTTGTTGGTGAAAAGGTTTGTCTCCTGGTTGGAGTCATCACATATCTTGGTGAAAATAATTGTTCTTTGAATGACTCCTTGGTGCTGATTTAAATGATCATGTCCTTTTACCTTTGTGCCTCTCCGAATGATTGCCCTTAAGGTTGGTGCTATTTCACCATAAGGATGAAACAAGTTGCTGTAAAACAAATCAATGTTAGTAAATGAAAAACTATTAACAATATGAATGGAAATAGCAAACCATGGAGGATGTTTAATGGGTGTTGGTTGCTTGATGATGAAAAATTCCATTGGTTGCTGAAATCTCTTCAATAGTTGTAATGTACTTGGAGCCTCAATGATCACAACTTGTGGTACTTCAATTGGCACATTCTTTTGAATTTCAAGAGGTACACCCTTTGAAATGCCAAAGGACATGTCTTGTGGATCACCATAAGTCACATCTATTGATTCTTCAAATGACATGTTTCTTGAATCTCCAGCATGAAAAAATATGTGTCTTGGAATATCCTGCAAGGAAAAAGAAATAGTAGAAGAAGATTTATTAGGTAAAATTTGTCCTTTACTCTACTTCTCTTCTCTACACTCATCCTTTTCAAATATGCCATTTTCAATTTGCTCCAGTACTTGCAAATCATCCTTTTCAACTTCAACAGATTCATTTCCAATTCTTCTTGTCTCCTCAAAACATTCTTCTTCAAAAATTTTCTTCATGGCTTTAGCATTCTCCCATTCCTCTATACGTGATTTGAGGGTAACCTGACATTCATGGATTTGATTTGGAAGCATAGGCACCAATATGATTTTCTTTCCTTGATGTTGGAAAGAGTACTTGTTAGAAAATCCATCATGGGTAGCCTTCTTGTCAAACGGCCAAGGACGTCCTAATATAATGTGTCTTGTACTCATGGGCACCACGTCACAAAGGACTTCATCATTGTATCTTCCAATTGAAAACGGAACAATAACTTGTTTGGTTACCTTGGCTTCCCCCACATCATTGAGCCACTAAAGTTTGTAAGGATGAGGATGCTTGGAAGTCGTTAGACCCAACTTTTCCACCATGTGACTACTTGCTATGTTTGTACAACGTCTTCCATCAATGATCACCACACAAACTTTATCTCCTACGTGACATTTGGTATGGAAGATGTTCTCTCTCTGTTCATCATCTTGGCTTTGAATGTTCAAAGTCCTTTTGACTACAAAGATGTTGGATGGAAGATACATGTTAGCAAATAAGGAAAAAAAATGAAATGTGTGTAGGACCTTACCAGAATTTACTCTCACAAGCCTCACGAGTCACTCCAAGAAAATTGAATGTCACTCAATCCGCTCGTGTTTGCACTCTAGGACTTTAATGGCTTTTACTTGTCCTCTTCTGATCTCACACACGCTCCAGCCTTTTTCCTCTCAATTCTCTTGTCCCAAGTTCTAGAGGACTTTACTCAAGACCGTATCAAGTAAATTTTACTTGTTTAGCGTCGGCTGTAAATGGGTAGTAGGAAGGAAAGAAAAATATAATTGAAAGGGTGGCTTAGAAATAGAAAGAAAAGAACAAAAGGGCTTACTTACACAAGTCACTTTAAAACCTTCTATCACCACAATCAATTTAAACGGCTTACTTGACCTGCTTGGTGATGAGAATTGTTGATGAGTGCTTCAACTTCTTTCTTTTCTTTGCTTTGCTTTTCTTCTTTTTTTGAGTGCTGGATTTTTTCTTTCTTTTGAGTGCTTCACTTTGTTTTCTGATTTTTCTTGATTTCTTTGACTTTGCACTACACTTTGCACTTCTTTTTGTTTTTTCTTTTTGTTGTTGCACGTTGCTTCTTCCACCAAAGCTCTGATTACCGATTGATGTAAGGGCACTTCTGATGCCTTAACAAATTGATTGTGGATCTAGGAAGGAAGCAAAACAACCTGCAAAGTGAATGGCTCAAAATAGAATGGTTAAGGGTGGTAAACGTATGGATAATTAGGTGGGCTATTTAATTGAAAGATGGAAGCAGAAGATGGTTGATATGGCTATGGTTATGGTTTACGAAACAAAGGGATGGTTGTGAGGAAAGTATCTTAAAGAAGATTCAAAGAAGAACCAATGCTATATAGAGCAAAGACCCAGACTTTATATTGCTTCTTTAAGGGGTGGTATGAAGTACTTTGACCCACTAGTTATAGAGAACTAGGAACCAGAAGTATCAAGGTGAAAGAGAAGGGGTTGACGCCACAAGTATAAATTATACTTGATAAGTCGATAAAAGTCACTAGGACTTAAGGAAGAGAATAATATCACTTTAATTAAACAAAAAGGTCAGATTACAAATGATGAATGCTTTCCTATTTATAGGAAATGGAGAGACATGGCCGAATAATTACAAGGAGATTCGGCCAGTATTGTGCCTTACTAAAATGACATAATTTAATTCATAAATAACTTGAATAAATAGGTGCTGGTTCGGTTGAAGTGTAGGGGTATGTCTCATGTCCGAATAGTACTTGAAACCCTTCAAGTTGGCGCCAAATTGGAGGAGTAATGGTGTTTGGCCAAATGGATAGATGGCCATTCATCTTGGCGCCTAAATGGAGTCACACGCATAGCACATGGGTTGGCTGGTCACAAGGCGTGCACATGGCTTCTCTAGGATGCTTGTGGTGCATCCTTATGCATAGGATGAAGTCCAAGCATGGGCAGCAACCTTGGCGTGACTTGAGCTTCCTTCAAGCTAGCATGTGTTTAGCTAGCTTTTGATGTGAATGCTGGTGGCAAATGAGCTCCTTAGCCGTGACCTTCCAAGCTTCATAGTATCTCATTCAGCTACATTCAGCTACACTTTATGTCACTTTTAGCAACTTGACTTCAAATAGTCCAACTAGCTAAGATTAGCTAGCCTTGAGCTCCTCCAGTTGAGTTGAGCTTTTCTTAGTGTTCCACAAGATGCCATGATATTTGTGAGCTATTTATGAGCTGCATAAGACGTCCAAATACTCTACCAAGCTATCCCAACGTGTGCCATTCTCCAATGTACCTACATGTGTAAAGAAAACATACCTTGCTTCCATGTTTGATTATGGTAATGTGAGCTAAGTTTGAAGTCCATGAGCTAATTATATCATCTCATAATATGTGTAAGATTATGCATGAGGCTTAAGAGTTAATATGAATGCATATAAACTAATGAAATGATTTATAATGATGCTTCCTTGATGTATATATGATAATCATGCTTAATATGATTATAAGACTATCCTAGCATGCTTATAACATTGTGTATCAATCATAAAGATATGGGTATATGTTGTATGCATGAATATCATATAACATGGTATTCATAAATGATAAATGGAAACATGTAATAATAATATCCTAAGAAATGATATGTAATCATAGCATATATTTGAATAATATGAAAAACATGATCAAATAAGCATAGGATGGAAATAATAATATGATAATTTATACTAACATGTGAATGCATGCTTATGATAGAATATACCGTATAAATGATATAGTATAGGATAGGGTCATGAAGAACTCCCTTAGAAACAACTTTGAAGAACATCCATGGTGTGTTCAAGTCATGGAGAAAGTTGGAGTTAGTTTGGATCATATCAATTGATATCCTTTTTGACAACTCAGCTCCAAATAGTCCAACTAGCCGAGTTTAGCTAGACTTGAGCTCCTCCAGCTGAATTGAGCTTTCCTTAGTGTTCCATGAGCTGCCATGTTCCTTGTGAGCTATTTGTGAGCTGCATTTAATGTCCAAATAATCCACCAAGCTACCCCAACGTGTGCCATGATCCAGTGTACCTACATGTGCAAGGAAACAAGGTAAGTCCATGGCATTGAGCTGATATGAGCTAAATACCTTGATGTCATGCATGAATATGGTAATGTGAGCTATGATTGAAGGTCATGAGCTAAATATATCATCTTATAATTTGTATGAACTAATTCATAAAGCCTAAGTGCTAAAATGAATGCATATGAACTAATTAAATGATTTATAATGATGCTGCCTTGATGTATATATGATAATCATGCTTAATATGATTATAAGACTATCCTAACATGCTTAAATCAATGTGCATATATGTTGATTGTATGAATATCATTTAACATGGTATTCATAATAAATGATAAATGGAAACATGTAATAATAATATCCTAAGAAATGATATGTAATCATAGCATATATTTGAATGATATGAAGGACATGATCAACTAGGCATAGGATGGAATTATTATGATAATTTATAATAACATGTGAATGCATGCTTATGATAGAATAGAATGTATGAATGATATAATATAAGAGAGGGTAAGGAAGAACTCCCTTAGAAATAGCAATGAAACACATCCATGATGTGATCAAGTCATGGAGAAAGTTAGAGCTTGTTTGGATCGTATCATACTCCCCTTCTTTTAGGTGATTTGTCCTCAAATCAAAGTAGTTTCTCATTGAAGACCTTGATGTATGAAGGATTGAATCCTCATGCTTAACTCCAATGGATGATTCATACAAAATGTTCATCCTCTTGGCTTCAAATCTGGTAACTTCATGTCCTTTAATGGGAGGACACAATGTTTGGAAACCATCACATGTCCTTTGATTAAAAAATTATGACTTGTACTCCAAAGGTTGTATCCTTTCAAAATATTGTATCTTTCCACTCTTACTCCTTGAGTCATCATGATGGTTGGTGAAGAAATTTGTCTTTTGATATCCTTCAAGAAAGTGGATAAAGTCAACAACTTTAAGCTTTGTGCTCTTCCAGATGATGGCTCTTAAAATGGTGGACAATGCTTGTTTCACACCATCGAATTGGTTGAATTTGATGCACCAATCAAACTCAAAATGAAAAATGATCTTGCCATCATAAATTGATTGGATAACACAACTTATACTAATCAAATTGCTACAAAATGAATCAAAGTTATAAAATGAAAAACTAATAACAAAATGAATAGAATTAGCAAACCAGGGTGGATGTTTAATGGGTGTTGGTTGCTTAATGATGGAAAACTCCATTGGTTGATGGATTCTCTTCAATAGGTGAAATGTTCTTAGATTATCAACGATCCCATTCCTTGGCACTTCAAGTGGCATAACTGTTGGAATGTCAAAGGACATGTCTTGTGGATTACCAAAGGTCGCACCTATTGGTTCTTCAAAAGACATGTTTCTTGAATTTTCTACTTGAAAAGATATGTATCTTTGAATATCCTGCAAGGAAAAAGAAACAGTAGAAGAAGATTTGTTAGGTAAAATTTGTCCTTAACTCTATTTCTCTTCTCTACACTCATCCTTTTTAAATTTGCCACTTTCAATTTGCTCAGATACTTGCAAAACATCCTTTTCAACTTCAGCAAATTGATTTCCAATTCTTCTTGTCTCCTCAAAACATTCTTCTTCAAAGCTTCTTTTTATGGCCTTCATTTTCTCCCATTCTTCTATGCGTGACTTAAGGGTCACTTGACATTCATGGACTTGGCTTGGAAGCATCGGTGCTAATATGATTTTACTCCCTTGGTGTTGGAATGAATACTTATTGGAAAATCCATCGTGAGTAGCCTTCTTGTCAAATTGCCAAGGACGTCCTGATATAATGTGACTTGTACTCATGGGAACCACGTCACAAAGGACTTCATCATTGTATCTCCTAATTGAGAAATCTACAACAACTTGTTTGGTTACCTTGGCTTCACCCACATCGTTGAGCCACCGAAGTTTGTAAGGATGAGGATGCTTGGAAGTCTTGAGACCCAACATTTCCACCATGTGAGTACTTGCTACGTTTGTACAACTTCCTCCATCAATGATCACTACATAAACTTTATCTCCCATGTGACATTTGGTATGGAAGATGTTCTCTCTCTGTTCATCCTCTTGACTTTGAATGTTCAAAGTCCTTTTGACTACAAGTATGTTGGATGGAACAGACATGTTAGCAAATAAGGAAAAAATGAAATGTGCGTAGGACCTTACCAGAATATCTCTCACAAAGCCTCACAAGTCACTCCAAGGAAACTTGAATGTCACTCAATCCACTCGTGTTTGCAACTCTAGAACTTAATGGCTTTTACTTGTCCTCTACTGATCTCACACACTCTCCAGCCTTTTTCCTCTCGATTCTCTTGTCTCAAGTTCTAGAGAACTTTACTCAAGACTATATCAAGTAAATTTACTTG
The DNA here is from genome assembly GCF_006381635.1 of Hibiscus syriacus. Taxonomy (NCBI): domain Eukaryota; kingdom Viridiplantae; phylum Streptophyta; class Magnoliopsida; order Malvales; family Malvaceae; genus Hibiscus; species Hibiscus syriacus. The sequence continues at coordinate 3,458,613 of NW_024062296.1, read as the reverse complement.
TTTGGCATCGGTTGTAAAAAGATTAGTAGGAATGGAAAAACAAATATAATGAAAGGATGGCTTAGAAATAGAAAGAAAAGAACAAAAGGGGTTACTTACACAAGTCACTTCATAACCTTTTATCACCACAATCAATTTAAAAGGCTTACTTGAATGGCTTGGTGATGAGAATTGTTGATGAGTGCTTCAACTTTCTTTCTTTTTCTTTTCTTTTATCTTTTTTCCTTTTTGAGTGCTTTAAATTTCTTCTTTTGAGTGTTTTGATTTTTTTGCCGGATTATTTTTTCGTTCACTTTGCACTTCTTTTTGTATTTTTGTTTTTGTTGTTGTTGCATGTTGCTTTCTTCCACCAAAGCTCTGATTACCGCTTGATGTAAGGCTTCTGATGCCACTTGATGTAAGGCACTTGTACCTTAACAAATTGATTGTGGATCTAGGAAGGAAGCAAACAACCTACGCAAGTGAATGGCTCAAAGAGATGGTTAAGGTGGTAAATGTATGGGTGAATACGTAGGCTATTTAAATAATAAATGATGGAAGTGGAAGATGGTTGATATGGCTATGGTTATGGCGATGAAACAAAGGGATGGTAGTGAGGATAGTATCTTGAAGAAGTCTCAAAGTAGAACCAATGCTATAGAGAGCAAAGACCCAGACTTTATATTGCTTCTTTAAGGGGTGGTGTTAAGGACTTTAACCCACTAGTTATAAGAACTAGGAACCAGAAGTATCAAGGTGAAAAGAAAGGGGTTGACGCCACAAGTATAAAAATACTTGATAAGTCAATAAAAGTCACCAGGACTTAAGGAAGATAATAATCTCACTTATATTAATAAAAATGGTCTGATTACAAATGAAATAGGAAAGCCATTTTTATAGTTTTTGAAGGGACTTGGCCGAATAGGTACATGTTGGTTCGGCCAACCCTTGTACCTTCCTAAAATGACATGATTTTTAATGAAAAAACAAGACTTTAATGAAAATACATGCTCTTGGCCAAATGGTTATGTGTTGGTTCGGCCCTAAGGATGATTTGAATGCTTTTGAAAGTTATATGGGTGCCAAAATGAAGAGGAATGAGTCTTTGGCCGAATAGGAAGCGTCACTTGGTGTTTTGGCACCAATTTGATGTCACATGGAGTGCACATGCTTGAATAATGCACATGGCAGCCTACTTGAATGCACATAGGTGATCTAGGGAGCCTTGTGGTGCAGCCTTGTTGATACAGTTCAATCTAGCCTCACTTGGATGGATGGTGAAGTCAAGGTTGTACCTTTGATTGTTTCGAACTAGGAAAGCAACAAGTATCCTGCACAAATAAGAAAGCTAAAAGATGGTTAAATGGAAGTAATGAAATGGAAAGATAAATATGGCAGCGAAAAATATATATAAGTTGTGATATGTTTAAAGGAAATGATGAAGTATGGTAATGGAAGTAGAATGAAGGTGATGGAGATGAATATGAAAAGTAGTATCTCAAAAAAGACTCAAAGAAGAACCAATGTTAAAGAATAAAGACCCAGACTTTATATTGCTTCTTTAAGGGATGGTAAACAAGGACTTTGACCCACTATCTATAAAGAGATAGGAACCAGAAGTATCAGGGTGACATAGATAGGGGTGACGCCACAAGCATAAGCTTGATAAGTCGATAAAGTTCACTTAAGGACTAAAGAGAGAAACTCTCACAAATATTTGATCAAACAAAGTGAATTGGTTTCTTTTACAAATGAATGGAAAGCTATTTGTAGGCCTAAGAGTGCATGGTGTGAATACAAAACATTTAATGAGTGAACCTTCATGGATGAGTGTTCATACTTTAAGTAGATACAAAGCATGGCTTAGGTGAATGAATTTTGATGATTGGATGTTCATATTTTAATGGAATACATCCTTTGGCTGAATTCATCCCACCGTGTGTGAACTTGTTGATTTGTCTTCTATGGATGAATGTTCATAAATGTATCTTGGCTGAAATTCTTCCCCATTGTGTGAACATGACTATTTGGCTTCTTGCATGAATATGCATGAATGGATGAATTTAAAAGCCTTTGAATGAATCCTTGCACCTCCTCACAACTTTCCTGATTCATTTTAATATTCTTTTCTCGTCCATGCATGTCTTCATTAATTCCTCCCATGCATAAGTCCTTTGAAGGAGATGAATGGTTGCAAATCCCGTATTAATTTCCAGCCTGCATTGTCTTCAGTAATTTCGGCATATCTCAAGCTCCCGATATCAGATTAATGTGATTCAAAATGCGTTGGAAAGATACGAGATAGGGAATTAAATGTTAAGAGACTTAATCACCCAAAGATGCTTGGAACATGTTCAAAAATGTAGATCAATCTAACTGACGTGAACTGTCCAACTTCAATTGCCTTTAGTCTTCTTAGCATCCAATGAACCTAGACAAAATATGTAAACAAATAATTAGATAGGAATTGAGCTATGATAATTATGAATGCATGCTTCCACCTATGTTAATAATGCAAATGAGCTAACTATGAATGCATATGCATTGAATGAGTTATATAAAGATGTGAATTAATAAGTCATGCATGAATATCATATATTATACATATAAATGACAGCATATAATATTCAAGCAAAAATTAATAATAAGATAAACATATTTGCGTGACATGTAATTCATAAATGAGTAAATAAATAATAAAATAAGGCAAGACTCCCTTAGAATCATCTTGGAAGAACTTCAAAGTTGTGATCATGTTTTGTTTGAACTTGGTGGTCGGTAGGATCACATCACAATGCATATGCATTCATAGTTAGCTCATTTTCATTATTAACATAGGTGGAAGCATGCATTCATAATTATCATAGCTCAATTTCTATCTAATTATTTGTTTACATAAATTGTCTAGGTTCATTGGACGCTAAGAAGACTAAAGGCAATTGAAGAGTTGGTTGGACAGTTCACGTCAGTCAGATTGATCTACATTTTTGAACATGTTCCAAGCATCTTTGGGTGATTAAGTCTCTTAAATTTTAATCCCCTATCTCTTAGCTTTCTAACTCATTTTGAATCACATCAATCCGATATTGGGAGCTTGAGATATGCTTAGATTACTGAAGACAGTGCATGCTGGAAATTAATACGGGATTTTCAACCATTCATCTCCTTCAAAGGACTTATGCATGGGAGGAATTAATGAAGACATGCATGGACGAGAAAAGAATATTAAAATGAATCAGAACATTTGTGAGGAGGTGCAAGGATTCATTCAAAGGCTTTTAAATTCATCCATTCATGCAAGAAGCCAAATAGTCATGTTCACACAAGGGGGAAGAATTTCAGCCAAGATACATTCATGAACATTCATCCATAGAAGACAAATCAACAAGTTCACACAAGCTAAACTAAAAATAACAAGATGCAAGTGGTGATGATAAGTATGCTATATGATGCTTATGCAAAACTAATATGAAATAATTAACATGCATGACATGGGTTGAATATGAGATAATTAACATGCATGACATGTGTTGATGAATGAAAACATGAAACATGATATGCAGCAAATGATATACAAAAACTATTCTAACACTCTTTCAAAGTGCACCGAATATGATACAGTTCAACCTAGCCTTACTTGGATGGATGGTGAAGTCAAGGTTGTACTTTTGATTGTTTCGATCTAGAAAAGCAACAAGGATCCTGCATAAACAAGAAAGCTAAAACAATAGTTAAATGGAAGTAATGGAATGGAAAGATAAATATGGCAGCGGAAAATATATATAAGTTGGTGATGTGTTTAAAGGAAATGATGAAGTATGGTAATGGAAGTAGAATGAAGGTGATGGAGATGAATATGAAAAGTATTATCTTAAAGAAGTCTCAAAGAAGAACCAATGTTAAAGAACAAAGACCCAGACTTTATATTGATTCTTTAAGGGATGGTAAACAAGGAATTTGACCCACTATCTATAAAGAGATAGGAACCGGAAGTATCAGGGTGACATAGATAGGGGTGACGCCACAAGCATAAGCTTGATAAGTTGATAAAGTTCACTTAAGAACTAAAGAGAGAAACTCTCACAAATATTTGATTAAACAAAGTGAATTGGTTTCTTTTACAAATGAATGGAAAGCTATTTATAGGCCTAAGAGCGCATGGTGTGAATACAAAACATTTAATGAGTGAACCTTCATGGATGAGTGTTCATACTTTAAGTAGATACAAAGCATGGCTTAGGTGAATGAATTTTGATGAATGGATGTTCATATTTTAATGGAATACATCCTTTGGCTGAATTCATTCCACCTTGTGTGAACTTGTTGATTTTTCTTCTATGGATGAATGTTCATGAATGTATCTTGGCTTCTTCCCTTTGTGTGAACATGACTATTTGGCTTCTTGCATGAATATGCTTGAATGGATGAATTTAAAAGCCTTTGAATGAATCCTTGCACCTCCTCACAAATTTTCTGATTCATTTTAATATTCTTTTCTCATCCATGCATGTCTTCATTAATTCCTCCCATGCATAAGTCCTTTGAAGGAGATGAATGGTTGCAAATCCCGTATTAATTTCCAGCCTGCATTGTCTTCAGTAATCTAGGCATATCTCAAGTTCCCAATATCAGATTGATGTAATTCAAAATGCGTTGGAAAGATACGATATAGGGGATTAAATATTCAGAGACTTCATCACCTAAAGATGCTTTTCACATGTTAAAAAATGTAGATCAATCTGACTGACGTGAACTGTCCAACCAACTCTTCAATTGCCTTTAGTCTTCTTAGCATCCAATGAACCTAGACAAAGTATGTAAACAAATAATTAGATAGGAATTGAGCTATGATAATTATGAATGTATCCTTCCACCTATGTTAATAATGCAAATGAGCTAACTATTAATGCATATGCATTGAATGAGTTATTGATGCGATCATGCCAAGGACCAAACTTCTTCAACACATGATCACTTCATGGCATTCTACCTTGTTGATTCTAAGGGATTCTTACCTTATTTTATTATTTATTTACTCATTTATGCATTAAATGTCACGTGAATATGTTTATCTTATTCTTATTTTTTTTCTTGAATATTATATGTTGTCATTTATATAATATATCATATTCATGCATGACTTATTAATTCACATCTTTTATAACTCATTCAATGCATATGCAATCATAGTTAGCTCATTTGAATTATTAACATAAGTGGAAGCATGCATTAATAAATATCATAGCTTAATTCCTATATAATATTTTGTTTACATACTTTGTATAGGTTCATTGGATGCTAAGAAGACTAAAGGCAATTGAAGAGTTGGTTGGACAGTTCACGTCAGTCATATTGATATACATTTTTGAACATGTTACAAGCATCCTAGGGTGATGAAGTCTCTTAACATTTAATTCCCTATCTCTTATATTTCCAACGCATTTTGAATCACATCAATCTAATATTAAGAGCTTGAGATATGCCCAGATTACTGAAGACAGTACAGGATGAAAAAAAGTACCGGATTTGCAACCATTCATCTCCTTCAAAGGATTTATGCATGAGAGGCATTAATGGAGACATGCATGGATGAGAAAAGAGTATTAAAATGAATCAAAACATTTTTTTAAGGTGCAAGGTTTCATTCAAATTAGGTTCATCCATTCATGCATATTCATGCAAGAAGCCAAATAGTCATGTTCACACAAGGGGAGAAGAATTTTAGCCAAGATACATTCATGAACATTCATCCATAGAAGACAAATCAAACATGTTCACACATGGGAGGAAGGATTCAACCATGAAGATACATTCATGAAGATTTATTCATTAATTCATCATACATTCACCATTGACCGTACATTGTATTTCCTAAGGGATGAACATTCATCCATGAATGTTCAATCATTATATCATGAATGTGCATCCTAGACACTCTTAGGCCTATAAATAGCTTCCATTTCATTTGTAAGAACCAATTCACTTTGTTTAATCAAATATTTGTGAGAGTTTCTCTCTTTAGTTCTTAAGTGAACTTTATCGACTTATCAAGCTTATGCTTGTGGCGTCACCCCTATCTATGTCACCCTGATACTTTTGGTTCCTATCTCTTTATAGATAGTGGGTCAAAGTCCTTGTTTACCATCCCTTAAAGAAGCAATATAAAGTCTGAGTCTTTGTTCTTTAACATTGGTTCTTCTTTGAGATACTACTTTTTATATTCATCTCCATCACCTTCATTCTACTTCCATTACCATACTTCATCATTTCCTTTAAACATATCACCAACTTATATATATATTCCGCTTCCATATTTATCTTTCCATTTCATTACTTCCATTTAACTATTTTTTTTGAGCTTTCTTATTTGTGCAAGATCCTTGTTGCTTTCCTAGATCGTAATAATCAAAGGTACAGCCTTAACTTCACCATCCATCCAAGTGAGGCTAGGTTGATCTGTATCATATAGTAGTCAGAGCTAAGGTGGATTGCAACAAGAACAAGCAAAAGCAACATCCTACCATTCAATAAAAAGAAAATCAAAAAGAGAAGTGCCAAAAGAAAAAAATCAGCAAGTTAATCCCAACATCAACAAGGGATTGCAAGTGAATAAAAACTAAAGAAAGGAAACAAAGAAATCAAAATGGAAAGAAGTGCCAAAGGTGACAAGCAACATCATTATTTCAACCGATCCTAAGGAAGTCTTCAAGACCTTTGATTGTTCTTCTAGGAAGGTGGTGAGTATCTTTGCATAGTAAGTGAACCTTTCTTTATTTTTCTTCCTTTTATAAGACTGCCCTTCATTATTTAATCTTTCTACCTTTCTATTCTTTTCCTCTACACTAACGAATTTTCCAACCGACGTCCTTATCACTTGAAAGGTCTCGAGTTAGTTATTTTAAAAACTTTACAAGAGAGGAACGAGTGGAAAAAGGCTAATCGAGTGTGTGAGATCAGAAGGGGAATTGAAAAAGCCAATTTATATTCCCGAGTGCAAACACGAGCGTTGAGTGGAGCATCATAATTTTTTGGAGTGATCGTGAGGATTTGTGAGTGATTATTGGTAAGGTCCTTTCATCTTATTCAACTATTAATTTTTCACTAACAATTCTCCCATCTTTCTAATGGAATATGGACAGCAAAGGAGGAATTCATTTCATACTCGTTTTCATGTGAATGATAAAGTATGCCTTGTAGTCATTGATGGTGGTAGTTGTGCAAATCTTGGAAGCATATACATGGTTCAGAAGTTGGGGGTATAACATTCAAACATCCCAGTCCATATGTTTTGCAAGGATTAAATGAAGATGAGGAGTTAGAAGTCATAGAGCAAGTATTTGTGTCATTTTCAATTGGGAGATATGAAGATGAGGTCTTGTGTGATGTTGTTTCCATGAATTCAAGCCATCTTCTCCTTGGACGTCCATGGCAGTTTGATAAACGAGCATTATATGATGGGTTCTCCAACAAGTATTCATTCAAACACCAAGGGAGAAAGATCACGTTGGTTCCAATGTGCCCAAATTAAGTCAATGAATGCCATGTTAATACGAGCATCACAAGGCTCACATCAAAGGAAGACGTAATAACTCTTCCAAATGATCCACTCATCCAAGCATTGGAAAAGAAGATCAGAATAGAAACAGACTTGCGACGACTTTTTGAAGGGGATCCTAATCTTATTTGTTAATATGTCCCTAAAGATACGACCGTATGTCTCTTATCTTTCCAACGGTTCTTGAATCGCATCAATACGATATCAGGAACTCAGGATATGGCCATTTTACTGAAGACGGTGCATGCAGGAAATCCTATACGGGATTAATACGTGATTTTGTAAATATTACGAATTTTCAATATTTATATTGATTATTTTTAATATAATTTAATATAGGATGATCAATTATCTTTTAGGATCAGTATTTTATTAGGAATTAAGGTTGGGTTAAAACAATATTTTTAGTTATTATTATTTTATTAGGAATTAGAGTTAAAACATGTTTATTTTATTATTATTTTATTCTCTAGTTATTTAGAACCTTTAGGATTCAACCCCTATATAAAGGAGGCTTCATTCAACTTTGTAAATCAAGATTTCTTTGATTAATAATATAACGAGAGTTCGTTTTTGCAAGTGTTGATTGCCTTGTGCCTTCGAAGCTTCTTCTCCTGGAATTCTTTCAAGTTCTTGTGAGGGAGATTAATCTTCACACTCCAATTTGCCTTTTCATTGCGACTAGAAGGGTTGGTTAGAGCCATATTATCGTGTTTTCATTTTCATTGCGACTAGGAGGGCTCGATAGGACATTATCCATCTATTTTCCACATATTCATCCACGCCATCAATCATCTTTACCATTCACTTTCATAAGGGAGATCTTTTGATTTCTTTGTTATTTTCTTTATTTTCAATTCCTTTATATTTTATTTATCTTGTTTTAATCTTGTGTCTTATCTTGTTTCCAGCACCCAAAATCCTAAAGAACCCTAGCTATTGCCATCACCTTCCCTATTCATTCCTTATTGTTCTTCATCGGGTCTAGAGCTTTCTAGGTTTGATTCTTCAAAAGAGCAACGTTCATTAACCTGTCACCGCTTCCCTATCATTTGGTATCAGATTTGGGCCGATTCTTGGAAAGAAGTAAGCAATCTTGCTTGTTCTTGCACACAAAACCGTCAAGGTATCCCAACGGAGCTAGTCCAGAGAAGATTCGTCGTTTTAGGTTCTTTTTATTTAATTTTAATTTAGATTCAAATCCTTCTTGTTAGTTTGCTATTTTTTTACAAAAAAAACAAAAAAAAACAAAAAAGCCAAAATTTCAAAAAAAATTACAAACGAAGGTATTTATTGCTGATTTTCTCCAAATACCATATTAATCCAAATATAAATCTCCAGCCCAAAATTCACCCAAATAGGAGTTCATTAGAGCCTTCAAATACATTCTTCAAGTTTCATCGGCAGATTCGATCTAGGATCTTGTCAAATTTCTTGAAAATTATACAAGAGTAATATCATGGTGAAAATTTACATATTTCAACTTCATATATTGAAGATCATTTACACAAAAAATCAGAATATTTGGAGATCAATAACACCTTCAAACAAAGAAATCAAGAAAAATAGATTTTTTGAGGACTCACCGTTCAACAGAGTCCACTGGATACTACTGAAGGTATTTGGTTCTGGCATTTTACAGGTGGTTTCTTGGGACATCGAAAAACAGTCAAGAATTTTTTTTAAATTTTTAGACACAGGTAATCACCTCAAAAACATTGATCAAGTTGATCCAGTGTTTTCCAGGATTCTGGGTTGGTTCTTTTTTTTTCTTTGACTCTTAGTGCTTTAGGTTCTTTTGTTTTTTCTTTTTAATGTTTTTTTGCATTATCTAACACATTATATTTCTTGTGTTAGTATGACTAAAGAGTTTTTATATTTCTTCCTTCTTTGCATTCTCGTTCTCTTGGAGTCTAACCCTTGTTTGGCCTCTTAGAACTTTTAAGTTTTTCTTATAATCTTTGCTAGTAATCAAATTCCGATACGAACTGTGGAAGACTACTTGGTAAAGTGAGTTTTAAAGAGTACAAGATCGTCTTACTTGCCTCTCGTTGTGTTACTTTCTTGGAGTGACTTGTGAGGTTTCTTGCTTTGTTGAATTTTCTTTCTTTTATTTTTATTTTACTTTAAATTTTCTTTTGAATGTTATGATTTCAGAATGGGCGACAATAACAACAAGACACTTACGGCTATCTTAGCCACACTTGCCCAACTCACGACTTAAGTTGAAAGATTTGATGAAATCGTGAGAGAACGACAAGAACCATAACGGGATCTACCAAACCAGAATCCAAGACCAAACAATGCTGAACTTTTGGTACCCGGGAGAGAACAACCACGTTTCCAAGCACCCGAACTCTTTATAAAACCAAAGTTCATGATCCCATCTTTCAAAGGAGACAACGATCCAGACAGGTACATCGAATGGGAAGGAAAAGTTGATCTCATGTTTGCATACCATGACTTCCCTCAAGCTAAACAAGTTCACCTCATCACCATACAATTTGAAGGATATGCTCGAACTTGGTGGATGCAAACAAGGAAAAAGATCCAGAACTTTCAAATTCCAACAATCACTTCTTGGACCGACCTCAAACAAACCATGAGGAACTGATTCCTACCGATACATTATACACGAGAAGTTAAACAACGTCTACACCGACTTCGACAAGGTAGAAGTTCAGTTGAAGATTACTATAAAGAGATGCAGTCCTTACTCAATAGGGCTAACATAACCGAAAAAAAAGAAGTCACCGTGTCAAGATTCGTCGTCGGCTTAAACTCAAACATCACTGATCTTCTTGATCTATAAGGGTACAAAAACCCTGAAGATACACTAAAGAAAGCAATGAAAATCGAAGCACAAATCCAAAGAAGATCTCGATTCATTGAACATTACCAAGGTACTTCATCCTCTTACCAAGGTAATCCTTCAAATCCTTCCTCATCTTCTACTCCATCTTCTCTGAAAAAGCCAAGAGATGACAAACCTGACAAGGAGAAAGAATGACCAGCAAAGAATGACACACTTTCAGTCCCTAAAGATCAAATGATAATTTATGAGGAGATAGGGAAAGCAAAAAAAAAAGTTGAGAAATAGGCAAAAGCAAAAGAGGTCACTAGTTATAAAAGCCAAAAGAATAATGACCCATGGGAGGTGAGTGAACCTAAATGTGAGAAGAAAAGAGTGATTTAAAATCTATGTGTGAGCACAAAAGAATTGAGAGAGAGTCTTCTTTACAAACAACCTTGCATCCTTGTTCGCTTTAGGGAATCAATTATTTCGATTTCTAACATTAACAAGGATTTGCCTAGTGTGTTTTCATCTCTTTTACAGGATTTTTGAGAAGTGTTAGGTGATCTACATAACGAACGACCACTGAAAAGAGGAAAACAATGCCAAACCAATCTAGTTCAATGTTCCATCATACCTCGTCAAACATACAATCTCGAAGAAACCAAAGAGTTGGATTTGTTACAAAAAGGCTACATCCAGGAAAGCCTTAGTCGTGACGCCATCTTAATGACGAAACATGATATGAACAACTCTTTAGGCTTTATAGTTCGTGCACATGAAATCCATGTAAATGATGAAATAGTAAAAGTAACACGAGAGTGGCCCACACCATCTTCCATAGCTAAGAGTTGTCGAATAATATTAGGTGACCCTCCTGACGGGTTACCACCTGAAAGCCCTAATCACTATGCATATCAATGAAGAGTCACGATTTACGGGAGTCCAAAGGTAAGTATTTTATTACTCATTTTAATGACATTGTAACATACTTCTTCTCCCTCTTACATGGCAAGGCTCGTGAAGTTGTCATTCATACTAAACACAACTCCTTTAAGAAAGTAACAGACCGAGGTAAGTAAAACACATTAGATGATGCACTACCACGAAGGTATACTCTTAAGCATGCTACTATTCCAAGAATTGAACATATAAAAGATGTATATCACGATAACTCAGATATTTCTGATATTTCTACCCATACTTTTAAAAGTGCTTTTAATGAGTTTTATCTTGTATATGAGTTTCCTTGCCAACTAAACAGGTTCTACAATCCACAAATCTCCTGTCGAGAATTCTTAATTCATGAACCACACTTAGGAGACTTAAGGGATTCTTTTAACAAACCTGTTGACATGGTTTTTAAACACTCATTCTCACCACACACGAATAAAACCATGGAGAAATTATCTGAAGCAATCATACAGAAAGTAAACAGTGGTCGGCGCCATGTTGAATTTCAACCTAAACATCAGATTACAAGACTTGTATACAAAAGAGGATTTCAAGACTACAAGAAATCAGTTCCTACAAAGAAGAAACCTCGACTGAAATGCATAAAGACACATCACATTGATCCTGGTAAATGTTTCACAAGTTTTCCTTTCAACACATTTAAGTCTCTTTCTCTTAGATTTTTAGATTCGAGGACGAATCCTTTTAAGGAGTGGGGGAATGATACATGCACCAGATTCCATAATACATGCTTCTTTGGACTAATGTTTCTACTCGAACATATTAGAAGTACAAAGTCTCGAAGATTCAAAGCATATCTATTCGGTAAGTATAATGTGAATGAATCATTAAATGACTCTAATGTTGCTCCCTTTAATGTTTTAGATTCGAGGTTGAATCTTTTTGAAGAAAGAGAGGATGATACGTGCATCACAAGGCTCACATCAAAGGAAGAAGTAATAACTCTTCCAAATGATCCACTCGTCCAAGCATTGGAAAAGAATATCAGAATAGAAGCATACTTGCGACGACTTTTTGAATGGGATCCTGATCTTATTTGGTTAATATTTCCTCTAGAGATACAATCGTATGTCTCTTATATTTCCAACGGTTCTTGAATCGCATCAATCCGATATCAGTAACTCAAGATATGGCCATTTTACTGAAGACGGTGCATGCAGGAAATCCTATACGGGATTAATACTTGATTTTGTAAATATTATGAATTTTCAATATTTATATTGATTATTTGTAATATAATTTAATATAGTATGATCAATTATCTTTTAGTATCGGTATTGTATTAGGAATTAAGGTTGCGTTAAAACAATATTTTTAGTTATTATTATTTTATTAGGAATTAGAGTTAAAACATGTTTAGTTTATTATGATTTTATTCTCTAGTTATTTAGAACCTTTAGGATTCAACCCCTATATAAAGGAGGCTTCATTCAACTTTGTAAATCAACATTTCTTTGATTAATAATACAACGAGAGTTCATTTTTGCAAGTGTTGATTGCCTTGTGCCTTCGAAGCTTCTTCTCATGGAGTTCTTTCAAGTTCTTGTGAGGGAGATTAATCTTCACACTCCAATTTACCTTTTCATTGCGACTAGGAGGGTTGGTTAGAGCCATATTATCGTGTTTGCCTTTTCATTGCGATTAGGAGGGCTCGATAGGACATTATCCATTGATTTTCCACATATCCATCCACGCCATCAATCATCTTTACCGTTCACTTTTGTAAGGGAGATCTTTTGATTTCTTGGTTATTTTCTTTATTTTCAATTCCTTTATATTTTATTTATCTTGTTTCTTTCCTTGTTTCCAGCACCTAAACGAAACCCTAAAGAACCCTAGCTATTACCACCACCTTCCCTATTCATTCTTTATTGTTCTTCATCGGGTCTAGAGCTTTATAGGTTTGATTCTTCAACAAGAGCAACGTTCATTAACCCGTCACCGCTTCCCTATCACATGTTATCATCAAATCACATATAGAAGAATGGAATAAAACTAAAGCCATGAAGAAAGTTGAAAGAAGTTTCACGTGGGAAACAAATAACAGTGGAGGGAGATCAAAATGAAAATGAGAAAATTGATGTGAGAAACGTTGGAGTCGAAAATGAGAAAGTTGAAAAGATTGAAATTGGGAGAAAAGGGGGAAGTACGTGTGGAAGAGAAAATGAAAAGATTCTAAGTGAGGTTGTGGTTAAAAGATATGGTGGAGTTGAACATACACAAATCAAAGAAGAACATCGTGAGAAAAATAAGACATTTGGAGTTGAAAATGAGAGTGTGATTTTTCGTAAGAAATCCATTAGAGTAATTGAAGATGAGATTGAAGAGATAATTCAAAACAAACATGAGCATGAGAGAAAAGAATGTGAGGAGAAGGAAGTTTTACTTTCTACAAATCAATCTTTTCTTCCTATTCTTTCATTTGATTTGCAGGTTATTCCAAAGGCCATATCATTGCAAATTGGTGAATCACATTTGTCCATTGAAGTTCCAAAGCTTGGAACATTTGGTATTCCAAAGCATGTGCTCTTTGACATTTGAAGATCAATGAACCTTATGAAAGGGAAGTTTCAACGAACCAAATTCCATTTATGAACCTTATTGAATCTTGTATGTTCATTCACATTGTTAATGATACTTCATGTTCTAACTTATTTCTATTTTACAGCACATTGAATCATTTACATGGAAGTGTTCTTGCTTGTGATCATCAATTCAAGGAAAAGAAACGAGCATTATCCAACTATTCAAGATTCATAATGTGGAAAGGTACAAAGACTAAAGTTGGGGTGACTTACCTACTTGAAGGATTCAAAGAAATTCATGCATACCCTAAAAGGCATAATGATCTTCATTTATCCTTTTTTACACCAATCAATCAATCAATGATAGAAGCATTCGATTTGAGGACAAATCGCTCTAAAGAAGGGGGGAACAATGCGATCATGCCAAGGATCAAACTTCTTCAACACATGATCACTTCATGGACATTATACCATGTTGATTCTAAGGGAGTCTTACCTTATTTTATTATTTATTTACTCATTTATGCATTAAATGTCACGTGAATATGTTTATCTTATTCTTAATTTTTTCTTGAATATTATATGCTGTCATTTATATGTATAATATATGATATTATATGCATTCATAGTTAGCTCATTTGCATTATTAACAGAGGTGGAAGCAAGCATTAATAAATATCATAGCTAAATTCCTATCTAATTATTTGTTTACATACTTTGTCTAGGTTCATTGGATGCTAAGAAGACTAAAGGCAATTGAAAAGTTGGTTGGATAATTCACGTCAGTCAGATTGATATACATTTTTGAACATGTTACAAGCATCTTAGGGTAATGAAGTCTCTTAACATTTAATTCCCTATCTCTTTTATTTCCAACGCATTTTGAATCACATCAATCCGATATTGAGAGCTTGAGATATGTCCAGATTACTAAAGATAGTGCAGGCTGGAAAAAAGTACCAGATTTGCAACCATTCATCTCCTTCAAAGGATTTATGCATGGGAGGCATTAATGGAGACATGCATGGAAGAGAAAAGAGTATTAAAATGAATCAGAACATTTTGTTTAAGGTGCAAGGTTTCATTTAAAGTCTTTTAAGTTCATCCATTCATGCATATTCATGCAAGAAGCCAAATAGTCATGTTCACGCAAGGGGAGAAGAATTTCAGCCAAGATACATTCATGAACATTCATCCATAGAAGACAAATCAAACACATTAACACATGGGAGGAAGGATTCAGCCATGAAGATATATTCATGAAGATTTATTCATTAATTCATCATACATTCACCATTGACAGTACATTGTATTTCCTAAGGGATGAACATTCATCCATGAATGTTCAATCATTAAATCATGTATGTACATCCTAGACATCTCTTAGGCCTATATATAGCTTTCCATTTCATTTGTAAGAACCAATTCACTTTGTTTAATCAAATATTTGTGAGAGTTTCTCTTTTTAGTTCTTAAGTGAACTTTATCGACTTATCAAGCTTATGCTTGTGGCGTCACCCCTATCTATGTCACTCTGATACTTTTGGTTCCTATCTCTTTATAGATAGTGGGTCAAAGTCCTTGTTTACAATCCCTTAAAGAAGCAATATAAAGTCTGGGTCTTTGTTCTTTAACATTGGTTCTTCTTTGAGTCTTCTTTGAGATACTACTTTTTATATTCATCTCCATCACCTTCATTCTACTTCCATTACCATACTTCATAATTTCCTTTAAACATATCACCAACTTATATATATATATTCCGCTTCCATATTTATCTTTCCATTTCATTACTTCCATTTAACTATTCTTTTTAGCTTTCTTATTTGTGCAGGATCCTTGTTGTTTTCCTAGATCGAAACAATCAAAGGTACAACCTTAACTTCACCATCCATCCAAGTGAGGCTAGGTTGAACTGTATCAGTTATATAAAGATGTGAATTAATAAGTCATGCATGAATATCATATACTATACATATAAATAACAGCATATAATATTCAAGCAAAAATTAAGAATAAGATAAACATATTTACGTGACATGTAATTCATAAATAAGTAAATAAATAATAAAATAAGGTAAGACTCAACAAGGCAGAACGTCCATGAAGTGATCATGTGTTGAAGAAGTTTGGTCCTTGGCATGATCGCATCATCCCCCTTCTTTAGAGTGATTTTTCCTTAAATCGAAGGCTTTTTTCATTGATTGATCTATTGGTGTAAGAAAGGATGAATGAAGATCATTATGCCTATTAGGGTATGCATAAATTTCTTTGAACCCTTCAAGTAAGTAAGGCATGCCAACTATAGTCTTTGTACCCTTCCACATTATGAATCTTGAATAGTTGGATAATGCTCGTTTCTTTTCCTTGAATTGATGATCACAAGCAAGAACACTTCCATGTAAATGATTCAATGTGTTGCAAAATAAAAATAAGTTAGAACATGAAACATCATTAACAATGTGAATGAACGTACAAGATTCATTAAAGTTCATGAATGGAATTTGGTTCATTGAAACTTCCCTTTCATAAGGTTGTTTGAACTTTGAATGTAGAATGAACGTACTTCGAATGTCAAAGAGCACATGCTTTGGAATACCAAATGTTACAACTTTTGGAACTTCATTGGACAAATGTGATTCATCAATTTGAAATGGTATCGCCTTTGGAATAACCTGAAAATCATATGAAAGAATAGGAAGAAAAGATTGATTAGTATAAAGTAAAACTTCCTTCTCCTCACATTCTTTTCTCTCATGCTCATGATTGTTTTAAATTCTCTCTTCAATCTCACTCTCATGTTTTACAAAACATTCATCATCACTCTCAATGCTCTTACTCTCATTTTCAATTACTCCAATGGATTTCTCACACAAAATCACACTCTCATTTTCAACTCCAAATGTCTTAGTTTTCTCATGATGTTCTTCTTTGATTTTTGCATGTTCAACTCTCTCCACTCTTATTTTTTTTCATGTAAAACTTCTCTTTCAACTTTCTTCATCCCTTTAGTTTTCTTCCATTCTTCTATACGTGATTTGATGATAACTTGGCATTCATTGACTTGATTTGGGCACATTGGAACCAACATTATCTTTCTCCCTTAGTGTTTAAATGAATACTTGATGGAGAAGCCATCATACAATGCTCGTTTATCAAACTGCCAAGGACGTCCGAGGAGTAGATGGCTTGAATTCATAGAAACAACATCACACAAGACTTCATCTTCATATCTCCCAATTGAAAATGACACAAGTACTTGCTTTATGACTTCTAACTCTTCATCTTCATTTAATCCTTGTAAAACATATGGACTGGGATGTTTGAATGTTATAAGCCCCAACTTCTCAACCATGTACGTGCTTGCAAGATTTGCACAACTACCACCATCAATGGCTACAAGGCATACTTTATAATTCACATGAAAACGAGTATGAAATGAATTCCTCCTTTGTTGTCCGTATTCCATTCGAAAGATGGGAGAATTATTAGTGAAAAATTAATAGTTGAATAAGATGAAAGAACCTTACCAATAATCACTCTCATGATCACTCCAAAAAAATGATGATGCTCCACTCAACGCTCGTGTTTGAACTCGGGAATATAAATTGGCTTTTGCTATTCTCCTTCTGATCTCACACACTCAATTAGCCTTTTTCCACTCGTTCCTCTCTTGTAAAGTTCTTAAAAGAACTAACTCGAGACCTTTCAAGTGCTATGGAAGTTGGCTGAAAAATTTGTTAGTGTAAAGGAAAAAAAAAATAGAAAGGTAGAAAGAAAATATTGAAGGGTGGTCTTAGAAAAGGAAGAAAAAGAAATAAATGTTCACTTACTATGCAAAGATACTCACCACCTTCTTAGAAGAAACAATCAAAGGTCTTGAAGACTTCTTTAGGATCGGTTGGAATGATGATGTTGCTTGTCACCTTTGGCACCTCTTTGCATTTTTCTTTCTTTTTTTCCTTTCTTTAGTTTTTCCTCACTTGGAATCCCTTGTTGATGTTGGGATTAACTTGATGATTTTTTTTGGCACTTCTCTTTTTGATTTTCTTTTTATTGAATGGTAGGATGTTGCTTTTGCTTGTTCTTGTTGCAATCCACCTTAGCTCTGATTACCATATGATACAGTTCAACCTAGCCTCACTTGGATGGATGGTGAAGTCAAGGTTGTACCTTTGATTGTTTTGATCTAGGAAAGCAACAAGTATCCTGCACAAACAAAAAAGCTAAAAAAATGGTTAAATGGAAGTAATGAAATGGAAAGATAAATATGGCATCGGAATATATATATGAGTTGGTGATATGTTTAAAGGAAATGATGAAGTATGGTAATGGAAGTAGAATGAAGGTGATGGAGATGAATATAAAAAGTAGTATCTCAAAGAAGACTCAAAGAAGAACCAATGTTAAAGAACAAAGACTCATACTTTATATTGCTTCTTTAAGGGATGGTAAACAAGGAATTTGACCCACTATCTATAAAGAGATAGGAACCAGAAGTATCAGGGTGACATAGATAGGGGTGACGCCACAAGCATAAGCTTGATAAGTCGATAAAGTTCACTTAAGATCTAAAGAGAGAAACTCTCACAAATATTTGATTAAACAAAGTGAATTGGTTTCTTTTACAAATGAATGGAAATCTATTTATAGGCCTAAGAGTGCATGGTGTGAATACAAAACATTTAATGAGTGAACCTTCATGGATGAGTGTTCATACTTTAAGTAGATACAAAGCATGGCTTAGGTGAATGAATTTTGATGATTGGATGTTCATATTTTAATGGAATACATCCTTTGGCTGAATTCATCCCACCGTGTGTGAACTTGTTGATTTGTCTTCTATGGATGAATGTTCATGAATGTATCTTGGCTGAAATTTTTCCCCCTTGTGTGAACATGACTATTTGGCTTCTTGCATGAATATGCATGAATGGGTGAATCTAAAAGCCTTTGAATGAATCCTTGCACCTCCTCACAACTTTTCTAATTCATTTTAATATTCTTTTCTCGTCCATGCATGTCCTCTTTAATTCCTACCATGCATAAGTCCTTTGAAGGAGATGAATGGTTGCAAATCCCGTATTAATTTCCAGCCTGCACTGTCTTCAGTAATCTAGGCATATCTCAAGTTCCCGATATCGGATTGATGTGATTCAAAATGAGTTGAGAAGATATGAGATAGGGGATTACATGTTAAGAAGACTTAATCACCCAAAGAGGCTTGGAACATGTTCAAAAATGTAGATCAATATGACTGACGTGAACTGTCCAACCAACTCTTCAATTTCCTTTAGTCTTCTTAGCATCCAATGAACCTTGAAAAAGTATGTAAACAAATAATTCGATAGGAATTGAGCTATGATAATTATGAATGCATGCTTCCACCTATGTTAATAATGCAAATGAGCTAACTATGAATGCATATGCATTGAATGAGTTATATAAAGATGTGAATTAATAAGTCATGCATGAATATCATATACTATACATATAAATAACAGCATATAATATTCAAGCAAAAATTAAGACTAAGATAAACATATTTACGTGACATGTAATTCATAAATAAGTAAATAAATAATAAAATAAGGTAAGGCTCCCTTAGAATCAACAAGGCAGAACGTCCATGAACTGATCATGTGTTGAAGAAGTTTGGTCCTTGGCATTATCGCATTACTTGTGCATGTGATAATGGCTGGTCATGTGCTCCATCTTGGGCATGCATGTGTCTCCTCCTAGCTAGCTTGAATGTGGAGCTAGCAAGCATAGGGTTGTTTGTGAACAAGCTTCCTAGCCGAGTCCTTGTGAGCTCCATAACAGCATGTTCAGCTACATTCAGCTACCATTGATATCCTTTTTGACAACTCAGCTCCAAATAGTCCAACTAGCTGAGTTTAGATAGGCTTGAGCTCCTCCAGCTGAATTGAGCTTTCCTTAGTGTTCCATGAGCTGCCATGTTCCTTGTGAGCTATTTGTGAGCTGCATTTGATGTCCAAATAATCCACCAAGCTACCCCAACGTGTGCCATGATCCAATGTACCTACATGTGCAAGGAAACAACGTAAGTCCATGGCATTGAGCTGATATGAGCTAAATACCTTGCTGCCATGCATGAATATGGTAATGTGAGCTATATAATTGAAGGTCATGAGCTAAATATATCATCTTATAATATGTATGAACTAATGCATAAAGCCTAAGTGCTAAAATGAATGCATATGAACTAATTAAATGATTTATAATGATTATGCCTTGATGTATATATGATAATCATGATTAATATGATTATAAGACTATCCTAACATGCTTAAATATCAATGTGCATATATGTTGTATGTATGAATATCATTTAACATGGTATTCATAATAAATGATAAATGGAAACATGTAATAATAATATCCTAAGAAATGATATGTAATCATAACATATATTTGAATGATACGAAGGACATGATCAACTAGGCATATGATGGAATTATTATGATAATTTATAATAACATGTGAATGCATGCTTATGATAGAATAGAATGTATGAATGATATAATATAAGAGAGGGTAAGGAAGAACTCCCTTAGAAACAACAATGAAACACATCCATGGTGTGATCAAGTCATGGAGAAAGTTAGAGCTTGTTTGGATCGTATCAGACTTTGACCCACTATCTATAAAGAGATAGGAACCAGAAGTATCAGGGTGACATAGATAGGGGTGACGCCACAAGCATAAGCTTGATAAGTCGATAAAGTTCATTTAAGAACTAAAGAGAGAAACTCTCACAAATATTTGATTACACAAAGTGAATTGCTTTACAAAATGAAAGCTAAACTATTTATAGGCCTAAGTATTCCTAGGATACACATACAAGCTTTAATGAGTGAACATTCATGGATGAATGTTCATACTTTAAATAGATACAAAGCATGGCTTAGGTGAATGAATTTTGATGAATGGATGTTCATATTTTAATGGAATACATCCTTTGGCTGAATTCATCCCACCTTGTGTGAACTTGTTGATTTGTCTTCTATGGATGAATGTTCATGAATGTATCTTGGCTGAAATTCTTCCCCCTTGTGTGAACATGAATATTTGGCTTCTTGCATGAATATGCTTGAATGGATGAATTTAAAAGCCTTTGAATGAATCCTTGCACCTCCTCACAACTATTCTAATTCATTTTAATATTGTTTTCTCGTCCATGCATGTCCTCTTTAATTCCTCCCATGCATAAGTCCTTTGAAGGAGATGAATGGTTGCAAATCCCGTATTAATTTCCAGCATGCACTGTCTTCAGTAATCTAAGCATATCTCAAGCTCCCAATATCGGATTGATGTGATTCAAAATGAGTTGGAAAGCTAAGAGATAGGGGATTAAATTTTAAGAGACTTCATCACCCAAAGATGCTTGGAACATGTTCAAAAATGTAGATCAATCTGACTGTCGTGAACTGTCCAACCAACTCTTGAATTGCCTTTAGTCTTCTTAGCATCCAATGAACCTAGACAAAGTATGTAAACAAATAATTAGATAGGAATTGATCTATGATAATTATGAATGCATATGCATTGAATGAGTTATATAAAGATGTGAATTAATAAGTCATGCATGAATATTATATATTATACATATAAATGACATCATATAATATTCAAGCAAAAATTAAGAATAAGATAAACATATTCACGTGACATGTAATACATAAATGAGTAAATAAATAATAAAATAAGGTAAGACTCCCTTAGAATCAGCAAGGCAGAACGTCCATGAAGTGATCATGTGTTGAAGAAGTTTGGTCCTTGGCATGATCGCATCAGAATATCATTTAGCATGGTGTTCATAATAAATGATAAATGAAAACATGTAATAATAGTATCCTAAGAAATTATATGTATTCATAGCATAGATTTGAATGATATGAATAGCATGATCAACTAAGTATAGGATGGAATGAATGATATGATAATTTACACTAATATGTGAATGCAAGATTATGATTAAATACAATGTAAAAACGACATAAAAAAGGTAAGGTAAGAAAGAAATCCCTTAGAAACAGTTTTGAAAAATGTCCATGATGTGATTAAGTCATGGTGAAATTGGAACTAGTTTGGACCGTATCACTAAGTTATTTATTAACTACTTAACTTGTATTTAACATGAAATGTATTATAATAACATATATTATTAAACTAGTATAAAGTAAATTCAATATAAAAATGTTCAAGAGTACTCCATTTGTAGATGAAAACGTGATTGCATCATCCCCCTTCTTTAGGGCGATTTGTCCTCAAATCGAAATCATTCTTTCCTTGCATAGCTTCACTTCTCTTTTCTAAAAGAAAGTATCCTTTGAATGTTTGTGTTCTTCCAATAGGTACCCTTTCACAAGATCTCCTTTTAGGCCTTTCTTTGGAATATAATTTACTAACAAGTACCTTTTGGGAATGATCTTCAACTAGGGATATCCCTTTTGGAAGTGACCTTTCATGTGGTTGGTCATGAAAAGTGAGGAGAGAAGAGGTTTAAAATATAGGGGTATTTACCTTTTGATGATTAAGACCCTTGGTGAAGAGTTGTGTCTTTAAATCCCAACCATCACATTTTTCGTAAGAGACCCTTCATTTTCCAGCAATGAACCATCATGTTACTTCATGAAGAAGTTTGATTTCATGTTTTGACCTTTTTCATTCTTCATTGGTGGTTTGTCTTTGCGCCATGCCTGTACACACTTTCGCTTATGCAATTGATCTTGTTGTACTTCTTTAGCCGTCAAAGGCACCAAGGTTACCTTGTGTCCTCCATGATTAAAGGTATATTGATTGTGATAACAATCATGAATGACCCTTTTGTCATACTGCCATGGTCTACCAAGTAAAATGTGGCTAGCATACATAGGGAAAATGATATAGTTCAACCTAGCCTCACTTGGATGGATGGTGAAGTTAAGGTTGTACCTTTGATTGTTTCGATCTAGGAAAGCAACAAGGATCCTGCACAAACAAGAAAGCTCAAAATTTTTTTTAAATGGAAGTAATAAAATGGAAAGATATATATGGTAGAGGAATATATATATATAAGTTGATGATATGTTTAAAGGAAATGATGAAGTATGGTAATAGAAGTAGAATGAAGGTGATGGTTATGAATATGAAAGGTAGTATCTCAAAGAAGACTCAAAGAAGAACCAATGTTAAAGAACAAAGACCTAGACTTTATATTACTTCTTTAAGGGGTGGTAAACAAGGAATTTGACCCACTATCTATAAAGAGATAGGAACCAGAAGTATCAGGGATAAATAGATAGGGGTGACGCCACAAGCATAAGCTTGATAAGTCGATAAAGTTCACTTAAGAACTAAAAAGAGAAACTCTCACAAATATTTGATTAAACAAAGTGAATTGGTTTCTTTTACAAATGAATGGAAAGCTATTTATAGGCCTAAGAGTGCATGGTGTGAATACAAAACATTTAATGAGTGAACCTTCATGGACGAGTGTTCATACTTTAAGTAGATACAAAGCATGACTTAGGTGAATGAATTTTGATGAATGGTGTTCATTTTTTAATGAAATACATCCTTTGGCCGAATTCAACCCACCTTGTGTAAACTTGTTGATTTGTCTTCTATGGATGAATTTTCATGAATGTATCTTGGCTGAAATTCTTCCCCCTTGTGTGAACATGACTATTTGGCTTCTTGCATGAATGGATGAATTTAAAAGCCTTTGAATGAATCCTTGCACATCCTCACAAATGTTCTGATTCATTTTAATATTCTTTTCTCGTCTATGCATGTCTTCAGTAATCTGGGCATATCTCAAGTTCCCGATATCGGATTGAGGTGATTCAGAATGCGTTGGAAAGATACGTGATAGGGGATTAAATGCTAAGAGGCTTCATCGCCCAAAGATGCTTGGAACATGTTCAAAAATGTAGATCAATCTGACTGACGTGAACTATTCAACCAACTCTTCAATTGCCTTTAGTCTTCTTAGCATCCAATGTACCTAGACAAAGTATGTAAACAAATAATTAGATAGGAATTGAGCTATTATAATTATGAATGCATTCTACCACCTATGTTATGAATGTAAATGAGCTAACTGTGAATGCATATGCATTGAATGAGTTATATAAAGATGTGAATTAATAAGTCATGCATGAATATCATATATTATACATATAAATGACAGCATATAATATTCAAGCAAAAAATTAAGAATAATATAAACATATTCATGTGACATGTAATGAATAAATGAGTAAATAAATAATAAAATAAGGTAAGACTCCCTTAGAATCAACAAGGCAGAACGTCCAAGAAGTGATCATGTGTTGAAGAAGTTTGGTTCTTGGAATGATCGCATCATCCCCCCTTCTTTAGAGCGATTTGTCCTCAAATCGAAGGCTTTTGTCATTGATTGATCCATTGGTGTAACAAAGGATGAATTAAGATCATTATGCCTATTAGGGTATGCATGAATTTTTTTGAATCCTTCAAGTAGGTAAGGCATGCCAACTTTAGTCTTTGTACCCTTCCACATTATGAATCTTGAATAGTTGGATAATGCTCGTTTCTTTTCCTTGAATTGATGATCACAAGCAAGAACACTTCCATGTAAATGATTCAATGTGCTACAAAATAGAAATAAGTTAGAACATGAAACATCATTAACAATGTGAATGAACGTACAAGATTCATTAAAGTTCATGAATGGAATTTGGTTCGTTGAAACTTCCCTTTCATAAGGTTCATTCGATCTTGTGTATGAGGTTAATGTACTTTGAAGGTTAATGAACATGTTCTTTATAATTTCGAGTGACACATCTTTTGGTATTTCAAAAGAAATGATGCTTGAATCATCTTGAATGTCCCTTGGAATAACCTTCAAATTCAAAGGACAAATAGAAGAAAAAAAATGATTAGTATAAAGCAAAACTTCCTTCTCCTCACATTCTTTTCTCTCATGCTCATGTTTGTTTTGAATTCTCTCTTCAATCTCACTCTCATGTTTTACAACACACTCATCTTCACTCTCAATGCTCTTACTCTCATTTTCAATTACTCCAATTGCTTTCTCATGCAAAATCACACTCTCATTTTCAACTCCAAATGTCATGGTTTTCTCACAATGTTCTTCTTTGATTTGTGCATGTTCAACTCCACCATATCTTTTAACCACAACCTCACTTAGAATCTTTTCATTTTCTCTTCTACACGCACTTCCCCCTTTGCTCCCAAATTCAATCTTTTCAACTTTATCATTTTTGACTCCAACATTTCTCACATTAATTTTCTCATTTTCATTCTTATCTCCCTCCACTGTTATTTGTTTCTCACGTGAAACTTCTCTTTCAACTTTCTTCATGGCTTTAGTTTTCTTCCATTCCTCTATACGTGATTTGACGATAACTTGGCATTCATGGACTTGATTTGGGCACATTGGAACCATCGCGATCTTTCTCCCTTGGTGTTTGAATGATTATTTGTTAGAGAACCCATCATACAATGCTCGTTTATCAAACTGCTAACGACGTCCTAGGAGAAGATGGCTGGAATTCATGGAAACATCACACAAGACCTCATCTTCATATCTCCCAATTGAAAATGACACAAGTACTTTCTCTATGACTTCTAACTCTTCATCTTCATTTAATCCTTGCAAAACATATGGTCTGGGATGTTTGGATGTTATAAGCCCCAACTTCTCAACCATGTATGTGCTTTCACGATTTGCACAACTACCACCATCAATGGCTACAAGGCATACTTTATCATTTACATGAAAACGGGTATGAAATGGATTCATCCTTTGTTGTCCATATTCCATTCGAAAGATGGGAGAATTGTTAGTGAAATATTAATAGTTGAATAAGATGAAAGGACCTTACCAATAATCACTCATAAATCCTCACGATCACTACAAAAAAAAATGATGATGCTCCACTCAATGCTCGTGTTTACACTCGAGAATATAAATTGGCTTTTTTTAATTCCCCTTCTGATCTCACACACTCGACTAGCCATTTTCCACTCGTTCCTCTCTTGTAAAGTTCTTAAAAGAACTAACTCGAGGCCTTTCAAGTGTTATGTACGTCGGCTGAAAAGTTCGCTAGTGTAGAGGAAAAAAAATAGAAAGGAAGAAAGATTTAATAATGAAGGGTGATCTTATAAAAGGAAGAAAAGAAAGAAAGGTTCACTTACTATGCAAAGATACTCACCACATTCCTAGAAGAAACAATCAAAGGTCTTGAAGACTTCTTTAGGATCGGTTGGAATGATGATGTTGCTTGTCACCTTTGGCACCTCTTTGCATTTTGCTTTCTTTGTTTCCTTTCTTTAGTTTTTCTTCACTTGGAATCCCTTGTTGATTGTTGGGATTAACTTGCTGATTTTTTTTTGCACTTCTCTTTTTGATTTTCTTTTTATTGAATGGTAGGAAGTTGTTTTTTCTTGTTCTTGTCGCAATCCACCTTAGCTCTGATTACCATTTGATATAGTTAAACCTAGCCTCACTTGGATGGATGGTGAAGTTATGGTTGTACCTTTGATTGTTTCAATCTAGGAAAGCAACAAGGATCCTGCACAAACAAGAAAGCTTAAAAAATATTTAAATGGAAGTAATGAAATGGAAAGATAAATATGGTAGCGGAATGTATATATATATAAGGTGATGATATGTTTAAAGGAACTGATGAAGTATAGTAATGGAAGTAGAATGAAGGTGATGGATATGAATATGAAAGGTAGTATCTCAAAGAAGACTCAAAGAATAACCAATGTTAAAGAACCAAGACCTAGACTTTATATTGCTTCTTTAAGGGGTGGTAAACAAGGACTTTGATCCACTATATATAAAGAGATAGGAACCAGAAGTATCAGGGTGAAATAGATAGGGGTGATTCCACAAGCATATGCTTGATAAGTAGATAAAGTTCACTTAAGAACTAAAGAGAGAAACTCTCACAAATATTTGATTAAACAAAGTGAATTGGTTTCTTTTACAAATGAATGGAAAGCTATTTATAGGCCTAAGAGTGCATGGTGTGAATACAAAACATTTAATGAGTGAACCTTCATGGTGGAGTGTTCATACTTTAAGTAGATACAAAGCATGGCTTAGGTGAATGAATTTTGATGAATGGATGTTTATCTTTTAATGGAATACATCCTTTGGGTGAATTCATCCCACCTTGTGTGAACTTGTTGATTTGTCTTCTGATGTGATCCTACCGACCACCAAGTTCTAACAAAACATGCTCACAACTTTGAAGTTCTTCCAAGATGATTATAAGGGAGCCTTGCCTTATTTTATTATTTATTTACTTATTTATGCATTACATGTCATGTGAATATGTTTATCTTATTCTTAATTATGCTTGAATGTTATATGCTGTCATTTATATGTATAATATATGATATTCATTCATGACTTATTAATTCACATCTTTATATAACTCATTCAATGCATATGCATTCATAGTTAGCTCATTTGCATTATTAACATATGTGGAAGAATGCATTCATAATTATTATAGCTCAATTCCTATCTAATTATTTGTTTACATACTTTGTCTAGGGTCAATGGATGCTAAGAAGACTAAAGGCAATTGAAGAGTTGGTTGGACAGTTCACATCAGTCAGATTGATCTACATTTTTTTAACATGTTCCAAGCATCTTTGGATGATTAAGTATTCTTAACATTTAATCCCCTATCTCGTAGCTTTCCAACGCATTTTGAATCACATCAATCCGATATCGGGAGCTTGAGATATGGCCAGATTACTGAAGACAGTGCAGGCTGGAAATTAATACGGGATTTGCAACCATTCATCTCCTTCAAAGGACTTATGCATGGGAGGAATTAATGAAGACATGCATGGACGACAAAAGAATATTAAAATGAATTAGAACATTTGTGAGGAGGTGCTAGGATTCATTCAAAGGCTTTTAAACTCATATATTCATGCATATTTATGCAAGAAGCCATATAGTCATGTTCACACAAGGGGGAAGAATTTCAGCCAAGATACATTCATGAACATTCATCCATAGAAGACAAATCAACAAGTTCAGACAAAGTGGGATGAATTTGGCCAAAGGATGTATTCCATTAAAAGATGAACATACATTAATAAAAATTCATTCACCTAAGCCATGCTTTGTATCTACTTAAAGTATGAACACTCATCCATGAAGGTTCACTCATTAAATGTTTTGTATTCACACCATGCACTCTTAGGCCAATAAATAGATTTTCATTCATTTGTAAAAGAAACCAATTCACTTTGTTTAATCAAATATTTGTTAGAGTTTCTCTCTTTAGTTCTTAAGTGAACTTTATCGACTTATCAAGCTTATGCTTGTGGCGTCACCCCTATCTATGTCACCCTGATACTTTTGTTTCCTATCTCTTTATGGATAGTGGGTCAAAGTCCTTGTTTACCATCCCTTAAAGAAGCAATATAAAGTCTGGGTCTTTGTTCTTTAACTTTGGTTCTTCTTTGAGTCTTCTTTGTGATACTACTTTTTATATTCATCTCCATCACCTTCATTCTACTTCCATTACCATACTTCATCATTTCCTTTAAACATGTCACCAACATATATATATATTCCGCTGCCATATTTATCTTTCCATTTCATTACTTCCATTTAACTATTTTTTGAGCTTTCTTGTTTGTGCAGGATCCTTGTTGCTTTCCTAGATTGAAACAATCAAAGGTAAAACCTTAACTTCACCATCCATCCAAGTGAGGCTAGGTATCATATGGTAATCATAGCTAAGGTGGATTGCAACAAGAACAAGCAAAAGCAACTTCCTACCATTCAATAAAAAGAAAATCAAAAAGAAAAGTGCCAAAAGAAAAAAATCAGCAAGTTAATCCCAACATCAACAAGGGATTCCAAGTGAAGAAAAAAAGAATAAAAGAAACAAAGAAATCAAAATGCAAAGAAGTGCCAAAGGTGAAAAGCAACATCATTATTTCAACCGATCCTAAGGAAGTCTTCAAGACCTTTGATTGTTCTTCTTGGAAGGTGGTGAGTATCTTTGCATAGTAATTGTACCTTTCTTTATTTTTCTTCCTTTTATAAGACAACCCTTCATTAATTAATCTTTCAACCTTTCTATTTTTTTCCTCTACACTAACGAATTTTTCAGCCGACGTCCATAGCACTTGAAAGGTCTCAAGTTAGTTCTTTTAAGAATTTTACAAGAGAGGAATGAATGGAAAAAGTCTAATCGAGTGTGCGAGATCAGAAGGGGAATTGAAAAAGCCAATTTATATTCCCGAGTGCAAACACAAGCGTTGAGTGGAGCATCATCATTTTTTTGGAGTGATCGTGAGGATTTGTGAGTGATTATTGGTAAGGTCCTTTCATCTTATTCAACTATTAATTTTCACTAACAATTCACCCATCTTTCGAATGGAATACGGACAGAAAGGAGGAATCTATTTCATACTCGTTTTCATGTGAATTATAAAGTATGCCTTGTAGCCATTGATGGTGGTAGTTGTGCAAATCTTGCAAGCACATACATGGTTGAGAAGTTGGGGCTTATAACATTCAAACATCCCAGTCCATATGTTTTGCAAGGATTAAATGGAGATGAAGAGTTAGAAGTCATGGAGCAAGTACGTGTGTCATTTTCAATTGGGGGATATGAAGATGAAGTTTTGTGTGATGTTGTTTCTATGAATTCAAGCCATCTACTCCTTGGACGTCCTTGGCAGTTCGATAAACGAGCATTCTATGATTGGTTCTCCAACAAATATTCATTCAAACTCCAAGGGAGAAAGATTGTGTTGGTTCCAATGTGCCCAAATCAAGTCCATGAATGCCAAGTTATCGTCAAATCACGTATAGAGTAATGGAAGAAAACTAAAGCCATTAAGAAAATTGAAAGAGAAGTTTCATGTGAGAAACAAATAACAGTGGAGGGAGATCAAAATGAAAATGAGAAAATTGATATGAGAAACGTTGGATTCAAAAATGAGAAAGTTGAAAAGATTGAATTTGCGAGCAAAGGGGGAAGTACATGTCGAAAAGAAAATGAAAAGATTCCAAGTGAGGTTGTGTTAAAAGATATGATGGAGTTGAACATGCACAAATCAAAGAAGAACATTGTGAGAAAACCAAGACATTTGGAGTTGAAAATGAGAGTGTGATTTTTCGTGAGAAAGCCATTGGAGTAATTGAAAATGAGAGTAAGAGCATTGAGAGTGAAGATGAGTGAGTGTGTTGAAAAACATGAGCATGAAAGAAAAGAATGCGAGGAAAAGGAAGTTTTGCTTTATACTAATCATTTTTTTTCTTCGATTCATTCTTTGAATTTGCAGGTTATTCCAAGGGACATTCAAGATGATTCAAGCATCATATCTTTTGAAATTCCAAAAGATGTGTCACTTGGAATTATAAAGAACATGTTCATTAACCTTCAAAGTACATTCACCTCATACTCAAGATCGAATGCACCTTAAAGATTCAATGAACCTAACCATGGAGAACATTAAGAGTCCAAACTCATTCATTCATGAATTTAATCCTTTCCTTTCCTTTGATTCTAAATTATCTACTTCTAACTTTGTTCTATTTTTCAGATTGTTGATTCAAAAGCAAAGACTTGAACATGTGAAGCATTTTGAGCAAAGAAAACGATGCAAGATGAGAATGAAAGAATTTCCATTCAAACGAAGATCAAAGTTGTTCCCTTATGTACCAAGAATCGATTTGGGGACAAATCACCTTAAAGAAGGGGGATGATGTGATCCTACCGACTACCAAGTTCAAACAAAACATGCTCACAACTTTGAAGTTCTTCCAAGATGATTATAAGGGAGTCTTGCCTTATTTTATTATTTATTTACTTATTTATGCATTACATGTCATTGTGAATATGTTTATCTTATTCTTAATTATGCTTGAATGTTATATGCTGTCATTTATATGTATAATATATGATATTCATGCATGACTTATTAATTCACATGTTTATATAACTTATTCAATGCATATGCATTCATAGTTAGCTCATTTTCATTATTAACATCTGTGGAAGCATGCATTCATAATTATCATAGCTCAATTCCTATCTAATTATTTGTTTACATACTTTGTTTAGGGTCATTGGATGCTAAGAAGACTAAAGGCAATTGAAGAGTTGGTTGGACAGTTCACGTCAGTCAGATTGATCTACATTTTTGAACATGTTACAAGAATATTTGGGTAATACAGTCTTCTTAATATTTAATCCCCTATCTCGTATCTTTCCAACTCATTTTGAATCACATCAATCCGATATCAGGAGCTTGAGTTATTCCCAGATTACTGAAGACAGTGCAGGCTGGAAATTAATACAGGATTTGCAACCATTGATCTCCTTCAAAGGACTTATGCATGGAAGGAATTAATG
The DNA here is from genome assembly GCF_006381635.1 of Hibiscus syriacus. NCBI lineage: Eukaryota > Viridiplantae > Streptophyta > Magnoliopsida > Malvales > Malvaceae > Hibiscus > Hibiscus syriacus. The sequence goes on along the minus strand of NW_024062296.1, from coordinate 3,427,362 downwards.
AAGACATGCATGGACGAGAAAAGAATAATAAAATGAATCAGAACATTTGTGAAGAGGTGCTAGGATTCATTCAAAGGCTTTTAAATTCATCCATTCATGCATATTTATGCAAGAAGCCAAATAGTCATGTTCACACAAGGGGGAAGAATTTCAGCCAAGATACATTCATGAACATTCATCCATAGAAGACAAATCAACAAGTTCACACAAGGTGGGATGTATTTGGCCAAAGGATGTATTCCATTAAAAGATGAACATCCATTCATCAAAATTCATTCACCTAAACCATGCTTTGTATCTACTTAAAGTATGAACTGATGTAAGGCTAACCAGGCTTCTTCAATAATGGAGAAGTTGGCAACCTTGTTGTTTCCCGATCTAGGAAAGACACCAAATGCTACACCTTGGATTGAAAGTAATCTGCATAAAAGAAGAAGAATTGTTTAATTAATATGATAATTAAGAAATTAAAAGTGAATGGAATTGGAACGAATAGAAATAGAAAGGAATGTTATCAAGATGGGCTGCAGAAGTGTTGAATAAATCTCCTTCAAGTGATGTTGACTTCAGCCTCCAATGGTGGTGATGAAGTATGCCTTGATGATGAATGAAGGATGATTTAATAGTGATGAAATGTTATTTGGAATGGTGGTAGAGTTGGCGTGAAAATGATGGACTATGGTGATGTTATAGTCATGAAAATGGTGATGGAAGGTGGTGATGAATAGATAGTATCTTATAAAACTAAGAAGGAACCAATGCTATAAAGGAGCAAAGACCCATTTCTTATAAGTTCTATAAGGGATGGTAGTAAGGACTTTGACCCTCTAGTTATATGAACTAGGAACCAAAAGTATCAAGGTGAAGGAATGACGCCACAAGCTTTAGAAAGGCTTGCTTAATCGATATAGTTCTAAAAAGAACTTGAAGAGAGAATAATCTCACAAAGGATTTTTAATTGATCAAAAGGTTGTTTTACAAATGAATGCCAAAGCCTATTTATAGATTTGTAAAGGCTTGGCCGAATAAATACTTGTCTTTTCGGCAAAATACATGTCTTAAAACGAAAATAAATGATGCTTGGATGAGGGGAGATGTCTTTGGCCGAATGGTTCCCATAACTCTTCATCTTGGCGCCAACTTGAAGCATGATGATGTTTAGGCCGAATAGAGAGAAGCCTTTTCATTTTGGCGCATAATTCATTCACATGCAAAGCACATGGGTGGCTGGTCATGTGGCACTCACATGGATGGTGTAGAATGCTTAAGGCGTGGACTCCTCCATGGCGTGAAGATGAACAACAACTTAGGCGTGACTTATCATCAAACATGTGTCTAGGTGACATGGCATCAATGGGGCAGCAACTAATTATGAAAGGTCACATTTGTGTGAAATAACCTTTCATCATTTGAGCTACTTCCCATGAGTTTGAGCTGAAGTTGAGCTGGCCATAGATGAAGGACATGTGTACAAGTCATAGGATAGCTCCTTATGAAAAGGCACTTCTCGGAATGGCAACTCTTCGTGAAAAGGTACGAATTCATAAAATTTGACCTAGACCATATTTGTAGTGCTCTATGTGGTGAAGATGATGGTGCAACTCTCCAGCTGAAATGAAGTCTCTAGCTAGCTCAAAAGTCCAGCTCAAGTGAGCTATGAGCTCGGAGGTCAGCTGACAACTTTTCATCATTTGTTCTTCATGATCTCCCGAGTCATCCTATGTAAGATTTCCAAGCTTATTGACTCCAATTCTAGCTTTAAATCAGCTCCCATGATGTGGTCGAACATGTACCTACAAAAGAAAGCATTTATAAGCTAAGTAATATAAGATCTAAATATGTGGTTCATAACAATAACTTCATACATTCATAATATCATCATCATAACTATAATTATAATGTATGTAAGCTATTATCATAACTATGGTATAAAGAAAGATTAAGTTAAGAAAAATCCCCCTTTGAATATTGAGAAAGGTTAGAGATGCAAGTCCATTTGTGACGCTGAATCGGATCACATCATCCACCCATTCTTTAAAGCAATTTGTCCTCAAATTGAAGGGTGGTTTCTTTTCAACGTTCGATATCCCAAAAGTGGTGTTTCTTAATACTCCAATAGATATGATCATTGAATTCTCATAGGTCACATCCATTGGTTCTTCTAAAGACACATTCTTTGAATGAAAATTGATGTCCTTTTGCTTTTCAATGGTCACATCTTTTGGATTCCCAAAGGTCACGTCTCCTAAATCTTCCTTTTGGCAAATGGTGCCTCTTGGTAAATCCTGCAAGTCAAAGAAAAAATCTGCATGTTCAAAGTTAGAATAATCATCTTTAACCTTGGATTTTGTCAATAGGCATTCTCGAATCAAACACTTTGAAGAATAAGCACTTGTTTTTGGATCAGTTTCTTCCATGGTTGTTGCTTTTCCTTTCCTCATAGCCTCAATACTCTGTTTCATTCTGACTTGATCATTCTGAACTTGTTTAGGCGTTAAAGGAGTTAGTATAATCTTCTTTCCTTTATGGTTGAACGAGTATTGATTGGTAAAACAATCATGAATAGTCCTTTTGTCATATTGCCATGGCCTTCCAAGGAGTAGATGGCTAGCGTGCATAGGGACAACATCACACATAACCTCATCTTTGTATTTGCCAATGGAAAAAGGAATTATCACCTGTTTGCTCACGTTGAGTTCTCCTCGTTCATTGAGCCACTGTAACTTATATGGATTTGGGTGCTTCATTATTTTCAAACCAAGCTTTTCCACCATTATTGTACTGGCCACATTAGTACAACTTCCACCGTCTATAATAACAAAACATACCTTTTCATTCACATGGCATCGGTTATGGAATATGTTTTCTCGCTGTGCATTATCTTCCGCAACTTGAAGATTCAAACTTCTTCTAATTACCAAGGCTTCTCCTTGATCAACGGGATCTGCAAGAGTTATTTCTTCATTGACTTCAATGGGTGCCTCTTCTTCTTCTTCAGGTTCTGATTCTATTTCACCATTTCCAAGTAAGAGCATGGTATTCTGGTTAGGACATTGCGTAGCTATATGGCCCCTCCCAAGACATTTAAAGCACCTAATGTCTCTTGAACGTTCAGTAGTTTGCTTTCCACGATTGGGGTCTTTACTTCCTTGTTGAGTCTTCGAAGATTCGACTTGTTCTTTAACAGGAGGAGGAGTAGGTTTCTTTATGTTTGGATTCCATCTTGATGGTGTGGGTGCAACATTGCCAGATGAATGTCTCCTCTTCAGTTGTCTTTCAATCTTCATTGCCATTTTCACCATCTCATCTAGTTCGATTTAATGATACAGCTCTAAGGTATTGGCAATTTCGGGATTAAGTCCAGCAAGGAATCTTTCCATAGTTGCTTCACGATCCTCCTCAATGTTGACTCAGATCATGGCTACTTCCATCTCTTTGTAGTAGTCCTCCACACTCTTATGGCCTTGTTTAAGATTCTGTAACTTTTGAAACAAGTCACGGTGATAGTGAACAGGAATGAATCGTTTTCTCATAATACCATTCATTTCAAGCCAAGTTGAGACCGGTCGTTCTCCATTCCTCCTTCGGTTAAGGATAAGTTGATCCCACCATATTAAGGCATAGTCTATGAACTCCATGGCTGCCAATCTCACTTTCTTCATCTCGGAATATTTGTGGCAACTAAAAACATGTTCCACTTTGCTTTCCCATTCAAGATAGGCTTCAGGATCAGTCTTTCCTTGGAATTGAGGAATTTTGATCTTAATGTTGCTCAAATTGTCATCAACAATGGCACGTCTAGGGCCTTGGAATGCTGCTTGCTCACCCTCGTCAAAATTTTCTTGAACATCTTCTTCTGGATGGGGTGGTTGTTGTTGTCTTCTATTGGCTCCATTATTACGGGTTGGTGGTAGATCATGGTGTTGATCTATCTTTTCATGAAGAGCATCGAACTCTTCACGAAACATTCTCATCATTTCATCAATGAGTGCCTGCATTTGTAAGTTTTGTGTTCCTGCATTTCCTCGGGGACTTTGAGACATGGTTAGTGAAATAAAGTAATTTAAAACCTTACCAGCACACTCACAAAAACCTCACGTGATCTCTCCAAGAAAATTCAGATTGCACTCCACTCACTCTCGTGTTTGCACTCAGGGATATGATCCTTGGCTTTTTCTGATCCCCCTTCTGATCTCACCCTCTCGTTTGCCTTTTACCGCTCGATTCTCTCTTGTGGGTCCTTTTTAAGAACTAACTCAAGATTGAGCAAGTTTCTTTAGTTTGTGCATCGGTTTAGAAATGGTTAGGGTATATGATAAAGGGTAGGCTAGAAAAAGGTTAAGAAAGATGATAAGGTAATGGAATAAGAAAAGATGAAAGAAAAAAAATGAAATAGTAAGAAAATGAAGATAACTTACAACTCAAGTTGCAACACTTACTATCTTCCTTCACAAGAAACAACAAGTATACCTCCTTCAAGTTTGATGTTGGGCAGATTGTAATATGCTTCTCTTTGAGTGTATTTTGCAACTTTGCTTCACTTTTTCTTTTGCTTTGAATTTTCTTCTTTTCTTTTCTTTCTTTTGCACTCCAAATTTGTTGTAGGAGTCTTTTCTTTTCTCTTTTGTTTTCTTCTTTCTTTTTGCTTTTTGTTGTAGCACTTTGATTGTCAATCCACCAAAGCTCTGATACCACTTGATGTAAAGCTAACCAGGCTTCTTCAATAATGGAGAGGTTGGCAACCTTGTTGTTTCCCGATCTAGGAGAGACACCAAATGCTACACCTTGGATTGAAAGTAATCTGCACAAAAGAAGAAAAATTGTTTAATTAATATGATAATTAAGAAATTAAAAGTGAATGGAATTGGAACGAATAGAAATTGAAAGGAATGTTATCAAGATGGGCTGCGGAAGTGTTGAATAAATCTCCTTCAAGTGATGTTGACTTCGGCCTCGAATGGTGGTGATGAAGTATGCCTTGATGATGAATGAAGGATGATTTAATAGTGATGAAATGTTATTTGGAATGGTGGTAGAGTTGGCATGAAAATGATGGACTATGGTGATGTTATAGTCGTGAAAATGGTGATGGAAGTGGTGATGAATAGATAGTATCTTATAAAACTAAGAAGGAACCAATGCTATAAAGGAGCAAAGACCCGTTTCTTATAAGTTCTATAAGGGATGGTAGTAATGACTTTGACCCTCTAGTTATATGAACTAGGAACCAAAAGTATCAAGGTGAAGGAATGACGCCACAAGCTTTAGAAAGGCCTGCTTAATCGATATAGTTCTAAAAAGAACTTGAAGAGAGAATAATCTCACAAAGGATTTTTAATTGATCAAAAGGTTGTTTTACAAATGAATGCCAAAGCCTATTTATAGATTTTTAAAGGCTTGGCCGAATAAATACATGTCTTTTTGGCAAAATACATGTCTTAAAACGAAAATAAATGATGCTTGGATGAGGGGAGATGTCTTTGGCCGAATGGTTCCCACAACTCTTCATCTTGGCGCCAACTTGAAGCATGATGATGTTTAGGCCGAATAGAGAGAAGCCTTTTCATTTTGGCGCCTAATTCATTCACATGCAAAGCACATGGGTGGCTGGTCATGTGGCACTCACATGGATGGTGTAGAATGCTTAAGGCGTGGACTCCTCCATGGCGTGAAGATGAACATCAACTTAGGCGTGACTTGTCATCAAACATGTGTCTAGGTGACATGGCATCAATGGGGCAGCAACTAATTATGAAAGGTCACATTTGTGTGAAACAACCTTTCATCATTTGAGCTACTTCCCGTGAGTTTGAGCTGAAGTTGAGCTGGCCATAGATGAAGGACATGTGTACAAGTCATAGGACAGCTCCTTGTGAAAAGGCACTTCTCGGAATGGAAACTCTTCGTGGAAAGGTACGAATTCATAAAATTTGACCTAGACCATATTTGTAGTGCTCTATGTGGTGAAGATGATGGTGCAACTCTCCATCTGAAATGAAGTCTCTAGCTAGCTCAAAAGTCCAACTCAAGTGAGCTATGAGCTCGGAGGTCAGCTGACAACTTTTCATCATTTGTTCTTCATGATCTCCCGAGTCATCCTATGTAAGATTTCCAAGCTTATTGACTCCAATTCTAGCTTTAAATCAGCTCCCATGATGTGGCCGAACATGTACCTACAAAAGAAAGCATTTATAAGCTAAGTAATATAAGATATAAATATGTGGTTCATAACAATAACTTCATACATTCATAATATCATCATCATAACTATAATTATAATGTATGTAAGCTATTATCATAACTATGGTATAAAGAAAGATTAAGTTAAGAAAAATCCCCCTTTGAATATTGAGAAAGGTTAGAGATGCAAGTCCATTTGTGACGCTGAATCGGATCACATCATGAACACTCATCCATGAAGGTTCACTCATTAAATGTTTTGTATTCACACCATGCACTCTTGGGCCTATAAATAGATTTCCATTCATTTGTAAAAGAAACCAATTCACTTTGTTTAATCAAATATTTGTGAGAGTTTCTCTCTTTAGTTCTTAAGTGAACTTTATCGACTTATCAAGCTTATGCTTGTGGCGTCACCCCTATCTATGTCACCCTGATACTTCTGGTTCCTATCTCTTTATAGATAGTGGGTTAAAGTCCTTGTTTACCATCCCTTAAAGAAACAATATAAAGTATGAGTCTTTGTTCTTTAACATTGGTTCTTCTTTGAGTCTTCTTTGAGATACTACTTTTTATATTCATCTCCATCACCTTCATTCTACTTCCATTACCATACTTTATCATTTCCTTTAAACATATCACCAACTTATATATATATTCCGATGCCATATTTATCTTTCCATTTCATTACTTCCATTTAACTATTTTTTTGAGCTTTCTTGTTTGTGCAGGATCCTTGTTGCTTTCCTAGATCGAAACAATCAAAGTTACAACCTTAACTTCACCATCCATCCAAGTGAGGCTAGGTTGAACTATATCAAATGGTAATCAGAGCTAAGGTGGATTACAACAAGAACAAGAAAAAGCAACATCCTACCATTCAATTAAAAGAAAATCAAAATGAGAAGTGCAAAAAAAAATCAGTAAGTTAATCCCAACAATCAACAAGGGATTCCAAGTGAAGAAAAAATAAAGAAAGGGATCCCAATAACTGTATCATCTTCTATGGATGAATGTTCATGAATGTATCTTGGCTGAAATTCTTCCCCCTTGTGTGAACATGACTATTTGGCTTCTTGCATGAATATGCATGAATGGATGAATTTAAAAGCCTTTGAATGAATCCTTGCACCTCCTCACAAATGTTCTGATTCATTTTAATAGTCTTTTCTCGTCCATGCATGTCTTCATTAATTCCTCCCATGCATAAGTCCTTTGAAGGAGATGAAAGGTTGCAAATCCCGTATTAATTTCCAGCCTGCACTATATTCAGTAATATGAGCATATCTCAAGTTCCCGATATCGGATTGATTTTATTCAAAATGAGTTAGAAAGATATGAGATAGGGGATTAAATGTTAAGAATACTTAATCACCCAAAGATGCTTAGAACATGTTCAAAAATGTAGATCAATCTGACTGACGTGAACTGTCCAACCAACTCTTTAATTGCCTTTAGTCTTCTTAGCATCCAATGTACCTAAACAAAGTATGTAAACAAATAATTAGATAGGAATTGAGCTATTATAATTATGAATGCATTCTGCCACCTATGTTATGAATGCAAATGAGCTAACTATGAATGCATATGCATTGAATGAGTTATATAAAGATGTGAATTAATAAGTCATGCATGAATATCATATATTATACATATAAATGACATCATATAATATTCAAGAAAAAATTAAGAATAAGATAAACATATTCACGTGACATGTAATGCATAAATGAGTAAATAAATAATAAAATAAGGTAAGACTCCCTTAGAATCAACAAGGCAAAACGTCCATGAAGTGATTATGTGTTGAAGAAGTTTGGTCCTTAGCATGATCGTATCAGACAATGTCACAAAGCACCTCATCCTTGTACCTACCAACTGAAAAAAGAATTAGAACCTGTTTGGTAACGTTCAACTCACCTCCTTCATTGAGCCATTGGAGTTTATATGGGGTGGGATTCTTTCATGTTGTTAAACCAAGTTTTTCAACCATAAGAGTTCTGGCTACGTTTGTGCAACTCCCTCCATCTATAATCATTGTGCAAACCTTGTCCTTGACATGGCATCTTGTATGGAAAATGTTGTTTCTTTAAAGATCCTCTTGAGATGTTTTTGACTGTAGGCACCTTTTCAAAACAAGCATTTCTCCATGGTCTACATTCTCTTCAGATTCTTCGTCTTGGATTGATTCAGGTTCTTCATCATAAATAGGTTCTTCAGAATCAGAGACAATATCTCCATTGTCATGTATCATCATGGTATTTTGGTTGGGACATTGACTGGCAACATGTCCTTTCCCAAAACACTTGAAACATTTGATATCTCTGAACCTCTCGAAAGTGCTGGTTTGATTTTCTTTACCCTTGCTAGATTCACCCACTTGTTTAGTCTTGGTTACTTCTATAGGGTCCTTTGTTGGGACATGAGTTGACTTACGGAAGGTATTAGGTTCATGCTTCCATTTGGTGGTCGAATTTGGACTACTCCGATTGTAGGCTTTCCTTTTATGTTGTCGTTCAATCTTCATGGCCATATTTACCATCTCTTCAATCTCTACATAATACTGCAGTTCAACAAGGTTAGCAATATCAGGATTGAGGCCAGATAAAAACATTACCATGGTTGCTTCTCTGTCTTCATCAACATTGGCTCGAATCATGGCTATCTCCATTTCCTTGAAATAATATTCAACGCTCTTGCTCCCTTGTTTAAGATTTTGTAGCTTATGATAAAGATCTCAGTGATAATGAGTAGGCAACATTTTCCTCATAATAGCCTTCATTTCTTCCCACGTAGTGATGGGGCGTTCACCATTTCATCTTCTTGAACTCACCATTTGATCCCACCAGACTAGGGCATAGTCCACGAATTCCATAGCAGCAAGCCTGACCTTCTTTTGCTCCGTCTAGTTTAATATTCAAAACTGTGTTCGATCTTGATTACCCAGTCAATATAGGCTTCAGGATCAGTTCGTCCTTGAAATGGAGGAATGGTTACCTTAATGTTGCTGAAGTTGTCATTCTGATTTCGATGAACATCTCTTCTTGCTACTGATGTTACTTCAGCCTCCTCCTGTTCGAATTCTTCTTCCATTTTAGGGCGATTTACTCTCTGGTTGTCTAAGGATGTTTCAAATTGATCCATACGATCATGCAAAGGTTCCAATTATAATTTCAGCAATCTTGCCATTTCATGCATAATGGCCTGAGTTTGTAAGTTAGGGGCTTCTCTTTCTGGGGTTCGTCTTGGACTCCGAGACATGATTAGTGAAATAAGAAAAGAATAAGATGTGTAAAAGACCTTACCAGAAAATACTCTCACAAAGCCTCATGAGTCACTCCAAGAAAAACTTGAATGTCACTCAATTCGCTCGTGTTTACACTCTAGGACTTTAAGGCTTTTACTTGTCCTCTTCTGATCTCACACACGCTCAAGCCTTTTTCCTCTCAATTCTCTTTATCCCAAGTTCTAGAGGACTTTTCTCAAAACTCTATCAAGTAGATTTTACTTGTTGGGCGTCGGCTACAAAAAGGTTAGTAGGAATGAAAAGCAAATAATAATGAAAAGGGTAGCTTAGAAATCGAAAGAAGAGAATAAAAGGGGTTACCTACACAAAACCACTTTACAACCTTCTATCACCATAATCAATTTTAAGGCTTACTTGAATGGCTTGGTGATGAGAATTGTTGTTTTGTGCTTTCAACTTTTCTTTCTTTCTATTCTTTGCTTTTTCTTCTTTTTGAGTGCTGGACTTTTCTTCTTTTGGAGTGCTTCAATTTATTTGCTGATTTTTTTCTTGATTTCTTTCACTTTGCACTTCACTTGTACTTCTTTTTGTATTTTTATTTTTGTTGTTGTTGCACGTTACTTTCTTCTACCAAATCTCTGATTACTACTTGATGTAAGGCAATTCTACCATCTCGATTGATTGTGGATTTAGGAAGGAAGCAAAACAACTTGCATAAGTGAATGGCTCAAAATGGATGGTTAAGGGTGGTAAATATAAAGGTGAATAGGTAGGCTATTTAATATTTGAGAGATGGTAGCGGAAGGATATTGATTTGGTTATGGTTTTGGTTAATGAAACAATGGTATGGATGTGAGGATAGTATCTTAAAGAAGACTCAAAGAAGAACCAAAGCTTTATAGAGAAAAGACCCAGACTTTATATTGCTTCTTTAAGGGGTGGTATTAAGGACTTGGACCCACTATCTATATGGAGATAGGAACCACAAGTATCAAGGGGAAGGGGTTGAGGCCACAAGTATTAAAATACTTGATAAGTCGATAAAAGTCACCAGGACTTATGTAAAGAGAAATTCTCACTTTAATTAATCAAAAGATCTGCTTACAAATGAATTTTGATGGCCTATTTATAGGAAATGGAAGGGCATGGCCGAATAGAGACATGGTGGTTCGGCCAGCCCTTGTGTCTCCCTATAAAGTCATAATTTAATTACAAATAGAGATGATGTTTCAGTTTAAATGAAGGGTAATAACCCTTGGCCGAATAGCTCTTGTGTTTCTTCAAGTTGGCACCAAATTGGAAAGAAGGGAGTGCTTGGCCGAATGGATAGGAGGCTCTTTATCTTGGAGCCTAAATGAGACCGCATGCAAGGCACATGGAGGCTGGTCATATGGTACGCACATGGGTGTTCTAGGGAGCCTTGTGGTGCAGCCTTGTGCATGGGATGAGGGGTGGTCATGTTTATCTTCTTGGGCGTGCATGTGTCTTCTTCTAAGCTTGCTTGAGTGTGTAGCTAGCTAGCAAGCAAGGGGCTGGTTGTGAATGAGCTTCCTAGCCAAGATCTTGTAAGCTTCATAACAGCATGTTCAGCTATATTCAGCTACCATGGATATCACTTTTGGCAACTCAGCTTCAAATATTTCAACTAGTTGAGATTAGCTAGCCTTAAGCTCCTCCAGCTAAGTTGAGCTTTCCTTAGTGTTCCAAAAGCTGCCTTGTACTTTGTGAGCTGTTTGTGACCTACATATGATGTCCAAATAATCCACCAAGCTACCCCAACGTGTGTTATGCTCCAATGTACCTACATGTGCAAGGAAACAAGGTAATTCCATGGCATTGAGTTGATATGAGCTAAATACCTTGCTGCCATGCATGATTATGATATTGTGAGCTATGTTTGCATGCCATGAGCTAAATATATTATCTCATAATGTGTGTGAGCTAATGTATAAAGTCTATGAGCTAATAATAATGCATATGATTTAATAAAATGAATGATAAGTATGCTGCCTTGATGTATATTTGATAATCATGCTTAATATGATTGTAAGACTATTCTAACATGCTTAACATATAAAAATAATAATGTGCATGATGTGTTCATACTAAGTTATTTATTAACTACTTAACTTGTATTTAACATGAAATGTATTATAACAACATATATTATTAAACTAGTATAAAGTAAATTCAATATAAAAATGTTCAAGAGTACTCCCTTTGTAGATGAAAACGTGATTGCATCATGTAGCATGATGAATGTTATGGCAGCTCCTTGTGAAAAGGTACCTCTTGAGGTGACAACTATTCGTGAAAAGGTACGATTTCACAAATTTTGACTTAGGACATTATGGAAGTGTCCTAAGTGGTTATGATGATGGTACAACTCCCCAGCTGAAATGAGGTCATCTTGTGCTCATATATTTAGCTAAATCCAGGTATGAGCTCACGGTCTCCGGACAACCTTTCACCAATTTGCTCCATATGCTCTCCTAATCATCCCCATGTAAATTTCATTACTGTTGCAAGCTCCATTTAGCTCCAATGTAGCTCCCAAGTGTTGGCCGAATATGCCTACATACATAATATAAGGAAATAAACTAAGTACATAAACTTATATAAGGTGTACAATATAAGAATGTGAACTATAGTATATTATAATAACTTAAATCTCACATATTAATGGATAAGTTATTATCATAATAACTATAGATATAATATATATATATATATATATTGATATGGTCACACCTACCCCAGATCCGGAAGTCATGCCACAAGGTCCCATTACTAGGACAAGGGCCAAACAATTTAGGGAAGTTCTCTTAACTAAGTGTCTTGAAGCTTTTGATTCATTTAATAATTTAACACCCTCCTATGTTATGTTATATAATGTTTTAATAGTTAAAGAATAGCTTAGTATGAACACAACATGCACATTGATATTCAAGCATATTAGGATAGTTTTATAATCATATTAAATATGATTACCTTATATACATCAAGGCAGCATCATTATAATTCGTTTTATTAGTTCATATGCATTCATATTAGCTCTTAAGCTTCATGCATTATCTTACACATATTATGAGATGATATAATTAGCTCATGACCTTCAAACATAGCTCACATTACCAAATCATATATGGTAGCAAGGTATTTAGCTCATAACAACTCAATACCATGGACTTACCTTGTTTCCTTGCACATATATGCACGTTGAGGTAGCTTAGTGGATGATTTGGACGTCATATGCAGCTCACAAATAGCTCACAAAGTACAAGGCAGCTCATGAAACACTAAGGAAAGCTCAATTCAGCTGGAGGATCTCAAGGCTAGCTAAACTCAGCTAGTTGGACTATTTGGAGCTGAGTTGCCAAAAGTGATATCAATGGTAGCTGAATGTAGTTGAACATATTGTTATGGAGCTCATAAAGACTCGACTAGGAAGCTTATTCACAAAATAGCCCATGCTTGCTAGCTAGCTCCACACTCAAGCTAGCTTGAAGGAATCACATGCACGCCCAAGAGGGAACACATGACCAGCCATCATCCCATCCACAAGGCTACACCTCAAGGTTCCCTAGAACTCCCATGTACCTTACATATGACCAGCCCCCATGTACCTTGCATGTGGGTTCATTTAGGCGCCAAGATGAAGAGCTATTTAACCATTTGGCCAAGCATCATCTCCTCTCTCATTTGGCGCCAATTTGAAGGGATACAAGTGTTATTCGGCCAAGGATCATTTCCCTCCATCAAGGGCCGAACCATCATCTCTTTTAGCATTTAAATCATGTCATTTTAGGAAGGTACAAGGGCTGGCCGAACCAACATGTACCTATTCGACCAAGTCCCTTCAAAAACTATAAATAGGCTTTCCTATTTCATTTGTAATCAGACCATTTTGATTAATATAAGTGAGATTATTCTCTTCCTTAAGTGATGGTGACTTTTATCGACTTATCAAGTATTTTATACTTGTGGCGTCAATATGTACCTATTCGACCAAGTCCCTTCAAAAACTATAGCATTGGTTCTTCTTTGAGACTTCTTTAAGATACTACCTCATAAACACCCCTTTATTTCATACGCCATAACCATAGCCATATCAACCATCTTCCGCTTCCATCATTAATTATTTAAATAGCCTACCTATTCACCAATACGCTTACCACCCTTAACCATCTCTTTTGAGCCATTCACTTGTGCAGGTTGTTTTGCTTGCTTCCTAGATCCACAATCAATCGATAAGGTACAAGTGCCTTACATCAAGTGGCATCAGAAGCATTACATCAAGCGGTAATCAAAGCTTTGGTGGAAAAAAGCAACGTGCAACAAAAAAAAAGAAAAATACAAAAAGAAGTGCAAGTGAAGTGCAAAATCAAAGAAAAAGAAAATCGGAAAAGAAATTAAAGCACTCAAAAAGAAAGAAAGAAAGAAAATCCAGCACTCAAAAGGAAGAAAAGCAATGAAAAGAAAAGAAAAAAGTTGAAACACTCATCAACAATTCTCATCACCAAGCAAGTCAAGTAAGCCTTTTTAATTGATTGTGGTGATAGAAGGTTGTGAAGTGACTTGTGTAAGTAACCCCTTTTGTTTCTCTTCTTTCTATTTTCTAAGCCACCCTTTCATTATATTTGTTTTTCCATTCCTACTAACCCTTTTGCAGTCGACGCCAAACAAGTAAAATTTACTTGATATAGTCTTGAGTAAAGTTCTCTAGAACTTGAGACAAAAGAATCGAGAGGAAAAAGGTTGGAGAGTGTGTGAGATCAGAAGAGGACAAGTAAAAGCCATTAAGTCCTAGAGTTGCAAACACGAGCGGATTGAGTGACATTCAAGTTTCCTTGGAGTGACTCATGAGGCTTTGTGAGAGTATATTCTGGTAAGGTCCTACGCACATTTCATTCTTTCCTTATTTGCTAACATGTCTCTTCCATCAAACATCTTTGTAGTCAAAATGACTTTGAACATTCAAAGTCAAGAGGATGAACAAAGAGAGAACATCTTCCATACCAAATGTCACGTGGGAGATAAAATTTGCGTGGTGATCATTGATGGAGGAAGTTGTACAAACGTAGCAAGTACTCACTTGGTAGAAAAGTTGGGTCTCCAGACTTCCAAGCATCCTCATCCTTACAAACTTCAATGGCTCAATGATGTGGGTGAAGCCAAGGTAACAAAACAAGTTGTTGTACTTTTTTCAATTGGAAGATACCAAGATGAAGTCCTTTGTGACGTGGTGCCCATGAGTGCAAGCCACCTTATAATCGGGCGTCCTTGGCAATATGATAAGAAGGCTACCCATGACGGATTCTCTAACAAGTACTCTTTCCAGCATCAAGGGAGAAAAATCATATTAGCACCAATGCTTCCAAGCCAAGTTCATGAATGTCAAGTAACCCTCAAGTCACGCATAGAAGAATGGGAGAAAGAAAAGAAGGCCAAAGAAATTCATACTCCGAAGATGAATATCTATGCCAGCAGAGGAGATATCCGGAAACATTTATCAACTAAGAAGGTTCTACTTATACTTATGTATAAGGAAAGTTTTCTACTTACTAACCCTCCTCAAGACTTGCCAACTTCTATTTCTAATCTTTTGCAGGAATTTGAAGATATGTTTCCTGAAGAAATTCCCGATGGATTGCCACCAATTAGAGGAATTGAACATCAAATTGATTTCATTCCTGGAGCCACCATTCCTAATAGACCAGCATATAGGAGCAATCCTAAGGAAACAAAGGAATTACAAAGACAAGTCAACGAACTCCTAGACAAAGGTTACATTCAGGAAAGTTTAAGTCCTTGTGCTATACTCGTTTTATTGATACCAAAGAAAGATAGAACTTGGAGAATGTGCATGGATTGTAGGGAAGTGAATCAAATCACCAAATATAGGCACCCTATACCTTGGCTGGATGATATGTTTGATGAACTTAGCGGAGCCAACATCTTCTCCAAAATTGATTTGAAAAGTGGTTACCATCAAATAAGAATGAAGGAAGGTGATGAGTGGAAAACTGCATTCAAGACCAAACAAGGTTTGTATGAATGGTTAGTCATGCCTTTTGGCTGACTAATGCCCCTAGTACCTTTATGCACCTAATGAATCATGTCCTTTGGCCTTACATTGGTAAGTTTTGTGTTGTTTACTTTGATGATATCTTTATATACAGTAAGTCACTAAAAGATCATGTTGAACATTTACGTTCCATTCTTAGCACTTTGAGAGAAGAGCACCTATATGTTAATCTCAAGAAGTGTGCTTTTTGTACTAATCAAGTTACTTTCTTAGGCTTCATTGTAAGTTCACAGGGGTTATCAGTGGATCCAGAAAAGATTAAGGCAATACAAGAGTGGCCAAAGCCTATCAATGCCAGCCAAGTCCGGAGTTTCCATGGATTAGCCAGTTTTTATAGAAGGTTCATACCAAATTTCAGTTCTATTGTCGCCCCCTTAACAGGGATTATTAAGAAGAATTCAAACTTCTCTTAGGGAAAAGAACATTAAGAAGCATTCAACGAACTCAAGGATTGTTTGACAAAGGCTCCACTACTAGTCTTGCCAAACTTTAAGAAAACATTTGAAGTTGAATGTGAAGCCTCCGTAATTGGAATTGGTGCTGTTTTAAGTCAAGAAGGAAAACCCATTGCCTACTTTAGTGAAAAACTAAATGGTGCAACTTTGAACTATCCAACATATGACAAAGAGATGTATGCACTCATTCGAGCATTGGAGAATTGGCAACACTACTAATTGCCAAAAGAATTCGTAATACACACTGACCATGAAGCATTAAAGCATATCAAAGGATAACACAAACTCAACAAGAGACATGCCAAATGGGTTTAATTTCTTGAGTCTTTTCCCTATGTCTTCCACTATAAGAGAGGAAAGGATAATGTCGTGGCATATGCTCTTTCACGCAGGTATGTCTTACTTAACACTTTGGATTCCAAACTTCTTGGTTTTTCATTCATTAAGGAACATTATGCTACTGATTTGGACTTTAGAGAAAGGTATAAGTTATGTAAAATAGGTTCTCATGACAAATATTATCAACATGATGGATATCTTTTCAAAGAATGACGATTATGTATTCCACAAGGTTCCATAAGAGATGTGTTAACCAAAGAAGCTCATGAAGGACGACTCATGGGACACTTTGGTGTTGAAAAGACACTTAGCATTTTGAAGGAAGACCTCTTTTGGCTAAAGATGAAAAGGTATGTTGAAAAGGTATGTCAAAGGTGTTTAGTATGTAAAAGGGAAAAATCAAGAGTCATGCTTCATGGATTATACATGCCCTTGCCAATACCAACCATGCCATGGATAGATATCTCAATGGACTTTGTTTTGGGCTTACAAAAAACAAAGAGTGGAAAGGATTCAATATTTGTGGTGGTTGATCGATTCTCCAAGATGGCTCACTTTTTACCATGTCACAAGACCGATGATACTATTCATGTTTCTAACTTATTCTTCTGAGAAGTGGTAAGGTTACATGGACTTCCTCGAACCATTGTGTCAGATAGAGACGTTAAGTTCTTAAGTCACTTTTGGAGGACTTTGTGGAGTAAAATCGGCACAAAACTACTATTCTCTACTACATGTCATCCTCAAACGGATGGTCAAACTGAAGTAGTTAATAGAGTTTTATCAACACTACTACGATCCATTATCAAGAAAAACATCAAGATGTGGGAAGAATGCCTACCACACGTGGAGTTTGCATACAACCAAACCATTCACTCGGCAACCAAATATTCTCCATTTGAGGTAGTGTATGGTTTTAATCCTTTAACTCCTTTGGACTTACTTCCTTTACCTTATGATCAAATAGTGAACAAAGATGGAAAGAACAAAGCAGAATTTGTTAAAAGACTCCATCAACAAGTCAAGGACAATATTGAGAGGAGAATGAGACACTATGAATAACAAGCAAACAAAGGAAGGAAGAAGGTAACTTTTGACGTGGGAGATTGGGTTTGGGTACACTTTAGGAAGGAAAGATTCCCAAACCAAAGGAAGTCTCAACTACTACCCCAAGGAGATTGACCATTTCAGATTGTAGAAAAGATCAACAACAATGCCTATAAACTCGAATTACCCAGTGAGTTTGGTGGCATCAGTGCTTCATTCAACATCACCGACTTATCTCCCTTTGAGGATGGACACGATTTGGGGACAAATCGCTTAAAAGAAGGGGGGGATGATATGGTCACACCTACCCCAGATCCGAAAGTCATGCCACAAGGTCCCATTACTAGGTCAAGGGCCAAACAATTCAGAGAAGTTCTCCTAACTAAGTGTCTTGAAGCTTTTGATTCATTTAATAATTTAACACCCTCCTATGTTATGTTATATAATGTTTTAATAGTTAAAGAATAACTTAGTATGAACACAACATGTACATTGATATTTAAGCATACTAGGATAGTTTTATAATCATATTAAACATGATTACCTTATATACATCAAGGCAGCATCATTCTAATTCGTTTTATTAGTTCATATGCATTCATATTAGCTCTTAAGCTTCATGCATTATCTTACACATATTATGAGATGATATAATTAGCTCATGACCTTCAAACATAGCTCACATTACCATAATCATACATGACAGCAAGGTATTTAGCTCATAACAACTCAATACCATGGACTTACCTTGTTTCCTTGCACATATATGCACGTTGAGGTAGCTTAGTGGATGATTTGGACGTCATATACAGCTCACAAACAGCTCACAAAGTACAAGGCAGCTCATGGAACACTAAGGAAAGCTCAATTCAGCTGGAGGAGCTCAAGGCTAGTTAAACTCAGCTAGTTGGACTATTTGGAGCTGAGTTGCCAAAAGTAATATCAATGGTAGCTGAATGTAGCTGAACATATTGTTATGGAGCTCATAAAGACTCGACTAGAAAGCTTATTCACAAAACAACCCATGCTTACTAGCTAGCTCCACACTCAAGCTAGCTTGAAGGAATCACATGCATGCCCAAGAGGGAACACATGACCAGCCATCATCCCATGCACAAGGCTACACCACAAGGTTCCCTAGAACTCCCATTGCCTTGCATATGACCAGCCCCCATGTGCCTTGTATGTGGGTTCATTTAGGCGCCAAGATGAAGATCCATTTAACCATTCGACCAAGCATCATCTCCTATCCCATTTGGCGCCAATTTGAAGGGATACAAGTGTTATTCGGCCAAGGATCATTTCCCTCCATCAAGGGCCGAACCATCATCTCTTTTAGCATTTAAATCATGTCATTTTAGGAAGGTACAAAGTATGGCTGAACCAACATGTACCTATTCGGCCAAGTCCCTTCAAAAACTATAAATAGGCTTTCCTATTTCATTTGTAATCAGACCATTTTGATTAATATAAGTGAGATTATTCTCTTCCTTGGTTCCTATATCTTTATAGATAGTGGGTCAAAGTACTTAATACCACCCCTTAAAGAAGCAATATAAAGTCTGGGTCTTTGCTCTCTATAGCATTGGTTCTTCTATGAGACTTCTTTAAGATACTACCTCACAAAGACCCCTTTGTTTCATACACTATAACCATAGCCATATCAACCATCTTCCGCTTCCATCATTCATTATTTAAATAGCCTACCTATTCACCCATACGTTTACCACCCTTAACCATCTCTTTGAGCCATTCACTTGTGCAGATTGTTTTGCTTCCTTCCTAGATCCACAATCAATCGATAAGGTTCAAGTGCCTTACATCATATATGAAAATAATTATCTTATTACATATGAAATAAGAATTTATAGATATAAAGTCAGAAAGTTTATTCCCTTGAAAGGTTGGAATAGCCATGGCAAAGATGATGTTGAATTGGATCACATCACTATCACACTCCCATGAATCATCATGTCAACGATTGACATATGGATTTCGTAAAATCCTTGCAGAAACAAATCGATTGAAAAACATATTAACAAATTAACATATTAATCATTGCGGTTATCGATTCGAACAATGATAGCATGCATATTTGCCGAAAACGATAAAACTAGAACATGCATCTCATACATATCGCATCAACCAAGAATTTAACTCAAATTTAGATCGTACAAGTGGCTCCGATACCATTGTTGGGACCGTCGACGCAGCGGAAATAAAACTCGACGGTCTCATCAGCGATCCAAGTACGTAAAACCAAAATCGGGAGGAAGGGATGTGAATACTTACAGCTAGTTCCTTGAAAAACAACAAGGACAAAAACGAGAAGTGGTGATCACGAACTGTTCGAATTGAAAGCCTCCACAAAAATACGTCTCAGCCTCTACTTAGTTCACCCGATTGAGAGCAAAGTTTTCTTTTTCCCAAAATCTATTTTGAGAAAACGGATGAAGTTTGTGTGTGTTATTAAACGGCTGCTTGACCTAACACATCCTTAAATATCCATTACCCTAATATCTTAGGGTTTTTAAAGGTGTTTCGAATAAATAAATAAAATATCATTTAATTAATTCAACTTAAATATACATTAAAGACTTATAATCACAATTGCAATCTTTAATGTTTACTTAAAAAAAGTTATTTAATTATTCTGAATTATATATATCAATTAAAAGAGTTGGAATCTAAATTACATTCTTTTAATGCTTACTTAATATATTTGGGATAATTAAATTCATATGTATATCAAATATACATATCTTAACTTTAGATATATTTTAGTAATGTACAACAAATTGTACATCTTTTCTCATTTCAATTCTAGGGTGATGCAAGCACGCTTTCATTAATAAAGGGAGTACTCTTTAACACCTTTATATTGAAGTTACTATATATATGTTATATACTACATGCTCTTATAATACAATTCATGATAAGAATTCTTGTTATGTAGATAAAGAATAACTTAGTATGAACACAAAATGCACATTGATATTTAAGCATATTAGGATAGTTTTATAATCATATTAAACAAGATTACCTTATATACATCAAGGCGGCATCATTATAATTCATTTTATTAGATCATATGCATTCATATTAGCTCTTAAGCTTTATTCATTATCCTACACATATTACGAGATGATATATTTAGCTCATGACCTTCAATCATAGCTCACATTACCTAATTCTTACATGGCAGCAAGTTATTTAGCTCATAACAACTCAATACCATAGACTTACCTTGTTTCCTTGCACATATAGGTACATTGGAGTGTGATGCACGATGAGGTAGCTTGGTGGATGATTTAGACGTCATATGCAGCTCACAAACAGCTCACAAGGTACAAGGCAGCTCATGGAACACTAAGGAAAGCTCAATTCAGCTGGAGGAGCTCAAGGCTAGCTAAACTCAGCTAGTTGGACTATTTGGAGCTGAATTGTCAAAAGACTCGACAAAGACTCGACTAAGAAGCTTATACACAAAACAACCCATGCTTGCTAGCTAGCTCCACACTCAAGCTAGCTTAAAGGGAACACATGACCATCCATCATCCCACGCACAAGGCTACACCACAAGGTTCCCTAGAACTCTCATATGCCTTGCATATGACCAGCCCCCATGTGCCTTGCATGTGGGTTCATTTAGGCGCCAAGATGAATTAGGCGCCAAGATGAAGAGCCATTTAACCATTTGGCCAAGCATAATCTCCTCTCCCATTTGGCGCCAATTTGAAGGGATACAAGTGTTATTCGGCCAAGCATCATTTCCCTCCATCATGGGCCGAACCATCATCTCTTTTAGCATTTAAATTATGTCTTTATAGGGAGATACATGGGTTGGCTGAATCATTATGTCTCTATTCGACCATGTCCCTCCATTTACTATAAATAGAAAAGCATATCTCAATTGTACCCAGACCATTTTTTATTAATATAATTGAGATTATTCTCTTCCTTAAGTCCTGGTGACTTTTATCGACTTATCAAGTATTTTTATACTTGTGGCGTCAACCCCTTTCTTTTCACCTTGATACTTTTGGTTGCTAGTTCATATAACTAGTGGGTGAAAGTACTTAATACCACCCCTTGAAGAAGCAATATAAAGTCTGGGTCTTTTCTCTCTATAGCATTGGTTCTTCTTTGAGACTTCTTCAAGATACTATCCTTACTACCATCCCTTTGTTTCATAAGCCATAACCATAGCCTTATCAACCATCTTCTGCTTCCATCTCTCATTTTAAACAGCCCACATATTCACCATACGTCTACCACCCTTAACCCTCTCTTTTTAAGCCATTCACTTGTGCAGGTTGTTTTGTTTCCATCCTAGATCCACACTCAATTGTTAAGGTACAAGTGCCTTACATCAAGTGGAATGAGAAGCCTTACATCAAGCGGTAATCAGAGCTTTGGTGGAAGAAAGCAACGTGAAACAACAACAAAAAAATACAAAAAGAAGTGCAAAGTGAAGTGCAAAGTCAAAGAAATCAAGAAAAATCAGAAAAAAAGTGAAGCACTCAAAAGAAAGAAAAATCCAGCACTCAAAAAGAAGAAAAGCAAAGAAAAGAAAAGAAAAAGTTGAAGCACTCATCAACAATTATCATCACCAAGCAATTCAAGTAAGCCGTTTAAATTGATTGTAGAGATAGAAGGTTGTGAAGTGACTTGTGTAAGTAACCCCTTTTGTTCTCTTCTTTCTATTTCTAAGCCACCCTTTGATGTGATCACAACTACACAAATAGATCCTGAAGTCATGCCCATTGGACCTATCACTCGTGCAAAGGCAAAACAATTCAGGGAAGTACTTTCTCATAAGTGCCTTAATGTTTTGATGTGATCCAATTCAGCATCATATTTACCATGGCTATTCCAACCTCTCCAGGGAAGAAACTTTCTATCTTTATACCTATATATACTTATTTCATATGTTATAAGATAGTTATTTTCATATATATATATATTATACCTATAGTTATTATGATAATAAGTTATCCATTTATATATGAGATACAAGTTATTATCATATACTATAGTCACATTTTTATAATATACAAGTTTATATACTTAGTTTATTTTCTTATGTTACGCATGTAGGCACATTCGGCCAACACTTGGGAGATGCATTGGAGCTAAATGGATCATGTAACAACAAGGAAACTTACATGGGATCGATTAGGAGAACACAAGGAACAATTGGTGAAAAGCTGTCCGGAGGCCGTGAGCTCATAGCTAGATTGAGCTGAAGATTTGAGCTACAAGATGACCTTATTTTAGCTGGGGAGTTACACCATCATCTTCACCACTTAGGACACTTCAAATATGTCCTAAGTCAAAATTTGTGAAATCGTACCTTTTCGCGAATAGTTGCCACCTCAAGAGGTACCTTTTCACAAGGAGCTACCCAAACGTTCACCATGCTACAAGTCACCTATGGCCAGCTCACCTTTAGCTCATTCACACCATAAGTAGCTCAAACACGAAGGGACACCTTTCTCAAACATTGTAACCTTTCATGAATGATTCTGCCCATGAAGATGCCTTTTCATCTAGAAGCACGTTGGTGAAGAAATTGCAACCATTGGAAGCTTAAATCATCATGAGGAAGAGTGCCATGCATATTCGGCCACATCACATGGCATGCACATGAGAGCCTTTGGCGCCAAACATGAAGAGACACACCACCATTCGGCCAAGGGAAGAAAATGGCGCCAAGATGAACAAGCTTGCCCATTCGGCCAAGGGAGATGTCTTCCCATCCTTAGCCGAATCATCAAGCCCCTTTATGAAGGGTTAGCCGAACCATCACAAGCCCAAATGACTTGATCTTTCATTTTAAAACATTATGTATCTTACTAAAGTCATGTATCTAGCCGAAACATCATGTAACCATTCGGCGAAGCCCTCTCATTTCCTATAAATAGAGTGGCTTGCCTTCATTTGTACTAATCTCATCTCTTATATAAAACATACTCTTGTGAGTTATTTCTCTTCAAAGTTCGTTGTGAACTTTATCGATTAAGCAAGTATAATTCATATACTTGTGGCATCATTCCTTCCAAATTGATTCCTAAATTCCTATATTAATATCTAGTGGGTTGAAGACACTATCACCACCCCTCAAGCAAGTTTGTGAAGATCGGGATTGTGCTCTTTAGCATTGTTTCATCTTTGGCGTGTTTGGGATACAAATCACCACCATCTCCATTTCATCATTTCCATCATCAACAACATCCATCAATCCATCAATTCCGCAGCCTTCTCTATTATATCATTATTTCATTTCCATTACTTATATTATCATCCATTTCATAATTCCATCATTAATCTTATATCCTTTTCTTATCTTATTTTGCAGCCCAAGCTTATAAATTCAAGGACATCAGTACTTGTCAATCCTAAATCGGGACACATAAGGCTATCTACTCTCTTCTCCCAAGCGTGTAGATTCGCCTTACATCAAGCGGTAATCAGAGCCAGGTTGGATTGACAACAAAAGTGTCATTGGCGTGCAAAGCAAAAGAAAAATAGAAAAAAAAAGACTCCTTCGTCATAATTGGAGTGCAAAAAAAAGAAAAGACAAAAAGAAGAGAAGAAAAGAAGAAAAGAAGAAAAGAAAAGAAAAAGAGAAGTTCAAAAAGAGAAAGCAAGCCAAGGAAAGTGCTCTGCCATTACAAATACATCAAAGAGGCCTATCTATACTAAGAGAAGATAACCTTATTTTTTTCTTGAGAAAGGTTGCAGTAAGTGTTGTTTCTTGAATTGTAAGTCACCTCTTCCTTTTCTATCCTTTCATTTTCCTTGTCGTCAACCATTTCATTTTTTTTAATACCTTTGAATCCTTTCTTATACCTTTCCATTTCTTCTATTCTTTCTACCCTAACCATATTTGCAGCCGACGCACACAAGGAAGGAATTAACTTGTTCTAATCTTGAGTAAGTTCTTCAAAGGACTTAGCAAGAGAAATTGAGTGGAAAAAGGCTATTGAGAGAGTGAGATCAGAAGGGGAATTGTTAAAAGCCAAATATATATATTCCCGAGAGTAAACACGAGTGTTGAGTGGAGTGATCTTATCTTTTCTTTGGAGTGAAATTGTGAGACTTTGTGAGTGTGCTGGTAAGGTTTATTTTTTTGTTTTATTTACTAACCATGTCTCAAAGTCCTAAAGGAAATGCAGGTCAACCCAATTTGCAAATGCAAGCACTAATTGGAGAAATGATAAGAATGTTTCGAACAGAATTTGATGCTCTCCATGAGAAACTAGACCAAAGACAAGATTAACCACAAACTAGAAACAATGATACTCCTCGGAGGCAACAACCTCCTCCCGAAGATGATGTTCCAAATCCTTATGATGAAGAAGAACCAGCATTGATACAAGGACCTAGGCGTGCCAATGTTGATGATAATATGAGCAACATCAAAATCAAAATTCCGCAATTTCAAGGGAAGACTGATCCAGAAGCCTATCTTGAATGGGAAAGCAAGGTGGAACATGTGTTTAGTTGCCATAACTATTCTGAACTCAAGAAAGTAAGATTGGCATCTATGGAGTTTGTTGATTATGCTTTGATATGGTGGGATCAACTTACAATTACCCGGAGGAGGAATGGAGAGAGACCAATATCAACATGGCTCAAAATGAAAGGTATCATGCGTAAACGTTTCATTCCTACTCATTATCACCGAGACATGTTTCAGAAATTGCAGAATTTGAAGCAAGGCCAACGGAGTGTGGAGGATTATTATAAAGAAATGGAAGTGGCAATGATCCGAGTAAATATTGAGGAGGATCGTGAAGCAACCATGGCTAGATTTCTAGCTGGACTCAATCCTGAGATTGCCAACACACTAGAATTGTATCATTATATCGAACTTGATGAAATGGTGCAAATGGCTATGAAAATAGAACGGCAACTACGGAGAAGACCTATCTCTCGTACTTCAGTGCCTACATCTTCAAGATGGAGTCCAAACAACAATTTGAGGAAGTCTACCCCTATTCCTACCAAAGAGAAGGCTGAATCATCAAATGCTTCCCAAATTGGTAAGGAGAATCGAGGAAAAGAGATCCCTGAACGATCAAGAGACATCCGTTGCTTTAAATATCTTGGGAGGGGACATATATCCACACAATGTCCCAACAGAAACACCATGCTACTACTTGGAAATGGTGAGATCGAATCTGACCATGAAGAAGAAGAAGCGCCACCATCACCAACAGAAGTTGAGGAAGAAACTGAAATTAGTGCTCCGGTGGAAGGTGAAGCCTTAGTGGTTAAAAGAAGTTTGAATGCCCAAGTAGTATAAGATAACGCACAACGGGAAAACATCTTTCATACTCGATGTCATGTGAATGAAAAGGTGTGTTTCATGATTATAGACAGTGGGAGTTGTACTAATGTTGCCAGTACCATCATGGTGGAGAAATTGGGATTGCAAACGTTGAAACATCCAAATCCCTACAAACTACAATGGCTCAATGAACGAGGTGAACTTAATGTCAACAAACAGGTGATGGTTCCTTTTTTAATTGGTAAGTACAAGGATGAGGTTATGTGAGATGTTGTTCCTATGCATGCTAGCCATTTACTCCTTGGAAGACCAAGGCAATATGATAGGAGGACCATTCATGATTGTTTTACCAATCAGTATTCATTCAACCATGGAGGAAAGAAGATCATCCTAACACCCTTGACGCCTAAACAAGTCCAAGTTGAGCAAATCAAGATGAAACAAAGTGTTGAGGCCATGAGGAAAGGAAAATCGAAGTTAATCCAGGAAGAAAACATTCCAAAAACAAGTGCTTATACATCTAAGTGCTTGTTACAAAGATGTTTACTGACGAGGCGCAAGGTCAATGAAGATTTTTCTAACTTTGACAATGCAAGAAATTCCTTTGATTTGCAGGATGATCCAAGTGACACAATCAATCAATTTGGGAAATTAAAGGACGTGACCTTTCAAGAGCCAAGAGGTGCGACTATTAAACAGCAAAGAATGGTAACTCTTCATCCAAAGGACGTGATCCATCAAGAATCAAGAGTCATGCCTATTGAAACCCAAAGGGAAATGATTTTTCATCCAAAGGGCGTGACTTATAAGGACATCACCATTCTAAGAGTCACCACCTTTCATGAATCAATGCATCTATCTATGGAAAGGAGCATGATTTTTGGAATACAAAAGGGCACTAACGTTCAAAGCCAAATGTCTTCAATAGACATGAACTTTGAACCTACATTTTTCAGGATGTATTTCTTAACATTAAATTTGTTTGATCACATTCATACTAATGAAAGTTTTCTTTTTTTTCAGGTTAAGAACTTCCAAAGTAGTCTTTCAACGGATATGAACCTTTTTGTAAAGATTGAATGGAAGGACACTAGGAAAAGACGATCATTCGATTTGAGGACAAATCGATTAAAAGAAGGGGAGGATGATGTGATCCAATTCAGCATCATATTTACCATGGCTATTCCAACCTCTCCAGGGAAGAAACTTTCTATCTTTATACCTATAGATACTTATTTCATATGTTATAAGATAGTTATTTTCATATATATATATTATACCTATAGTTATTATGATAATAAGATATCCATTTATATATGAGATACAAGTTATTATCATATACTATAGTCACATTTTTATAATATACAAGTTTATATACTTAGTTTATTTTCTTATGTTACGCATGTAGGCACATTCGGCCAACACTTTGGAGCTGCATTGGAGCTAAATGGAGCATGTAACAGCAAGGAAACTTACATGGGATCGATTAGGAGAACACAAGGAACAATTGGTGAAAAGCTGTCCGGAGGCCGTGAGCTCATAGCTAGATTGAGCTGAAGATTTGAGCTACAAGATGACCTTATTTCAGCTGGGGAGTTACACCATCATCTTCACCACTTAGGACACTTCAAATATGTCCTAAGTCAAAATTTGTGAAATCGTACTTTTTCGCGAATAGTTACCACCTCAAGAGGTACCTTTTCACAAGGAGCTGTCCAAACATTCACCATGCTACAAGTCACCTATGGCCAGCACAACTTTAGCTCATTCACACCATAAGTAGCTCAAACATGAAGGGAGACCTTTCTCAAACATTGTGACCTTTCATGAATGATGCTGCCCATGAAGATGCCTTTTCATCTAGAAGCACGTTGGTGAAGAAATTGCAACCATTGGAAGCTTAAATCATCATGAGGAAGAGTGCCATGCATATTTGGCCACATCACATGGCATGCACATGAGAGCCTTTGGCGCCAAACATGAAGAGACACACCACTATTCGGCCAAGGGAAGAAAATGGCGCCAAGATGAACAAGCATGCCCATTTGGCCAAGGGAGATGTCTTCCCATCCTTAGCCGAATCATCAAGCCCCTTTATGAAGGGTTAGCCGAACCATCACAAGCCCAAATGACTTGATCTTTCATTTTAAAACATTATGTATCTTCCTAAAGTCATGTATCTCGCTGAAACATCATGTAACCATTTGGCCAAGCCCTCTCATTTCCTATAAATAGAGTGGCTTGCCTTCATTTATACTCATCTCAACTCTTATATAAAACATACTCTTGTGAGTTATTTCTCTTCAAAGTTCTTTGTGAACTTTATCGATTAAGCAAGTATAATTCATATACTTGTGGCGTCATTCCTTCCAAATTGATTCCTAAATTCCTAGATTAATATCTAGTGGGTTGGAGACACTATCACCACCCCTCAAGCAAGTTTGTGAAGATCGGGATTGTACTCTTTAGCATTGTTTCATCTTTGGCGTGTTTGGGATACAAATCACCACCATCTCCATTTCAACATTTCCATCATCAACATCATCCATCAATCCATCAATTCCGCAGCCATCTCTATTATATCTTTATTTCATTTCCATTACTTATATTATCATCCATTTCTTAATTCCATCATTAATCTTATTTCCTTTTCTTATCTTATTTTGCAGCCCAAGCTTATAAATTCAAGGACATCAGTACTTGTCAATCCTAGATCGGGACACAATAAGGCTATCTACTTTCTTCTCCCAAGCGTGTAGATTCACCTTACATCATGTTTTAAAATCTTTTAATGAGAAAGAACCATTAGATAATAGGTTGTTTAATATGTTACATATTGAATATTAAATAACCTATAGTCCACATTATTATATACTACATTGCATAAGTTCATTTACTTAGTTTATTTCTTTATGTTAAGCATGTAGGCACATTCACCAACAATTGGGAGTTGCATTGGAGCTAAATGGAGCCTGAATTAGCAAGGAAACTCACATAGGGATGCTTAGGAGATTATAAGTAATCATTGATGAAAAGTTGTTTTGAGGCCGTGAGCTCATAGCTGGATTGAGCTGAAGATTTGAGCTACAAGATGAACTCATTTCAGCTGGGGAGTTGCACCATCATCATCACCACTTAGGACACTTCAAATATGTCCTAAGTCAAAATTTGTGAAATCGTACCTTTTCGCGAATAGTTGCCACCTCGAGAGGTACCTTTCCACAAGGAGCTGCCCAAACGTTCATCATGTTACAAGTCATCTAAGGCCAGCTCACCACCAGCTCATTCACACCATAAATAGCTCAAACATGAAGGGACACCATTATCAAACATTGTGACATTTCATGAATGATGCTGCCCATGAAGATGCCTTTTCATCTAGGAGCACGTTGGTGAAGAGTTTGCTAGAATTGGAGGCTTAAATCACCAAGAGACATGAGATAGATCTCCATGCCTATTCGGCCACATCACATGCCATGGACATGAGAACATTTGGCGCCAACTTGAGGAGATAAAACCCATTCGGCTAAAAAGCAGAGAAATGGCGCCAAGATGAACCAGCATCACCATTCGGCCAAGGGAGATGTCTTCCCATCCTTAGCCGAATCATCAAGTCTCTTTTATGAAGGGTTAGCCGAACCATCACAAGCCCAAATGACTTGATCTTTCATTTTAAAACATTATGTATCTTCCTAAAGTCATGTATCTATCCGAAACATCATGTAACCATTCAGCCAAGCCCTCTCATTTCCTATAAATAGAGTGGCTTGCCTTCATTTGTACTCATCTCATATCTTATATAAAACATACTCTTGTGAGTTATTTCTCTTCAAAGTTCTTTGTGAACTTTATCGATTAAGCAAGTATAATTCATATACTTGTGGCGTCATTCCTTCCAAATTGATTCCTAAATTCCTAGATTAATATCTAGTGGGTTGAAGACACTATCACCACCCCTCAAGCAAGTTTGTGAAGATCGGGATTGTGCTCTTTAGCATTGTTTCATCTTTGGCGTGTTTGGGATACAAATCACCACCATCTCCATTTCATCATTTCCATCATCATAACATCCATCAATCCATCAATTCCGTAGCCATCACTATTATATCTTTATTTCATTTCTATTACTTATATTATCATCCATTTCTTAATTCCATCATTAATCTTATTTCCTTTTCTTATCTTATTTTTCAGCCCAAGCTTATAAATTTAAGGACATCAGTACTTGTCAATCTTAGATCCGGACACAATAAGGCTATCTACTCTCTTCTCCCAAGCGTGTAGATTCACCTTACATCAAGCGATAATCAGAGCATAGTTGGATTGACAACAAAAGTGTTATTGTCGTGCAAAGCAAAAGAAAAAAAAGACTCCTTCATCAGAATTGGAGTACAAAAAGAAAGAAAAGACAAAAAGAAGAGAAAAAAATCAGAAAAGAAGAAAAGTAGAAAAGAAAAGAAAAAGAGAAGTTCAAAAGGAGAAAGCAAGCCAAGGAAAGTGCTCTGCCATTACAAATACATCAAAGAGGCCTATCTACACTAAGAGAAGATAACCTTATTGTCTTCTTGAGAAAGGTTGCAGTAAGTGTTGTTTCTTGAATTGTAAGTCACCTCTTCCTTTTCTATCCTTTCATTTTCCTTGTCTTCAACCATTTCATTTTTTTTAATACCTTTGAATCCTTTCTTCTACCTTTTCATTTCTTCTATTCTTTCTACCCTAACCATAATTGCAGCCGACGCACACAAGGAAGGAATTAACTTGTTCTAATCTTGAGTAAGTTCTTCAAAGGACTTAGCAAGATAAATTGAGTGGAAAAAGGCTATTGAGAGAGTGAGATCAGAAGGGGAATTGTTAAAAGCCAAATATATATATTCCCGAGAGTAAACACGAGTGTTGAGTGGAGTGATCTTATCTTTTCTTTGGAGTGAACTTGTGAGACTTTGTGAGTGTGCTGGTAAGGTTTATTTTGTTTTATTTATCTACTAACAAACAATGTCTCAAGTTTCAGGACAAGTTTTTGTAGTAAAAAGAGCCTTGAATATTCAGTCCATTGAGAATAATCAACGAGAGAACATTTTTCACACTAGATGTCATGTAAACAACAAGGTTTGTTTCATGATTATTGATGGAGGAAGTTGTACCAATGTTACAAGCACTTTAATGGTGGCTAAACTTGGAATCAAGACACTTAAACATCCTACACCATAAAAGCTACAACGGCTAAATGATGGAGGAGAAGTTAAAGTCACCAAACAAGTCAACATTTCCTTTTCAATAGGGAAATACCAAGATCAAGTCCTTTGTGATGTCATTCCAATGAATGCGTGCCATATACTTCTAGGGAGACCTTGGTAATTTGATAAGAAGGCTATCCATGATGGTTTCACAAACCGGTACTCTTTCTATCACAATGAAAAGAAATTCATTTTGACTCCTCTTTTACCGAATCAAGTGTGTGAAGATCAAGATGCTTTGAAGAAAAGCATTGAAGCTTTCAAATCTATCAAGGAAGAGGAACCAACGAAGATGAACATATATGCTGGAGAAAAAGACATCAGGAAACATTTGTTATCCTACAAAGCTCTAATTGTACTTAGGTACAAGGAAAGCTTAATTTTGACTAATATTCTAGAAGGTTTGCCTTCTTCTATTTCATCTTTGTTGCAGGAATTTGAAGAATTATTCCCAGAAGATATTCCTAGTGGATTGCCACCTATTAGAGGGATCGAACATCAAATTGATTTTTATACCGGGTGCATCCATTCTAAACCGACCAGCATATAGAAGTAACCCTGAAGAAACTAAGGAATTTCAGAAACAAGTTGAAAAATTGATGGACAAAGGATACATACGAGAGAGTTTGAGTCCATGTGCTATTCCGGTGTTACTTGTGCCCAAAAGGGATGGTTCATGGAGAATGTGTAGACTGTCGTGCTATCAATCAAATTACCATCAAATACCGACATCCTATACCAAGACTTGATGATATGTTGGATGAATTGAGTGGAGCCACTATGTTCTCTAAAATTGATTTAAAGAGTGGATATCATCAAATCAGAATGCGAGAAGGAGACGAGTGGAAGACCGTATTCAAGACAAAGCAAGGATTGTACGAATGGATGGTGATGCCTTTCGGATTAACAAACGCACCAAGCACCTTCATGAGGTTAATGAATCATGTACTCAGGCCATTCATCGGTAAGTTTTGTGTGGTTTATTTTGATGATATTCTTATTTATAGTCATGACTTGGAATTACATGTGCAACACTTGAGGTATGTTCTTGAAACCCTTCAAAAGGAAAAGCTTTATGCAAACATGAAGAAATGTGTCTTTTGCACTAACAGTTTAACCTTCTTAGGCTTTATTGTAAGTTCACAGGGACTTGAAGTTGATCCTGAAAAGATCAAAGCCATTCAAGAGTGGCCTACACCTACTTCAATTAGTCAAGTCTGAAGTTTTCATGGTCTTGCAAGTTTTTACAGAAGGTTTGTGCCTAATTTTAGTTCTATTGCCGCCCCCTTAACAGGGATCATTAAAAAGAATTCAATCTTTTCATGGGGAAAAGAACAAGAAGATGCCTTTAATGAAATGAAGGAATGTATAACCAAGGCACCTTTACTTGTATTACCTAACTTTGATAAGACTTTTGAAGTGGAATGTGATGCTTCTGGAATCGGAATTGGGGCTGTTTTGACTCAAGAAGGACGACCCATTGCATATTTTAGTGAAAAGTTGAATGGTGCCTTGCTAAACTATCCAACTTATGATAAAGAGATGTATTCTCTCATAAGGGAACTTGAAGTTTGGCAGCATTATCTTCTACCAAAGGAATTCATCATACACACCGACCATGAAGCCTTAAAGAATATCAAGGGCCAACATAAGTTAAACAAGCGACATGCCAAATGGGTGGAGTTTTTGGAGTCGTTCCCTTATGTCATTCATTACAAGAAAGGTAAAGAAAACATTGTAGCCAATGTTCTATCTCGAAGGTATGTTCTCCTTAATGCTCTTGATTCAAAGTTAATTGGGTTTTCATATATTAAAGATTGCTATGCTACTGACCATGACTTTGAAGAAAAGTATAAGGCTTGTGAGAAAGGTGCATATGAAAAGTTTTATAGGCATGAAGGATATCTATTCAAAGAAGGGCGTCTATGCATTCCTCAAGGATCCCTTCGAGAAGTGCTTGTTCGAGAAGCACATGAAGGAGGTCTCATGGGTCATTTTGGAGTAAGCAAAACATTGGAAATTTTGAAACAACACCTTTTATTGGCCTAAGATGAAGAGAGACGTTGAAAGGGTATGTGAACGATGTGTCACTTGCAAAAGGGCAAAATCAAAGGTTATGCCTCATGGACTTTACATGCCTCTACCTATTCCTCAAGCACCATGGGTTGACATATCAATGGACTTTGTGATGGGACTACCAAGGACCAAGAATGGACGAGATTCAATATTTATTGTTGTAGATCGTTTTTCCAAAATGGCACAGTTCATACCATGCCACAAGACAGACGATGCAACACATGTGGCTAACTTGTTCTTCAAAGAAATTGTGAGATTACATGGCGTTCCAAGAACTATAGTTTCTGATAGAGATGTCAAATTTCTTAGCCATTTCTGGAGGACGTTATGGAGTAAGATTAGGACAAAGTTGCTTTTCTCCACAACGTGTCACCCTCAAACAGATGGGCAAACCGAAGTGGTAAATCGAGTACTATCAACATTGTTGAGATCTATCATCAAAAAGAACATCAAAGCTTGGGAGGAATGTTTACCACACGTTGAATTTGCATATAATCGGGCAGTCCATTCAACAACCAAGATGTCACCATTTGAGGTAGTATATGGCTTTAACCCCTTAACACCTTTAGATCTTCTTCCTTTGCCTCAGGAACACATGATCAACAAAGATGGCAAGAGCAAGGATGAGTTCGTTAAGAAACTTCATCAGCAAGTTCAAGACAATATAGAAAAACGAACAAGACAATATGAACAACAAGCAAATAAGGGACGCAAGCCATTAAAATTGGAAGAAGGTGATTGAGTGTGGGTGCATTTCAGAAAAGAACGTTTCCCTTCCCAAAGGAAATCCAAATTGTTGCCAAGAGGAGATGGACCATTCCAAATCACGAAGAAGATCAATGATAATGCATACAAATTGGATCAACCTGGTGAATACAATGTAAGTGCAACTTTTAATATTTCAGATCTTTCTCCATTTGAAGACAACGACGATTTGAGGACAAATCGCTCAAAAGAAGGGGAGGATGATGTGATCACAACTATACAAATAGATCCTGAAGTCATGCCCATTGGACCTATCACTCGTGCAAAGGTAAAACAATTCAGGAAAATACTTTCTCATAAGTGCCTTAATGTTTTAAAATCTTTTAATGAGAAAGAACCATTAGATAATAGGTTGTTTAATATGTTACATATTGAATATTAAATAACCTATAGTCCACATTATTATATACTACATTGCATAAGTTCATTTACTTAGTTTATTTCTTTATGTTAAGCATGTAGGCAAATTCGACCAATAATTGGGAGCTGCATTGGAGCTAAATGGAGCATGAAACAGCAAGGAAACTCGCATAGGGATGCTTAGGAGATTATAAGTATTCATTGATGAAAAGTTGTTTTGAGGCCGTGAGCTCATAGTTGGATTGAGCTGAAGATTTGAGCTACAAGATGAACTCATTTCAGCTAGGGAGTTGCACCATCATCATCACCACTTAGGACACTTCAAATATGTCCTAAGTCAAAATTTGTGAAATCGTACCTTTTCGCGAATAGTTGCCACCATGAGAGATACCTTTCCACAAGGAGCTGCCCAAACGTTCATCATGTTACAAGTCATCTAAGGCCAGCTCACCACCAGCTCATTCACACCATAAATAGCTCAAACATGAAGGGACACCATTATCAAACATTGTGACCTTTCATGAATGATGCTGCCCATGAAGATGCCTTTTCATCTAGGAGCACGTTGGTGAAGAGTTTGCTAGCATTGGAGGCCTAAATCACCAAGAGACATGAGATAGAGCTCCATGCCTATTCGGCCACATCACATGCCATGTACATGAGAACATTTGGCACCAACTTGAGGAGATACAAACCCATTCGGCTAAAAAAGAAGAGAAATGGCGCCAAGATGAACCAGCATCACCATTCGGCCAAGGGAGATGTCTTCCAATCCTTAGCCGAATCATCAAGTCCCTTTATGAAGGGTTAGCCGAACCATCACAAGCCCAAATGACTTGATCTTTCATTTTAAAACATTATGTATCTTCCTAAAGTCATGTATCTAGCCGAAACATCATGTAACCATTCGGCCAAGCCCTCTCATTTCCTATAAATAGAGTGGCTTGCCTTCATTTGTACTCATCTCATCTCTTATATAAAACATACTCTTGTGAGTTATTTCTCTTCAAAGTTCTTTGTGAACTTTATCGATTAAGCAAGTATAATTCATATACTTGTGGCGTCATTCCTTCCAAATTGATTCCTAAATTCCTATATTAATATCTAGTGGGTTGAAGACACTATCACCACCCCTCAAGCAAGTTTGTGAAGATCGGGATTGTGCTCTTTAGCATTGTTTCATCTTTTTGCGTGTTTGGGATACAAATCACCACCATCTCAATTTCATCATTTCCATCATCAACAACATCCATCAATCCATCAATTTCATAGCCATCTCTATTATATCTTTATTTCATTTCCATTACTTATATTATCATCCATTTCTTAATTCCATCATTAATCTTATTTCCTTTTCTTATCTTATTTTGCAGCCCAAGCTTATAAATTTAAGGACATCAGTACTTGTCAATCCTAGATCGGGACACAATAAGGCTATCTACTCTCTTCTCCCAAGCGTGTAGATTCACCTTACATCACCCTTTCATTATATTTGTTTTCCCCTTCCTACTAACCCTTTTGCAGCCGACGTCAAATAAGTAAAATTTACTTTATATAGTCTTGAGTAAAATTCTCTATAACTTGAGACAAGAGAATCGAGAGGGAAAAGGCTGGAGAGTGTGTGGTATAAGAAGAGGACAAGTAAAAGCCATTAAGTTCTAGAATTGCAAACACGAGAAGATTGAGTGACATTCAAGTTTCCTTGGAGTGATTCGTGAGGCTTTATGAGAGTACATTCTGGTAAGGTCTTTTACACATCTTACTCTTTTCTTATTTCACTAACCATGTCTCAAAGTCCAGGATGAACCCCTGAAAGAGATGCCCCTAATTTACAAACTCAAGCATCATGCATGAAATGGCCATATTGCTGAAATTAGAATTAGAGCCTTTGCATGATTGTATGGACCAATTTGAAGCATCTTTAAGCAATCAAAGAGTAAATTGCCCTAGAATGGTAGAAGAATTCTAAGAAGAAGAGGGCTGAAGTAACATCAGTAGCACGAAGAGATGCTCATCGAAATCAAAATGACAACTTTAGCAACATCAAAGTGACCATTCCTCCATTTCAAGGACGAACTAATCCTGAAGCCTATCTTGATTGGGTAATCAAGATTGAACACATTTTTGAATGCCAAAATTATACGGAGCAAAAGAAGGTCAGGCTTGCTGCTATGGAATTCGTGGATTATGCCTTAGTTTGGTGGGACAAATTAGTGAGTTCCAGAAGATGAAATGGTGAACGTCACATCAATACATGGGAAGAAATGAAGGCCATTATAAGGAAAAGGTTCGTGCCTACTCACTATCACCGAGATCTTTACCATAAATTACAAAATCTGAAACAAGAAAGCAAGAGCGTTGAAGATTATTTCAAAGAAATGGAAATAGCCATGATCCGAGCCAATGTTGATGAAGACAGAGAATCAACCATGGCAAGGTTTTTATCTGGCCTAAATCCTGGTATTGTTAACCTTGTTGAACTTCAACATTATGTAGAGATTGAAGAGATGGTACATGTGGCCATGAAAATTGAAAGACAACTCAAAAGGAAATCCTACACTAGGAACAGTCCATGTTCGGTCAACAAATGGAAGCAAGAGCCTATTACCTTCAAAAAACCAATTCCGGCACAAGCCAAGGATCATATAGAAGTTACCAAGACTAAACAAGTGGGCGAATCTAGTAGGGGTAAAGAAAAGTAAACAGGTACTTTTGAGAGATCCAAAGACATCAAATGTTTCAAATGTTTTGGGAAAGTACATGTTGCTAGTCAATGTCCCAACCGAAATGCCATGATGGTACTTGACAATGGAGATATTGTATCGAATTCTGAAGAGCCTATTTTTGATGAGGAACCTGAAACAATGCAAGACAAAGAAACTGAAGAAAATGCAGATCATGGTGAGATGCTAGTTTCAAAAAGGTGCCTACAATCACAAACATCCCAAGAGGATATTCAAAGAAACAATATTTTCCATACAAGATGCCATATCAAGGACGAGGTTTGCACAATGATCTTCGATGGAGGAAGTTGCACAAACGTAGCCAGCACTCTTATGGTTGAAAAACTTGGATTGGCAACTTCAAAGCATCCCACTCCATATAAACTCCAATGGCTCAATGAAGGAGGTGTGTTAAACATTACCAAACAAGTTCTAATTCCTTTTTCGGTTGGTAGGTACAAGGACGAGGTGCTTTGTGACATTGTCCCTATGCATGCTAGCCACATCTTACTTGGAAGACCATACAGTATGACAAAAGGGCCATTCATGATTGTTTTCACAATCAATACACTTTTAAGCATTATAGACGCATGGTGACCTTGATGCCTTTAACGCCTAAAGAAGTACAACAAGATCAATTGCATATGTGAAAGAGTGTACAAGCATGGCGCAAAGATAAAACCCCAACGAAAAATGAAGAGGAACTAAACAAGAAACCAAACTTCTTCATAATGAAAAATGATTGTTCAATGCTAGAAAATGAAGGGTCTTCTACAAAAAGTGGTGATGTTTGGGACTTAAAGTCACAACTCTTCACCAATGGTTTTAATCTTCAAAAGGTAAGTACCCCTTCATATGAAACCTTTTCTCTCCTCACTTTTCAGGACCAACCACGTGAAAGGTCACTTCCAAAAGGGATATCCTTAAAAAAATATCACTCTCAAAAGGTACCTGTTGGTAAATCATATTCCAAAGAAAGGCCTAAAGGGAAATCTTACGAAAGGGTGCCTAATGGAAAAACACAAACGTTCAAAGAATACTTTCTTTTAGCAAAGAGGCGTGAAGCTATGCAAGGACAGAATGAACTCATTTTGAGGAGAAATCACCCTAAAGAAGGGGGGATGATGCAAGCACGTTTTCATCTGTATTATTGAACATCTTTATATTAAATTTACTTTATACTAGTCTTATAATATATGCTATTGTAATACATATCATGCTAAGGATATTAGTTATGTAGTTAAAGAATAGCTTAAGTATGAACACAACTTGCACATTGTTATTTTAATATGTTAAACATGTTAGGATAGTTTTATAATCATATTAAGCATGATTATTATATATACATCAAGGCAGCATACTTATAATACATTTCATTAGTTCATATGCATTCATATTAGCTCTTAAGCCTCATACATAATCTTACACATATTATGAGATGATATAATTAGCTCATGGCCTTCAAACTTAGCTCACATTACCATAATCAAACATGGCAGCAAGGTATTTAGCTCGTCTTAGCTCAATATCATGGACTTACCTTGTTTCCTTGCACATATAGGTAAAATGGAGTGTGATGCACGTTGAGGTAGCTTGGTGAATAATTTGGACGTTATATGCATCTCACAAACAGCTTACAAAGTAGAAGGCAGATCATGGAACACTAAGGGAAGCTCGATTCAGCTGGAGGAGCTTAAGGCTAGCTAAACTTAGCTAGTTGGACTATTTGGAGCTGAGTTGCCAAAAGTGATGTCAAAGGTAGCTGAATGTAGCTGAACATAATGATAAGGAGCTCACAAGGACTTAGTTAGGAAGCTTGTTCACAAACAGCCCATGTTTGCTAGCTAGCTCCACAACTCAAGCTAGCTTGGAGGAAACACATGCACGCCCAAGAGAGAGCACATGACCAGCCATCATTCCATGCACAAGGATGCACCACAAGGCTTCCTAGAACACCCATGTGCTTTGCATATGATCAGCCCCCATGTGCCTTGCATGTGGTTCATTTAGGCGCCAAGATGAAGAGTTCTCTCCCTATTCGGCCAAGCATTATCTCCCATACAAATTGGCGCCAACTTGAAGAGATACAAGAACTATCGGCCAAGGGATATTTCCCTCCATTTAAACCAAACCATCATCTATATTTGTAATTAAATTATGTCTCTATAGGAAGGCACAAGGCTAGTCGAATACTCTTGTAACCATTCGGCCATGTCTCTCTATTTCCTATAAATAGGAAAGTATTCATCATTTGTAATCAGACCTTTTGTTTAATTAAAGTGAGATTATTCTCTTCCTTAAGTCCTGGTGACTTTTATCGACTTATCAAGTATAATTTGATACTTCTGGTTCCTAGTTCTTTATAACTAGTGGGTCAAAGTACTTCATACCACCCCTTAAAGAAGCTAAAAGTCTGGGTCTTTGCTCTATATAGCATTGGTTCTTCTTTGAGTCTTCTTTAAGATATTATCATCATAACCATCCCTTTATTTCATAAACCGTAACCATAGCCATATCAACCATCTTCCGCTTCCATCTCTCAATTAAACAGCCCACCTAATCACCCATACGTTTACCACCCTTAACCATTCTGTTTTGAGCCATTCACTTGGCAGGTTATTTTGCTTTCTTCCTAGATCCACAATCAATTCTTAAGGCATCAGAAGAGCCTTACATCACCTAAGTTACAAGAAAATAAGATTCGACATATCATCTTGGTGATTAACTCTTTTATGTATTACATCCTTATGTCCTTTATATCTAGAATAGGAACAAGTCTTGGAATAGTCACTTGTATAGCCCATCTATTGTTTCTTGATATCTAGAGTAGACTTTAATTAACGAATAGTTTGTGATATCTCATATCAACTTATTTGAGCATGGCCATGTGTTTCCAGTCTCACTCAATTAAGTGGCATGTGATATATTTCCTATTATGTAGGAAGGACAAATCCAATCTTAATCATACACACCCACTACATATATTGAGATATATTTCAATAAAAGTCTTTATAGAGCAACCAATTACGGAGCATGTTTAACTGCATCAAAACATACAACAATATATGTTGGGATAATATTGATCTCAAGTCTAAGGATCATACGTATAGTTATCACCGTGAGTAATGTTATGACTGTCACATAATAATCCAAGACATATGCTCATGGTGGGTCAATCCAATACATTGTTCTCTAACAATGTAATCATGTATCAATTTTGACATCTATATGTCAATGACAACTCTTTGTCATCAATCAATAATATGTTAGTCTTAAGCGTATTATTATTGCCCATGCCCATAATAATACTTGACTAGAGATCTTTTAATAATAACAATTATTTCATTATATGGACTTTAGTATCTTTCAGTTTATGTTAAACACAAACAATAACTGAAAATAATATTGGCAATACCTTTATTCAATAAAATCGGTAAATAAATGTATTATTACAATCATCATATGATTGGTCTTTGGGCATACTCTAACAATTGTTATTTTCGCCCATCCAAATATAATAACACTCAAAAGAAAATTTTAAAGTAAAATAAAAATAAAAGAAAGAAAATTCAACAAAGCAAGAAACCTCACAAGTCACTCCAAGAAAGTAACACAACGAGAGGAAAGTAAGCCGATCTTGTACACTTTAAAACTCACTTTACCAAGTAGTCTTCCACAGTTTTTATCGGAGTTTGATTACTACCAAAGGCGATAAGGAAAGCCTAAAAACTCTAAGAGACCAAACAAAGGTTAGACTCCAAGAGAACGAGAATGCAAAGAAGGAATAAGTATACAAACTCTTTAGTCCTACTAACATAAGAAAGATAATGTGTTAGATAATGCAAAAGAACAATAAAAAGGAAAAACAAAAGAATCTAAAGCACTAAGAGTAAAAAGAAAAAAAGAATCAACCCAGAAACCTAGAAAATGTTTAATCAACTTGAGCAATGTTTATGAGGGGGTTATTGGTGTCCAAAAATTTTGGAAAAATTCTTGAATTTTTTTGATGCGTCAAGAAACCACCTGTAAAATTTCAGAACCAAATACCTTCAGTAGTATCCAGTACTCTGTTGAATGGTGTGTCCTCAAACAATCTATTTTTCTTGATCGCTTTGTTCGAAGATGTTCTTGATCTCCAAAAATTCTGATTTTTTGTGTGAATGATCTTCAATATATATATGAAGTTTCAATCTGGAAATTTTTACTCGGAAATTTCTGATGTGATCCAATTCAGCATCATGGATATTCCACCCTTACAAGGGAAAAGACTTTCTAACTTTACACATATATATGCTTATTTCAAATATTTTTATATAGTTATTTTCATCTACATATATTATATCTATAGTTATTATGATGATAACTTATCCATTAATATGTGAAATATAAGTTATCATAATATACTATAGTTCACATTCTTATATTATACATTATATAAGTTCATTTACTTAGTTTATTTCTTTATGTTATGCATGTAGGCACATTCGGTCAACACTTTGGAACTACATTGGAGCTAAATGGAGCATGCAAAAAAAGGATACTTATATGGGAATGATTAGGAGAGCATAAGGAGCAAATTGGTGAAAAGTTGTTTTGAGGCCGTGAGCTCATAGCTGGATTGAGCTGAATATTTGAGCTACAAGATGACCTCATTTCAGCTGGGGAGCTGCACCATCTTCATCACCACTTAGGGCACTTCAAATATGTCCTAAGTCAAAATTTCTGAAATCGTACCTTTTCGGGAATAGTTTCCAACTCAAGAGGTATATTTTCACAAGGAGCTGCCATAATGTTCACCATGCTACAAGTCACCTATGGCCAGCTCACCTTTAGCTCATTCACACCATAGGTAGCTCAAACATGAAGGGACACCTTTCTCAAACATTGTGACCTTTCATGAATGATGCTACCCATGAAGATGCCTTTACATCCAATAGCATGCTGATGAAGACATTGTAATCATTGTAGGTTTAAATCACCAAGGAACATGATATAAAGCTCCATGCCTATTCAGTCATTCGCATGCCATGCACATAAGAGCTTTTGGTGCCAACATGAGAAGACACAACACCATTCGGCTAAGGGAGATGTTTCCTCATCATTGTCAAATCATTAAGCCCCTTCATGAAGGGTTAGACGAACCAACACCAAGCTTATAGACATGTTCTTTTATTTTGAAACATTATGTATCTTCCTAGAGACATGTATCTAGTCGAAACATCATGTAACCATTCAGCCAAGCCCTCTCATTTCCTATAAATAGAGTGGCTTACCTTTATTTGTACTCATCTAATCTCATATATAAAAATTACTCTTGTGAGTTATTTCTCTTCAAAGTTCTTTGTGAACTTGATCGATTAAACAAGTATAG
Source organism: Hibiscus syriacus (assembly GCF_006381635.1). Taxonomy (NCBI): domain Eukaryota; kingdom Viridiplantae; phylum Streptophyta; class Magnoliopsida; order Malvales; family Malvaceae; genus Hibiscus; species Hibiscus syriacus. The sequence goes on along the minus strand of NW_024062296.1, from coordinate 3,385,178 downwards.
TTCCTATACTTGTAACGTAATTCCTTCAATCCTGATTCCAAAATTCCTAGATTGATATCTAGTGGGTTGAAGACGCTATCACCACCCCTTAAGCAAGTTTGTGAAGACCGGGATTGTGCTTCATAGCATAATTTCCTCTTTTGCATGTTTGAGATACAACATCACCATCATTGCCATTTCATCATCAACATCATCCATCTCTTCCATCAATTCTGCAACCAACTCTATCCTTTCTTTATTTCATTTCATTCTTATTCTTTCATTTCATTACTTATATTATTATTCCCTTTATTAAGTCCATCATTAATCAAATTTCCTTTTCTTATTTTATGCAGCCCAAGCTTATAAAATCAAGGACATCGGTACTTGTCAATCCTAGATCGGGACACAATAAGGCTATCTATATCTCTCCATCAAAGCGTGTAGATCAGCCTTACATCAAGCGGTAATCAGAGCATAGTTGGATTGACAACAAAAGTGTCATTGGCGTGAAAAGTAAAATAAAAAGACTCCTTCAACAAAATTGGAGTGCAAAAAGAAAGAAAAAGACAAAAAGAAGAAAAAAAATCAGAAAATCAGAAAAGAAAATAAATTCAAAAGAGAAAGCAAGCCAAGGAAAAGTGCTCTACCATTACAAGAACATCAAAGAGGACATCTACACTAAGAGAAAATAACCTTATTGTTTCTTGAGAAAGGTTGCAGTAAGTGTTGTTTCTTGAATCGTAAGTCACCTCTTCCTTTTCTATCCTTTCATTTCCCTTGTCTTCAACCATTTCTTTCTTTTAATACCTTTAAATGCTTTCTTCTACCTTTTCCATTTCTTCTTAATACAGTTCAACCTAGCCTCACTTGAGTGGATGGTGAAGTGAAGGTTGTACCTTTGATTGTTTTGATCTAGGAAAGAAACAAGGATCCTGCACAAACAAGAAAGCTCAAAAAATGGTTAAATGAGAGTAATGAAATGGAAAGATAAATATGGCAACGGAATATATATATAAGTTAGTGATATGTTTAAAGGACATGATGAAGTATGGTAATGGAAGTAGAATGAAGGTGATGGATATGAATATGAAAGGTAGTGTCTCAAAGAAGACTCAAATAAGAACCAATGTTAAAGAACAAAGACCCATACTTTATATTGCTTCTTTAAGGGGTGGTAAACAAGGACTTTGACCCACTATCTATAAAGAGATAGGAACCATAAGTATCATGGTGAAATAGATAGGGGTGACGCCACAAGAATAAGCTTGATAAGTCGATAAAGTTCACTTAAGAACAAAATAGAGAAACTCTCACAAATATTTGATTAAACAAAGTGAATTGGTTCTTACAAATGAAATGGAAAGCTATTTATAGGCCTAAGAGATGTCTAGGATGCACATACAAGATTTAATGATTGAACATTCATGGATGAATGTTCACCCCTTAGGAAATACAATGTATGGTCAATGGTGAATGTATGATGAATTAATGAATAAATCTTCATGAATGTATCTTCACGGCTGAATCATTCCTCCCATGTGTGAGCATGTTTGATTTGTCTTCTATGTATGAATGTTCATGAATGTATCTTGGCTGAAATTCTTCTCCCCTTGTGTGAACATGACTATTTGGCTTCTTGCATGAATATGCATGAATGGATGAACATAAAAACCTTTGAATGAAACCTTGCACCTTAAAATAATGTTCTGATTCATTTTAATACTCTTTTCACGTCCATGCATGTCTTCATTAATTCCTCCCATGCATAAGTCCTTTGAAGGAGATGAATGGTTGCAAATCCCGTATTATTTTCCAACCTGCACTGTCTTCAGTAATGTGGGCATATCTCAAGTTCCCGATATCGGATTGATGTGATTCAAAATGCGTTGGAAAGATATGAGATAGGGGATTAAATGTTAAGAAGACTTAATCACCCAAATATGCTTGGAACATGTTAAAAATGTAGATCAATCTGACTGACGTGAACTGTCCAACCAACTCTTCAATTGTCTTTAGTCTTCTTAGCATCCAATGTACCTAGACAAAGTATGTAAACAAATAATTAGATAGGAATTGAGCTATTATAATTATGAATGCATTCTGCCACCTATTTTATGAATGCAAATGACTAACTATGAATGCATATGCATTAAATGAGTTATATAAAGATGTGAATTAATAAGTCATGCATGAATATCATATATTATACATATAAATGACAACATATAATATTCAAGCAAAAAATTAAGAATAAGATAAACATATTCACGTGACATGTGATGCATAAATGAGTAAATAAATAATAAAATAAGGTAGGGACTCCCTTAGAATCAACAAGGCAGAACGTCCATGAAGTGATTATGTGTTGAAGAAGTTTGGTCCTTGGCATGATCGCATCATCCCCCTTCTTTTAGAGCGATTTGTCCTCAAATCGAAGGCTTTTGTCATTGATTGATCCATTGGTGTAAGAAAGGATGAATGAAGATCATTATGCCTATTAGGGTATGCATGAATTTCTTTGAATCCTTCAAGTAGGTAAGGCATGCCAACTTTAGTGTTTATACCCTTGCATATTATGAATCTTGAATAGTTGGATAATGCTCGTTTCTTTTCCTTGATATGATGATCACAAGCAAGAACACTTCCATGTAAATGATTCAATGTGCTACAAAATAGAAATAAGTTAGAACATGAAACATCATTAACAATGTGAATGAACGTACAAGATTCATTAAAGTTCATGAATGGAATTTGGTTTGTTGAAACTTCCCTTTCATAAGGTTCATTCGATCTTGAGTATAAGGTGAATGTACTTTGAAGGTTAATGAACATGTTCTTTATAATTTCAAGTGACATATCTTTTGGTATTTCAAGAGAAATGATCCTTGAATCATCTTGAATGTCCCTTGGAATAACCTGCAAATTCAAAGGACAAATATAAGAAAAAAATGATTAGTATAAAGCAAAACTTCCTTCTCCTCACATTCTTTTCTCTCATGCTCATGTTTGTTTTGAGTTCTCTCTTCACTCTCACTCTCATGTTTTACAACACACTCATCTTCACTCTCAATGCTCTTACTCTCATTTTCAATTACTCCAAAGGCTTTCTCATGCAAAATCACACTCTAATTTTCAACTCCAAATGTCATGGTTTTCTCACAATGTTCTTCTTTGATTTGTGCATGTTCAACTCCACCATATCTTTTAACCACAACCTCACTTAGAATCTTTTCATTTTCTCTTCTACACGCACTTCCCCCTTTGCTCCCAAATTCAATCTTTTCAACTTTCTAATTTTCGACTCCAACGTTTCTCACATTAATTTTCTCATTTTCATTCTTATCTCCCTCCACTGTTATTTGTTTCTCACGTGAAACTTCTCTTTCAACTTTCTTCATGGCTTTAGTTTTCTTCCATTCCTATATACGTGATTTGACGATAACTTGGCATTCATGGACTTGATTTGGGCACATTGGAGCCAACGTGATTGATACATGCATCACAAGGTTCACATCAAAGGAAGAAGTAATAACTCTTCCAAATGATCCACTCGTCCAAGCTTTGGAAAAGAAGATCAGAACAGCAGCGCACTTGAGACGACTTTTTGAATGGGATCCTGATATTATTTGGTCAGCATGTCTTCTGGAGATACAACCGTCTGTCTCTTATCTTTCTAACGGTTCTTGAATCGCATCAATCCGATATCGGGAACTCAAGATATGATCATTTTACTGAAGACGGTGCATGCAGGAAATCCTATACGGGATTAATACGTTATTTTGTAAATATTACGAATTTTCAATATTTATATTGATTATTTGTAATATAATTTAATATAGGATGATTAATTATCTTTTAGGATCAGATTTATTATTTTATTAGGAATTAAGGTTGGGTTAAAACAATATTTTTAGTTATTATTATTTTATTAGGAATTAGGGTTAAAACATGTTTAGTTTATTAATATTTTATTCTTTAGTTATTTAGGACCTTTAGAATTCAGCCCCTATATAAAGGAGGCTTCATTCAACTTTGTAAATCAGATTTATTTGATTAATAATACAACGAGAGTTCGTTTTTGCAAGTGCTGATTGCCTTGTGCCTTCGAAGCTTCTTCTCCTTGAGTTCTTTCAAGTTCTTGTGAGGGAGATTAATCTTCACACTCCAATTTGCCTTTTCATCACGACTAGGAGGGTTGGTTAGAGCCATTTATCGTGTTTGCCTTTTCATTGCGACTAGGAGGGCTCGATAGGACACTTATCCATCTATTATCCACAAATCCATTCGCACCATCAATCGTCTTTACCGTTCACCTTCATAAGGGAGATATTTTGATTTCTTTATTATCTTATTTCATCTTCCGTTTATTTATCTTTTGTTTATTTTATTCTAATCTTATTGCCTTGATTCCACACATAAAAGAACTCTAAGAACCCTACTTGCTACCGCCACCTTCCCCTATTCGTTCCCTTTGTTCTTAATCGAGTCTAGAGCTTTCTAGGTTTGATTATTCAACAAGAGCAACGTTCATCAATCCGCCACCGCTTCCCTATCAATTGGTATCATATTTGGGCCGATTCTTGGAAAGAAGCAAGCAATTTTGCTTGTTCTTGCACACAAAATCGTCAAGGTACCCCAACGGAGCTAGTTCACAAAAGATTCAGCGTTTCAGGTTCTTTTTATTTAATTTTAATTTAGATTTAAATCCTTCTTGTTAGTTTGCTATTTTTTTTTCAAAAAAACAAAAAAACAAAAAACAAAAAAAGGCAAAAAAAAAAAAGGCAAAAAAATAAAAAAAGAGCCAAAAAAGCCAAAATTTCAAAAAAATTGCAAATGAAGGTATTTAGGGCTGATTTTATCCATATATCATATTCATTCTAAGATTAAACCCAAGTCCAAATTTCACCCCAATTGGAGTTCATTGGAGCCTTCAAATACATCATTCAAGTTTCATCGGCAGATTCGGTTTAGAATCTTGTCGAATTTCTTGAAAATTTTACAGGAGGAATTTCGTGGTGAAAATTTCCAGATTGAAAATTCATATATTTAAGATCATTCAAACAAAAAATCAGAATTTTTGGAGATCAACAACACCTTCGAACAAAGCGATCAAGAAATTGATAGGGAAGCGGTGGCGGATTGATGAACGTTGCTCTTGTTGAAGAATCAAACCTAGAAAGCTCTAGACTCGATTAAGAACAAAGGGAACGAATAGGGGAAGGTGGCGGTAGCAAGTAGGGTTCTTAGAGTTTCTTTTATGTGCTGGAATCAAGGCAATAAGATTAGAATAAAATACAAAAGATAAATAAACGAAGATGAAATAAGATAATAAGAAATCAAAATATCTCCCTTATGAAGGTGAACGGTAAAGACGATTGATGGTGCGAATGGATTTGTGGATAATAGATGGATAAGTGTCCTATCGAGCCCTCCTAGTCGCAATGAAAAGGCAAACACGATAAATGGCTCTAACCAACCCTCCTAGTCGTGATGAAAAGGCAAATTGGAGTGTGAAGATTAATCTCCCTCACAAGAACTTGAAAGAACTCAAGGAGAAGAAGCTTCGAAGGCACAAGGCAATCAGCACTTGCAAAAACGAACTCTCGTTGTATTAATCAAAGAAATCTGATTTACAAAGTTGAATGAAGCCTCCTTTATATAGGGGCTGAATTCTAAAGGTCCTAAATAACTAAAGAATAAAATATTAATAAACTAAACATGTTTTAACCCTAATTCCTAATAAAATAATAACTAAAAATATTGTTTTAACCCAACCTTAATTCCTAATAAATAATAAATCTGATCCTAAAATATAATTAATCATCCTATATTAAATTATATTACAATAATCAATATAAATATTGAAAATTCGTAATATTTACAAAATAACGTATTAATCCCGTATAGGATTTCCTGCATGCACCTTCTTCAGTAAAATGACCATATCTTGAGTTCCCGATATCGGATTGATGCGATTCAAGAACCGTTAGAAAGATAAGAGACAGACGGTTGTATCTCCAGAAGACATGCCGACCAAATAATATCAGGATCCCATTCAAAAAGTCGTCTCAAGTGCGCTGCTGTTCTGATCTTCTTTTCCAAAGCTTGGACGAGTGGATCATTTGGAAGAGTTATTACTTCTTCCTTTGATGTGAACCTTGTGATGCATGTATCATCCTCCCTTTCTTCAAAAAGATTCGACCTCGAATCTGAAACATTAAAGGGAGCAACATTAGAATAGTTTAATAATTCATTCACATTATGCTTACCGAATAGATATGCTTTGAATCTTCGAGACTTTGTTCTTCTAATAGGTTCGAGTAGAAACATTAGTCCAAAGAAGCATGTATTATGGACTCTGGTGCATGTATCAGCGATCTTTCTCCCTTGGTGTTTGAATGAATATTTATTGGAGAACCCATTATACAATGCTCGTTTATCAAACTGTAAAGGACATCCGAGGAGAAGATTGCTGGAATTCATGGAAACAACATCACACAATACCTCATCTTCGTATCTCCCAATTAAAAATGACACAAGTACTTACTATTTGACTTCTACCTCTTCATCTTCATTTAATCCTTGCAAAACATATGGACTGGGATGTTTAGATGTTATAAGCCCCAACTTCTCAACCATGTATATGCTTGTAAGATTTGCACAACTACCACCATCAATGGCTATAAGGCATACTTTATCATTTACATGAAAACGAGTATGAAATGGATTCCTCCTTTGTTGTCTTTATTCCATTCGAAAGATGGGAGAATTGTTAGTGAAAAATTAATAGTTGAATAAGATGAAAGGACCTTACCAATAATCACTCACAAATCCTCATGATCACTCCAAAAAAAATGATGATGCTCCACTCAACGCTCGTGTTTGCACTCGGGAATATAAATTGGCTTTTTCAACTCCCCTTCTGATCTCACACACTCGATTAGCCTTTTTCCACTCGTTCCTCTCTTGTAAAGTTCTTAAAAGAACTAACTCGAGACCTTTCAAGTGTTATGGATGTCGGCTGAAAAGTTCGTTAGTGTAGAGGGAAAAAAATAGAAAGGTAGAAGGATTGAATAATGAAGGGTGGTCTTATAAAAGGAAGAAAAGGAAGAAAGGTTCACTTACTATGCAAGGATTGAATAATGAAGGGTGGTCTTATAAAAGGAAGAAAAGGAAGAAAGGTTCACTTACTATGCAAAGATACTCACCACATTCCTAGAAGAAACAATCATAGGTCTTGAAGACTTCTTTAGGATCGGTTGGAATGATGATGTTGCTTGTCACCTTTGGCACCTTTTTTCATTTTGCTTTCTCTGTTTCGTTTCTTTAGTTTTTCTTCACTTGGAATCCCTTGTTGATTGTTGGTATTAACTTGCTGATTTTTTTTCACTTCTCTTTTTGATTTTCTTTTTATTAAATGGTAGGAGGTTGTTTTTTCTTATTCTTGTTGCAATCCACCTTAGTTTTGATTACCATTTGATATAGTTCAACCTAGCCTCACTTGGATGGATGGTGAAGTTAAGGTTGTACCTTTGATTGTTTCGATCTAGGAAAGAAACAAGGATCCTGCACAAACAAGAAAGCTCAAAAAATATTTAAATGAAAGTAATGAAATGGAAAGATAAATATGGTAGCGGAATATATATATATATATATATAAGTTTATGATATGTTTAAAGGAAATGATGAAGTATGGTAATGGAAGTAGAATGAAGGTGATGGATATGAATATGAAAGGTAGTATCTCAAAGAAGACTGAAAGAAGAACCAATGTTAAAGAACAAAGACCCAGACTTTATATTGCTTCTTTAAGGGGTGGTAAATAAGGACTTTGACCCACTATCTATAAAGAGATAGGAACCAGAAGTATCGGGGTGAAATAGATAGGGGTGATGCCACAATCATAAGCTTGATAAGTCGATAAAGTTCACTTAAGAACTAAAGAGAGAAACTCTCACAAATATTTGATTAAACAAAGTGAATTGGTTTCTTTTACAAATGAATGGAAAGCTATTTATAGGCCTATGAGTGCATGTGTGAATAGAAAACATTTAATGAGTGAACATTCATGGTTGAGTGTTCATACTTTAAGTAGATACAAAGCATGGCTTAGGTGAATGAATTTTGATGAATGGATGTTCATCTTTTAATGGAATACATCATTTGGCCGAATTCATCCCACCTTGTGTGAACTTGTTGATTTGTCTTCTATGGATGAATGTTCATGAATGTATCTTGGCTGAAATTCTTCCCCCTTGTGTGAACATGACTATTTGGCTTCTTGCATGAATATGCATGAATGGATGAATTTAAAAGCCTTTGAATGAATCCTTGCACCTCCTCACAAATGTTCTGATTCATTTTAATATTCTTTTATCGTCCATGCATGTCTTCATTAATTCCTCCCATGCATAAGTCCTTTGAAGGAGATGAATGGTTGCAAATCCCGTATTAATTTCCAGCCGGCACTGTCTTCAATAATCTGGGCATATCTCAAGTTCCCGAGATCGGATTGATTTGATTCAAAATGAGTTGGAAAGATACGAGATAGGGGATTAAATGTTAAGAGACTTCATCACCCAAAGATGCTTGTAACGTGTTCAAAAATGTAGATCAATATGACTGACATGAACTGTCCAACCAACTCTTCAATTGCCTTTAGTCTTCTTAGCATCCAATGTACCTAGACAAAGTATGTAAACAAATAATTAGATAGGAATTGAGCTATTATAATTATGAATTCATTCTGCCACCTGTGTTATGAATGCAAATGAGCTAACTATGAATGCATATTCATTGCATGAGTTATATAAAGATATGAATTAATAAGTCATGCATGAATATCATATATTATACATATAAATGACAGCATATAATATTCAATCAAAAATTAAGAATAAGATAAAAATATTCACGTGACATGTAATGCATAAATGAGTAAATAAATAATAAAATAAGGTAAGACTCCCTTAGAATCAACAAGGCAAAACCTCCATGAAGTGATCATGTGTTGAAGAAGTTTGGCCCTTGGCATGATCGTATCAGACAATGTCACAAAGCTCCTCATCCTTATACCTACCAACTGAAAAAGGAATTAGAACCTGTTTGGTAACGTTCAACTCACCTCCTTCATTGAACCATTGGAGTTTATATGGAGTGGGATGTTTTGATGTTGTTAAACCAAGTTTTTCAACCATAAAGTGATCATGTGTTGAAGAAGTTTGGCCCTTGGCATGATCGTATCAGACAATGTCACAAAGCTCCTCATCCTTATACCTACCAACTGAAAAAGGAATTAGAACCTGTTTGGTAACGTTCAACTCACCTCCTTCATTGAACCATTGGAGTTTATATGGAGTGGGATGTTTTGATGTTGTTAAACCAAGTTTTTCAACCATAAGAATTCTGGCTACGTTTGTGCAACTCCCTCCATCTATAATCATTGTGCAAACCTAGCCCTCACATGGCATCTTGTATGGAAAATGTTGTTTCTTTGAAGATCCTCTTGAGATGTCTGTGACTGTAGGCACCTTTTCAAAACAAGCATTTCTCCATGGTCTACATTCTCTTCAGATTCTTCGTCTTGGATTACTTCAGGTTCTTCATCATAAATAGGTTCTTCAGAATCAGAGACAATATATCTCCATTGTCAAGAATCATCATGGCATTTCAGTTGGGACATTGACTGGAAACATGTCCTTTCCCAAAAAACTTGAAACATTTGATGTCTCTGGACCTCTCAAAAGTGCTGGTTTGCTTTTCTTTACCCTTGATAGATTCACCCACTTGTTTAGTCTTGGTTACTTCTATAGGATCCTTTGTTGGGACTGGAGTTGACTTCCGGAAGGTATTAGGTTCTTGCTTCCATTCGGTGGTTGAATTTGGACTACTCTGATTGTATACTTTCCTTTTAAGTTGTCGTTCAATCTTCATGGCCATATTTACCATCTCTTCAATCTCTACATAATGTTGTAGTTCAACAAGGTTAGCAATATCAGGATTGAGGCCAGATAAAAACATTGCCATGGTTGCTTCTCTGTCTTCATCAACATTGGCTCGAATCATGGCTATCTCCATTTCCTTGAAATAATCTTCAACGCTCTTGCTCCCTTGTTTAAGATTTTATAGCTTATGATAAAGATCTCGGTGATAATGAGTAGGCACAAACCTTTTCCTCATAATAGCATTCATTTCTTCCCACGTAGTGATGGGGTGTTCACCATTTCGTCTTCTTGAACTCACCATTTGATCCCACCAGACTAGGGTATAGTCCACAAATTCCATAGCAGCAAGTCTGACCTTCTTTTGCTCCGTATAGTTTTAACATTCAAAAGTGTGTTCGATCTTGATTACCCAGTCAATATAGGCTTCAGGATCAGTTCATCCTTGAAATGGAGGAATGGTTACCTTAATGTTGCTGAAGTTATCATTCTGATTTCGATGAACATCTCTTCTTGCTACGTATGTTACTTCAGCCTCCTCCTCTTCAAATTCTTCTTCCATTCTAGGGCGATTTAATCTCTGGTTGTCTAAGGATGCTTCAAATTGATCCATACGATCATGCAAAGGTTCCAATTCTAATTTCAGCAATCTTGCCATTTCATGCATAATGGCATGAGTTTGCAAGTTAGGGGCTTCTCTTTCTGGGGTTCGTCTAGGACTCCGAGACATGATTAGTTAAATAAGAAAAGAATAAGATGTGTAAAAGACCTTACCAGAAAATACTCTCACAAAGCCTCACGAGTCACTCCAAGAAAAACTTGAATGTCACTCAATTCGCTCGTGTTTACACTCTAGGACTTTAAGGCTTTTACCTGTCCTCTTTTGATCTCACACACGCTCAAGCCTTTTTCCTCTCAATTCTCTTATCCCAAGTTCTAGAGGACTTTACTCAAAACTGTATCAAGTAGATTTTACTTGTTGGGTGTCGGCTACAAAAAGGTTAGTATGAATGAAAAGCAAATAATAATGAAAAGGGTGGCTTGGAAATAGAAAGAAGAGAATAAAAGGGGTTACTTACATAAAACCACTTTACAACCTTCTTTCACCACAATCAATTTTAAGGCTTACTTGAATGGCTTGGTGATGAGAATTGTTGTTGTGTGCTTTCAACTTTTCTTTCTTTCTATTCTTTGCTTTTTCTTCTTTTTGAGTGATGGACTTTTCTTCTTTTGGAGTGCTTCAATTTATTTGCTGATTTTTTTCTTGATTTCTTTCACTTTGCACTTCACTTGTACTTCTTTTTGTATTTTTATTTTTGTTGTTGTTGCATGTTGCTTTCTTATACCAAATCTCTGATTACCGCTTGATGTAAGGCAATTCTACCTTCTCGATTGATTGTGGATCTAAGAAGGAAGCCAAACAACCTGCATAAGTGAATGGCTCAAAATACATGATTAAGGGTGGTAAATGTAAAGGTGAATAGGTAGGCTATTTAATATTTTAGAGATGGTAGCGGAAGGATGTTGATTTGGCTATGGTTTTGGTTGATGAAATAATGGTATGGATGTGAGGATATTATCTTAAAAAAGACTCAAAGAAGAACCAATGCCATATAGAGCAAAGATCCAGACTTTATATTGCTTCTTTAAGGGGTGGTATTAAGGACTTGGACCCACTATCTATATGGAGATAGGAACCACAAGTATTAAAATACTTGATAAGTCGATAAAAGACACCAGGACTTAAGTAAAGAGAAATTCTCACTTTAATTAATCAAAAGGTCTGCTTACAAATGAATTTTGATGGCCTATTTATAGAAAATGGAAGGGCATGGCCGAATAGAGACATGGTGGTTCAGCCATCACTTGTGTCTCCCTATAAAGTCATAATTTAATTAGAAATAGAGATGATGTTTCAGTTTAAATGAAGGGTAATAACCCTTGGCCGAATAACTCTTTTGTTTCTTCAAGTTGGCACCAAATTGGAGAGAAGGGAGTGCTTGGCCGAATGGATAGGAGGCTCTTCATCTTGGCACCTAAATGAGACCACATGCAAGGCACATGGAGGCTGGTCATATGGTACGCACATGGGTGTTCTAGGGAGCCTTGTGCATGGGATGAGGGGTGGTCATGTTTATCTTCTTGGGCGTTGCATGTGTCTTCTTCTAAGCTTACTTGAGTGTGTAGCTAGCTAGCAAGCAAGGGACTGGTTGTGAATGAGTTTCCTAGCCAAGATCTTGTAAGCTTCATAACAGCATGTTCAGCTACATTCAACTACCTTGGATATCTCTTTTGGCAACTCAACTTCAAATAGTCCAATTAGCTGAGATTAGCTAGACTTGAGCTCCTCCAGCTAAGTTGAGCTTTCCTTAGTGTTCCACAAGCTGCCTTGTACTTTGTGAGCTGTTTGTGACCTGCATATGATGTCCAAATAATCCACCAAGCTACCCCAATGTGTGTTATGCTCTAATGTACCTACATGTGCAAGGAAACAAGGTAATTCCATGGCATTGAGTTAATATGAGCTAAATACCTTGCTGTCATGCATGATTATGATATTGTGAGCTATGTTTGCATGTCATGAGCTAAATATATCATCTCATAATGTGTGTGAGCTAATGTATAAAGTCTATGAGCTAATAAGAATACATATGATTTAAAAAATGAATGATAAGTATGCTGCATTGATGTATATTTGATAATCATGCTTAATATGATTGTAAGACTATTCTAACATGCTTAACATATAAAAATAACAATGTGCATGATGTGTTCATACTAAGTTATTTATTAACTACTTAACTTGTATTTAACATGAAATGCATTATAACAACATATATTATTAAACTATTATAAAGTAAATTCAATATAAAAATGTTCAAGAGTACTCCCTTTGTAGATGAAAATGTGATTACATCATATAGCATGGTGAACGTTATGGCAGCTCCTTATGAAAAAGGTACCTCTTGAGGTGACAACTATTCGCGAAAAGGTACGATTTCACAAATTTTGACTTAAGACATATTGGAAGTGTCCTAAGTGGTGATGATGATGGTGTAGCTCCCCAGCTGAAATGAGGTCATCTTGTGCTCAAGTATTTAGCTAAATCCATGTATGAGCTCACAGCCTCCAGATAACTTTTCACCAATTTGCTCCATATGCTCTCCTAATTATCCCCATGTAAATTTCCTTCTGTTGCAAGCTCCATTTAGCTCTAATGTAGCTCCCAAGTGTTGGCCGAATATGCCTACATACATAATATAAGGAAATAAACTAAGTACATAAACTTATATAAGGTGTACAATATAAGAATGTGAACTATAGTATATTATAATAACTTATATCTCACATATTAATGGATAAGTTATTATCATAATAACTATAGATATAATATTTATATATATGAAAATAATTATCTTATTACATATGAAATAAGAATCTATAGATATAAAGTCAGAAAGTTTATTCCCTTGAAAGATAAATCCTTGCAGCACCAAATCGATTGAAAAACATATTAACAATTAACATATTAATCGTTGCGGTTATCGATTCGACAATGATTCATGCACATTTGCGAAAAACGATAAAACTAGAACATTCATCTCATACATATCGCATCAACCAAGAATTTAACCCAAATTCGAATCGTACAAGTGGCTCCGATACCACTGTTGGGACTGTCGGCGCAGCAGAAATAAAACTCGACGGTCTCATCAGCGATCCAAGTACGTAACACCGAAATTTGGAGGAAGGGATGTGAATACTTACAGCTAGTTCCTTGAAAAACATCAATGACAAAAACGTGAAGTGGTGATCACGAACTGTTCGAATCGAAAGCCTCCACGAAAACATGTCTCGGCCTCTACTTAGTTCACCTGATTGAGAGCAAAGTTTTCTTTTTCCCAAAATCTGTTTTGAGAAAACGGATGAAGTTTGTGTGTGTTATTAAATGGCTGTTTGACCTAACACATCCATATATATCCATTACAGACTTATAATCAGAATTACAATCTTTAATGTTTACTTAAAAAAAGTTATTTAATTATTCTGAATTATATATATATCAATTAAAAGAGTTGGAATCTAAATTACATTCTTTTAATGCTTTCTTAATATATTCGGGATAATTAAATTCATATGTATATCAAATATACATATCTTAACTTTAGATATATTTTAGTAATGTACAACAAATTGTACATCTTTTCTCATTTCAATCCTAGTGATGTAAGGTAATTCTACCTTCTCGTTTGATTGTGGATCTAGGAAGGAAGCAAAACAACCTGCACAAGTGAATGGCTCAAAAAGAGAGGGTTAAGGGTGGTGGACGTATGTTGAATAGGTGGGCTGTTTAAAATGAGATGGAAGCGGAAGATGATTGAAATGGTTATGGTTATGGCGATGAAACAAAAGGGTTGTGAGGATAGTATCTTGAAGAACGCTAAAGAAGAACCATGCTATAGAGAGCAAAAACCCAATCTTTATATTGTTTCTTCAAGGGGTGGTGATAAGTACTTTGACCCACTAGTTATATGAACTAGGAACCAGAAGTATCAAGATGAAAGAAGAGGGTTGACACCACAAGTATAAAATACTTGATAAGTCAATAAAAAGTCACCAGGACTTAAGAAAGAGAATAATCTCACTTCAATTAAAATAAAAGGTCTAATTACAAATGATGATGCTTTCCTATTTATAGGAAATGGAGGGCATAGCTGATAGAGACATAATGGTTCGGCCAGCCCATGTATCTCCCTATAAAGACATAATTTAAATGCTAAAAGAGATGATGGTTCGGCCCTTGATGGAGGGAAATGATCCTTGGCCGAATAACACTTGTATCCCTTCAAATTGGCGCCAAATGGGAGAGGAGATGATACTTTGCTGAATGGTTAAATGGCTCTTCATCTTGGCGCCTAAATGAGATCATATGCATGGCACATGGGGGTTGGTCATATGGAACGCACATGGGTGTTCTAGGGAGCCTTGTGGTGCAGCCTTGTGCATGGGATGATGGCTGGTCATGTTCTCTCTCTTGGGCGTGCATGTGTCTCCTCCAAGCTAGCTTGAGTTGTGGAGCTAGCTAGCAAACATGGGCTGTTTGTGAACAAGCTTCCTAGCTAAGTCCTTGTGAGCTCCTTAACATTATGTTCAGCTACATTCAGCTACCTTTGACCTCACTTTTGGTAACTCAGCTCCAAATAGTCCAACTAGCTAAGTTTAGCTAGCCTTAAGCTCCTCCAGCTGAATCGAGCTTCCCTTAGTGTTCCATGAGCTGCCTTTTACTTTATAAGCTGTTTGTGAGCTGCATATGACGTCCAAATCATTCACCAAGCTACCTTAACGTTTATTATGCTCCAATGTACCTACATGTACAAGGAAACAAGGTAATTCCATGGTATTGAGCTAATATGAGCTAATTACCTTGCTGCCATGTTTGATTATGGTAATGTGAGCTAAGTTTGAATGTCATGAGCTAATTATATCATCCCTAATGTGTAAGGTAAGGTATAAAGCCTAAGAGCTAATATGAATGCAAATGAACTAATGAAATGCATTATAAGTATGCTGCCTTGATGTATATGTTATAATCATGCATAATATAATTATATAGCTATCGTAACATGCTTAACAAATTAAAATAACAATGTGTAAGATGTATTCATACTAAGTTATTCTTACTTCATACTATATCCTTAGCATGATATGTAATATAATAGTATATTATAAGGTTATTATAAAGTAAATGCATTAAAAGGATGTTCAAGAGTACTCCCTTTATAGTTGAAAACGTGCTTGCATCATCCCCCCTTCTTTAGGGCGATTTGTCCTCAAATCGATTCCATTCTGTCATTGCATAGCTTCACGCCTCTTTTCTAAAAGAAAGTATCCTTTGAACGTTTGTGTTCTTCCATTATATACCCTTTTGTAAGATTTCCCTTTAGGCCTTTCTTTGGAATATGATTTACCAACAGGTACCTTTTGGGAATGATCTTTATCTAGGGATATCCCTTTTGGAAGTGACCTTTCACGTGAATTTTCCTAAAAAGTGAGGAGATAAAAGGTTTCATATGAAGGGGTACTTACCTTTTGTAGATTAAAATCATTGGCGAAGAGTTGTGACTTTAAGTCCCAAACATCACCACTTTTCGTAGACCATCATGTATCTCTATGAAGAAGTTTGGTTTCTTGTTTAGTTCCTCTTCATTTTTTGTCAGAGTTTTATCTTTGCGCCATGCTTGTACACTCTTTCACATATGCAATTGATCTTGTTGTACTTCTTTTGACGTTAAAGGCATCAAGGTCACCTTGCGTCCATCATGCTTAAAAGTGTATTGATTGTGAAAACAATCATGAATCATGAATGGCCCTTTTGTCATACTGCCATGGTCTCCCAAGTAAGATGTGGCTAGCATGCATAGGGACAATATCACAAAGCACCTCATCCTTGTACCTACCAACTGAGAAAGGAATTAGAACCTGTTTGGTAACATTTAACTCACCTCCTTCATTGAGCCATTGGAGTTTATTTGGAGTAGGATGTTTTGACGTTGCCAATCCAAGTTTTTCAACCATAAGAGTGCTGGCTACGTTTGTGCAACTTCCTCCATCGATGAGTATTGTGCAAACCTTATCCTTGACATGGCATCTTGTATGAAAGATATTGTTTCTCTGAATATCATCTTGGGATGTTTGTGATTGTAGGCACCTCTTTGAAACGAGCATCTCACCATGATCTACATTTTCTTCCGTTTCTTCTTCTTGTATTGTTTCAGGTTCCTCGTCAAAAATAGGCTCATCAGAATCTGATACAATATCTCCATTGTCAAGCACCATCATGGTATTTCGGTTGGGACATTGACTAGCAACATGTCCTTTTCCAAAACACTTGAAACATTTGATGTCTCTTGATCTCTCAAAAGTGCTGGTTTACTTTTCTTTACCCTTGCTAGATTCGCCCACTTGTGTAGTTTTAGGTACCTCTGCACGATCCTTTGTTTGGACTGGAGTTTGCTTTCGGAAACTTGCTTTCATTTGGTGGCCTAATTTGGACTGCTCTTAGTGTAGGATTTCCTTTTGAGTTGTCTTTCAATTTTCATGGCCACATGCACCATTTATTCAATCTTTACATAATGCTGAAGTTCAACAAGGTTAGCAATATCAAGATTTAGGCCAGATAAGATTCTTGCCATTGTTGCTTCTCTATCTTCATCCACATTGGCTCGGATCATGGCAATCTCCATTTCTTTGAAATAATCTTCAATGTTCTTGCTTCCTTGTTTCAAATTTTGTAATTTATGATAAAGATCTCGGTGATAATGAGTAGGAACAAACCTTTTCCTCATAATGGCCTTCATTTCATCCCATGTTGTGATGGGGCGTTCACCATTTCGTCTTCTTGAACTCACCAATTGGTCCCACCAAACTAAGGCATAGTCCACGAATTCCATAGTAGTAAGCCTAACCTTCTTTTGCTCCGTATAGTTTTGGCATTCAAAAAATGTGTTCAATTTTGATTACCCAATCAAGATAGGCTTCTGGATTAGTTCGTCCTTGAAATGGAGGAATAGTCACTTTGATGTTGCTGAAGTTGTCATTTTGATTTCGATGAACATCTCTCCTTGCTACTGATGTTACTTCAGCCTCTTCCTCTTCTAAGTCTTCTTCCATTCTAGGGCGGTTTACTCTCCGGTTGCCTAACGATGCTTCTAATTGATCCATACGATCTTGCAAAGGCTCCAATTCTAATTTCAACAATGTTGCCATTTTCGTGCATAATAGCTTGTGATGTGATCATGTTTAGCACCGACTTTCTCCATAACATGAACACTTCAAGGACGTTCTACCTTGTTAACTCTAAGGGAGTCTTACCTTATTTTATTACTTATTTACTTATTTATGCATTACATGTCTTGTATATTAGTATTTAAGTTTGCTTAGCATGTTAGAGTGGCTTTGCATATCATGTTTCACAATTTCGTTCAAACATCAATTCATGTCATGCATATTATTAGTTTTTGCATTCCATCTTAGCATTTAAAATGTTCACGTGTTATGTAGCATGTTTCCATAAACAGCATACACATCATATATATAGCTAATGTGCATTCATTTTAGTTCCTAGGGTTTCAACTAAGTTCACGTGTTGTTCACACAATAAACATATCATAGTGCAAATCATTTGCATTCATATTTAATCGTTTGATTAGCTCATTAGCATTATCATATTAACATGTTTCATGTAAATCCATGCATTCATTTTTAATACTTATAGTTTTCACGTGTTTTTCATGTTTTTACTTTCATATGATTGCATAGCATTTATGTTGTTCATTGCATTCAACACTGTTCACGTGTTAAACATCATATCCTTTATGAAGTTCATCAATTGCATTAATTTATTGACATTGCATTAATATTTAATTGACAGTACATTGCATCATATTTAAATCCAGCATCTTCACGTGTGGTTAATATAGTTAATAAACATGCACATGGTTTCACAAAACACAAGGTCATACATGGCAGCAAGTGTTTGAGCACTATATCATTATAATACTTGTTTATTCTTGCACTTATAGGGCATGCCCATGCTGGACGGTTTTTGAAGAGTTTTCTAACACATTTCCAGCAGAAATACACGGCAACAGGCTATTATATTATGGCACCTATTTGGCAGAATATTGGAGCATTACTTTCAAACAATTCCAGCACAAGACACGACAATATGGGCATCATAAACAATTCAAAGCATTTGGCAGCATGTTCAGCACTTAAGACATAAACAATTCATCAAGGGAACATCAAGCACATGCCCCATGATGCACGGTTTTTAATGGAGAAGAATCCAGCCTCTTTCCAGCTCACCAATCACGTAATACATGAAGATAATTTGGCTGAAATGCAACACACTCATCAGCCCTTATTATATATCCATTAACTTGAGCAAAGAAGACAAATCCACGTGAGTTTTTTTTTCCATTGCAAATTATACAAGCCAATGCACTTAAGGGAACAGCCCATGTGTGTGAAAAGGAGGCACAAAACATCCCATGTGCAAGCCAAATCAAAAGCATTAAGAGTTGTCTCCACTTGCCCACTAAATCAACACATTACGTGACAAAGCAAGGAGAATAGTCTTCACCAAATTGAGGGAATCCGGCCAAGACTCTTTTCATCTACAAAATCCCGAATTTATGCAATGAATTTGTGCTCAAATTAGGATTAATTTATGTACTAAAGGTTGCCACATCAACTAGCACCAATTTGGCCAATTATGATAGAACATTCGGCCATGCACTAGTTAATACGTCCATGCTTGCATTTGTAGTCTTATAAATAGGTTTCATATTGCATTGTAATAAACATTGAATTTGAATTATAACTTGAGAGTTTTCTCTTATTGAGTCCTTCGTGACTTTTATCGACTTATCATGTAACGAGTTACTTGTGGCGTCATTCCTAATTCATCTAGATACTTATGGTTCCTATCTCTTCATAGATAGTGGGTCAAAGTCCTATTTTACCATCCCTTATCGAAGCAATATAAAGTTTGGGTCGTTGTTCTTTAACATCGGTTCTTCTTTGAATCTTCTTTAAGATACTATCATTTCACAATTCCTTCATTTTGTAAACCATAATATTATCACAACAAAGTCTTCCGCTATCCACTCTTAAACCGATCATTTACCACCACGTTTTACCATCTAATCTATCCATTTCTTACCATTATCTTATGCAGGTAGTTTTGCTTCCTTCCTAGATCCACAATCATTCGATAAGGCAGATCGGATCGTATCAGCTTGTGTCTGCAAGTTAGGGGCTTCTGTTTCTGGGGATCGTCCTGAACTCTGAGACATGGTTAGTGAAATAAGAAAAGAATAAGATGTATAAAAGTCCTTACCAGAATATACTCTCACAAAGCCTCACGAGTCACTCCAAGGAAACTTGATGTCACTTAATCCGCTCGTGTTTGCACTCTAGGACTTTAATGGCTTTTACTTGTCCTCTTCTAATATCACACACGCTCCAGCCTTTTTGCTCTCGATTCTCTTGTCTCAAGTTCTAGAAAACTTTTACTCAAGAGTATATCGAGTAAATTTTACTTGTTTGGCGTCGGCTGCAAATAGGTTAGTAGGAATGGAAAGCAAAATATAATTGAAAGGGTGGCTTAGAAAAAAATAGAAAGAAGAGAATAAAGGGGTTACTTACACAAGTCACTTTACAACCTTCTATCACCACAATCAAATTTATAGGCTTACTTGAATGGCTTGGTGATGAGAATTGTTGATGAGTGCTTCCAAATTTTCTTTCTTTTTTCTTCTTTTGAGTGTTTTCAATTTCTTCTTTTTGAGTGCTTCTTTTCTGATTTTTTTTCTTGCTTCTTTGACTTTGCACTTCACTTTGCACTTCTTCTTTTTGTATTTTTGTTTTTGTTGCACGTTGCTTTCTTCCACCAAAGCTCTGATTACCGCTTGATGTAAGGTAATTCTACCTTCTCTTTTGAATGTGGATCTAGGAAGGAAGAAAAACAACCTGCACAAGTGAATGGCTCAAAAAGAGAGGGTTAAGGGTGGTGGACGTATGGTGAATAGGTGGGCTGTTTAAAATGAGAGATGGAAGCGGAAGATGATTGAAATGGTTATGGTTATGGCGATGAAACAAAAGGATGGTTGTGAGGATAGTATTTTGAAGAATGCTCAAAGAAGAACCAATGCTATAGAGAGCAAAGACCCAATCTTTATATTGTTTCTTCAAGGGGTGGTGATAAGTACTATGACCCACTAGTTATATGAACTAGGAACCAGAAGTATCAAGATGAAAGAAGAGGGTTGACGCCACAAGTATAAAATACTTGATAAGTCGATAAAAAGTCACCAGGACTTAAGAAAGAGAATAATCTCACTTCAATTAAAATAACAGGTCTAATTTCAAATGATGAATGCTTTCCTATTTATAGGAAATGGAGGGGCATAGCCGAATAGAGACATAATGGTTCGGCCATCCCATGTATCTCCCTATAAAGACATAATTTAAATGCTAAAAGAGATGATGGTTCGGCCCTTGATGGAGGGAAATGATCCTTGGCCGAATAACACTTGTATCCTTTCAAATTGGCGCCAAATGGGAGAGGAGATGATGCTTGGCCGAATGGTTAAATGGCTCTTCATCTTGGTGCCTAAATGAGATCATATGCACGGCACATGGGGACTGGTCATATGCCACGCACATGGGTGTTCTAGGGAGCCTTGTGGTGTAGCCTTGTGCATGGGATGATGGCTGGTCATGTTCTCTCTCTTGGGCGTGCATGTGTCTCCTCCAAGCTAGCTTGAGTTGTGGAGCTAGCTAGCAAACATGGGCTGTTTGTGAACAAGCTTCCTAGCTAAGTCCTTGTGAGCTCCTTAACATTATGTCCAGCTACATTCAGCTAACTTTGACATCACTTTTGGCAACTCAGCTCCAAATAGTCCAACTAGCTAAGTTTAGCTAGCCTTAAGCTCCTCCAGCTGAATCGAGCTTCCCTTAGTGTTCCATGAGCTGCCTTTTACTTTGTAAGCTGTTTGTGAGCTGCATATACGTCCAAATCATTCACCAAGCTACCTAAACGTTTATTATGCTCCAATGTACCTACATGTACAAGGAAACAAGGTAATTCCATGGTATTTGAGCTAATATGAGCTAATTACCTTGCTGCCATGTTTGATTATGGTAATGTCATGAGCTAATTATATCATCTCCTAATATGTGTAAGGTAAGGTATAAAGCCTAAGAGCTAATATGAATGTAAATGAACTAATGAAATGCATTATAAGTATGCTGCCTTGATGTATATGTTATAATCATGCATAATATAATTATATAGCTATCCTAACATGCTTAACATATTAAAATAACAATGTGTAAGATGTATTCATACTAAGTTATTCTTTAACTTCATAACTAATATCCTTAGCATGATATGTAATATAATAGTATATATTATAAGGTTATTATAAAGTAAATGCATTAAAAGGATGTTCAAGAGTACTCCCTTTATAGTTGAAAACGTGCTTGCATCACCTAGGGTATGACCCTGTAGATTATTGTAATGTTAGCATTAATTATTAGAAAAATTCTAAAATTACATACAATGAGTGACATCTAGCAATATATCATTATCACCTAAGTTACAAGAAAATATGATTTGACATATCTTCTTGGTGATTAACTCTTTTATTTATTACATCCTTATGTCCTTTATATCTAGAATAGGCACAAGTCTTGGAATAGTCACACTTGTATAGCCCATCTATTGTTTCTTGATATCTAGAGTAGACTTTAATTAACGAATAGTTTGTGATATCTCATATCAACTTATTCAAGCATGTCCATGTGTTTCCAGTCTCACTCAATTAAGTGGCATGTGATATATTTCCTATTTTGTAGGAAGGACAAATCCAATCTTAATCATACACACCCACTACATATATTGAGATATATATTCAATAACAGTCTTTATAGAGCAACCAATTACGGAGCATGTTTAACTGCATCAAAACATACAACAATATATGTTGGGATAATATTGATCTCAAGTCTGAGGATCATATATATAGTTATCACCATGAGCAATGTTATGACTGTCACATAATAATCCAAGACATATGCCCATGGTGGGTCAATCCAATACATTGTTCTCTAACAATGTAATCATGTATCAATTCTAACATCTCTATGTCAATGACAACTCGTTGTCATCAATCAATAACATGTTAGTCTTAAGCGTATTATTATTGTCCATGCCCATAATAAAACATGACTAGGGATCTTTTAATAATAACAATTATTTCATTATATGGACTTTATTATCTTTCAGTTTATGTTAAACACAAACATATAACTGAAAATAATATTGGCAATGCCTTTATTCAATAAAATCGGTAAATAAATATAAAATCGGTAAATAAATGTATTATTATAATCATCATATGATTGGTCTTTGGACATACTCTAACAGTTGTTATTTTCGCCCATCCAGAAATCATAACACTCAAAAGAAAATTTTAAAGTAAAATAAAAATAAAAGAAAGAAAATTCAACAAAGCAAGAAACCTCACAAGTCACTCCAAGAAAGTAACACAACGAGAGGCAAGTAAGCCGATCTTGTACACTTTAAAACTCACTTTACCAAGTAGTCTTCCATAGTTTGTATCAGAGTTTGATTACTACCAAAGGCGATAAGGAAAACCTAAAAGCTCTAAGAGACCAAACAAATGTTAAACTCCAAGAGAACGAGAATGCAAAGAAGGAAGAAGTATGCAAACTCTTTAGTCCTACTAACACAAGAAAGATAACGTGTTAGATAATGCAAAAGAACAATAAAAAGGAAAAACAAAAGAACCTAAAGCACTAAGAGTAAAAAGAAAAAAAAAAGAATCAACCCAGAAACCTAGAAAACACTGGATCAACTTGAGCAATGTTTTTGAGGGGGTTATTGGTGTCCACAAATTTTGGAAAAATTCTTGAATTTTTTTTGATGCGTCAAGAAACCACCTGTAAAGTTTCAGAACCAAATACCTTCAGTAGTATCCAGTAGACTCTGTTGAACGGTGTGTCCTCAAACAATCTATTTTTCTTGATCACTTTGTTCGAAGGTGTTCTTGATCTCCAAAAATTCTGATTTTTTTTGTGTGAATGATCTTCAATATATGAAGTTTCAATTTGGAAATTTTTACTAGGAAATTTTTGATGTGATCCAATTCAGCATCATGGATATTCCACCCTTACAAGGGAAGAGACTTTCTAACTTTACACATATATATGCTTATTTCAAATATTTTAATATAGTTATTTTCATCTACATATATTATATCTATAGTTATTATGATGATAACGTATCCATTACTAAGTGAAATATAAGTTATCATAATATACTATAGTTCACATTCTTATATTATACATTATATAAGTTCATTTACTTAGTTTATTTCTTTATGTTATGCATGTAGGCACATTCGACCAATACTTGGGAGCTATATTGGAGCTAAATGGAGCATGCAAAAACAAGGATACTTACATGGGAACGATTAGGAGAGCATAAGGAGCAAATTGGTGAAAAGTTGTTTTGAGGCCGTGAGCTCATAGCTGGATTGAGCTGAAGATTTGAGCTACAAGATGACCTCATTTCACTGGGGAGTTGCACCATCTTCATCACCACTTAGGACACTTCAAATATGTCCTAAGTCAAAATTTGTGAAATCATACCTTTTCGCGAATAGTTACCAACTAAAGAGGTACCTTTTCACAAGGAGCTGCCATAATGTTCACCAAGCTACAAGTCACCTATGGCCAGCTCACCTTTAGCTCATTCACACCATAGGTAGCTCAAACATGAAGGGACACCTTTCTAAAAAATTGTGACCTTTCATGAATGATGTTTCCCATGAAGATGCCTTTACATCCAAGAGCATGCTGATGAAGACATTGTAATCATTGGAGGTTTAAATCACCAAGGAACATGATATAAAGCTCCTACCTATTCGGCCATACAAATGCCATGCACATGAGAGCTTTTGGCGCCATCATGAGAAGACACAACACCATTCGGCCAAGGGAAATGTTTGCTCATCATTGCCGAATCATTAAGCCCCTTCATGAAGGGTTAGCCGAACCAACACCAAGCCTATAGACATGATCTTTTATTTTGAAACATTATGTATCTTCCTAGAGACATGTATCTAGCCGAAACATCATGTAACCATTTGGCCAAGCCCTCTCATTTCCTATAAATAGAGTGGCTTGCCTTCATTTGTACTCATCTCATCTCATATATAAAAATTACTCTTGTGAGTTATTTCTCTTCAAAGTTCTTTGTGAAATTTATCAATTAAACAAATATAGTTCCTATACTTCTGGCGTCATTCCTTCCATCCTGATTCTAAAATTCCTAGATTGATATCTAATGGGTTGAAGACACTATCACCAACCCTTAAGCAAGTTTGTGAAGACCGAGATTGGGATTCATAGCATAGTTTCCTCTTTGGCGTGTTTAAGATGCAACATCGCCACCATTGTCATTTCATCATCAACATCATCCATCTCTTCCATCAATTTCGCAGCCATATCTATCCTTTCTTTATTTCATTTCATTCTTGTTCTTTCATTTCATTACTTATATTATTATTCCCTTTATTAAGTCCATCATTAATCATATTTCCTTTTCTTATTTTGTGCAGCCCAAGATTATAAATTCAAGGACATCAGTACTTGTCAATCCTAGATCGGGACACAATAAGGCTATCTATATCTCTCCATCAAAGCATGTAGATCAGCCTTACATCAATTTCTCCTGTCGAATGTTCAAAAAAATCGACAAGATTATAGACCGAATCTGCTGATGAAACTTGAATGATGTATTTGAAGGCTCTAATGAACTCTGATTAGGGTGAATTTTGGGATGGAGATTACTCTTAGGATGAATATGAGATCTAGAAATAAAGCATCCCTAAATTCTAATGTGCGCACATCTATGCCAGCAAAGGAAGCTGATCCGGAGGTCTTAACAATAGGACCTATCACACGTCCTAAGGAAAAACATTTCAAGGAAGTTCTTTCTCTTAAGTGTTTACAAATTTCTGAATCATTTCATAATGTTTGTGCCTTAGGAACGAAGCACTTTAATATGTTATACACTGATGTGTAACACCACTTTGTTATACTAAGTAATTATATGCATATCATTTACATATCATATTGAGCATGTTTTCATTCACTCATCAGCTCATGTCACGATATTTCAAGCATGTTATTAATTCATATAAGTTTTGCATTCATCTAAGTATGTTTCAATGAAAGCATACTTATCATTCCATCATACACATTGCTATTTAAATATGTTTAACATGTTAAGATAGCCTTGCATTCACATTCATCATGGCATCATACATATCATCGTGTATCTCATTGCATTCATCTTAGCTCTTAGATTTTAAATAAGTTCACACGTGTTACTTGATGCATTATAGATAATAAACATGCAACCATAGTTCACAAGCAGAAGTGATGCAAGCACATTTTCATCAGTAAAGGGTGATGTGATCCGATTCAGCATCAAAAATGGACTTGCATCTCCAACCTTTCTCAATGTTCAAAGGGGGATTTTTCTTTAACTTAATCTTTCTTTATACCATAGTTATGATAATGGCTTACATACATTATATTTATAGTTATGATGATTATATTATGAATGTATTAAGTTATTATTATGAACCACATATTTATATCTTATATTACTTAGCTTATAAATGCTTTCTTTTGTAGGTACATGTTCGACCACATCATGGGAGCTGATTTAAAATTAGAATTGAAGTCAATGAGCTAGGAAACCTTACATAGGATGACTTGGGAGATCATTAAGAACAAATGGTGAAAAGTTGTCAGCTAACCCTCGAGCTCATAGCTCACTTGAGCTGGACTTTTGAGCTAGCTAGAGACTTCATTTCAGCTGGAGAGTTGCACCATCATCTTCACCACACAGAGCACTACAAATATGGTCTAGGTCAAATTTTGTGAATTCGTACCTTTTCGCGAAGAGTTGCCAATCCGAGAAGTGACCTTTCACAAGGAGCTGTCCTATGACTCATCTTCATGCAATTCATCTATGGCCAGCTCATCTTCAGCTCAAACTCAAGGGAAGTAGCTCAAATGATGAAAGGTTGTTTCACACAAATGTGACCTTTCATAATTAGTTGCTGCCCCATTGATGCCAAGTCACCTAGACACATGTTTGATGCCAAGTCACGCCTAAGTTGTTGTTCATCTACACACCATGGAAGAGTCCATGCCTTAAGCATTCAACACCAACCATGTGAGTGCCACATGACCAGCCACCCATGTGCTGTGCATGTGAATGAATTAGGCGCCAAGATGAAAAGGCTTCTCTCTATTCGGCCTAAACATCATCATGCTTCAAATTGGCGCCAAGATGAAGAGTTATGGGAACCATTCGGCCAAAGACATCTCCCCTCATCCAAAGTATCATTTATTTTCGTTTTAAGACATGTAATTTGCCGAAAAGGCATCTATTTATTCGGCCAAGCCTTTACAAAACTATAAATAGGCTTTGGCATTCATTTGTAAACTGGACCCTTTGATAATTAAAAAAATCCTTTTGTGAGATTATTCTCTCTTCAAGTTCTTTTCAGAACTATATCGATTAAGCAAGCCTTTTCTAAAGCTTGTGGCGTCATTTCCTCATTGATACTTCTGGTTCCTAGTTTAAATAACTAGTGGGTCAAAGTACTTTCATACCATCCCTTATAGAACTTATAAGAAACGGGTCTTTGCTCCTTTATAGCATTGGTTCCTTCTTAGTTTTATAAGATACAATCTGTCCATCACCATTATCACGCCTATATCATCACCATATTCCATCACCATATCACGCCAAAACATCCTTCCATTACCATTTCATCACCATTAAATCATCCTTCATTCATCAACAAGGCATACTTCATCACCACCATTGGAGGCCGAAGTCAACATCACTTGAAGGAGATTTATTCAACACTTCCGCAGCCCATCTTTGATAACTATTCTATCCATTTCAAATCTTTCCATTTCTATTTACTTTTCATTTCTTAATTATCATATTACTTAATCAATTCTTCTTTTTGTGCATATTACTTTCAATCCAAGGTGTAGCATTTGGTGTCTCTCCTAGATCGGGAAACAACAAGGTTGCCAACTTCTCCATCATTGAAGAAGCTTGGTTAGCCTCACATCAAGCGGTAATCAGAGCTTTGGTGGATTGACATTAAAAGTGCTACAACAAAAAGCAACAAGAAAGAAGAAAACAAAAGAGAAAAGAAAAGACTCCTACAACAAATTTGGAGTGCAAAAGAAATAAAAGAAAAGAAGAAATTCAAAAGCAAAAGAAAAATGAAGCAAGTTGCAAAGTACACTCAAAGAGAAGCACCATACAATCTGCCCAATCAAACTTGAAGGAGGTATCCTTGTTGTTTCTTGTGAAGGAAGATAGTAAGTGTTGCAACTTGAGTTGTAAGTTATCTTCACTTTCATACTATTTCATTTCTTATTCTTTCATCTTTTCTTTTCATTACCTTATCATTTTTTAACCTTTTCTATCCTACTTTATCATAACCATATCCTATACCTTAACCATTTCTAAACCGACGCACAACTAAAGAAACTTGCTCAATCTTGAGTTAGTTCTTTAAAAGGACCCACAAGAGAGAATTGAGCGGTAAAAGGCAAACGAGAGGGTGAGATCAGAAGGGGGATCAGAAAAAGCCAAGGATCATATCCCCGAGTGCAAACACGAGAGTGAGTGGAGTGCAATCTGAATTTTCTTGGAGAGACCACGTGAGGTTTTTGTGAGTGTGCTGGTAAGGTTTTAAATTATTTTATTTCACTAACCATGTCTCAAAGTCCCCGAGGAAATGCAGGAACACCAAACTTACAAATGCATGCACTCATTGGTGAAATGATGAGAATGTTTCGTGAAGAGTTCGATGCTCTTCATGAAAAGATAGATCAACGCCATGATTTACCACCAACCCGACATAATGGAGCCAATAGAAGGCAACAACAACCACCCTCCAGAAGAAGATGTTCAAGAAAATTTTGATGAGGGTGAACAAGCAGCATTCCAAGGCCCTAGACGTGCCATTATTGATGACAATTTGAGCAACATTAAGATCAAAATTCCTCAATTCCAAGGAAAGACTGATCCTGAAGCCTATCTTGAATGGGAAAGCAAAGTGGAACATGTTTTAGTTGCCATAACTATTCCGAGATGAAGAAAGTAAGATTGGCAGCCATGGAGTTTATAGACTATGCCTTAATATGGTGGGATCAACTTACCCTTAACCGAAGGAGGAATGGAGAACGACCGGTCTCAACTTGGCATGAAATGAAAGGTATTATGAGAAAACGATTCATTCCTGTTCACTATCACCGTGACTTGTTTCAAAAGTTACAGAATCTTAAACAAGGCCATAGGAGTGTGGAGGACTACTACAAAGAGATGGAAGTGGCTATGATCCGAGTCAACATTGAGGAGGATCGTGAAGCAACTATGGCAAGATTCCTTGCTGGACTTAATCCCGAAATTGCCAATACCTTAGAGTTGTATCATTACATCGAATTAGATGAGATGGTACAAATGGCAATGAAGATTGAAAGGCAACTGAAGAAGAGACATACATCTCGTAATGTTGCGCCAACACCATCAAAATGGAGTCCAAACATAAAGAAACCTACTCCTCTTGTTAAAGAACAAGCTGAATCTTCAAAGACTCAAAAAGTAAGTAAAGACCCCAACCGAGGAAAGCAAACCACTGAACGATCAAGAGACATAGGATGTTTTAAATGTCTTGGAAGGGGCCATATAGCTACACAATGTCCTAACCGGAATACCATGCTCTTACTTGGAAATGGTGAAATAGAATCAGAACCAGAAGAGGAAGAAGAGGCACCCATTGAAGTCAATGAAGAAATAACTCTTGCTGATCCCGTTGATCAAGGAGAAGCCTTGGTAATTAGAAGGAGTTTGAATCTTCAAGTTGCGGAAGACAATGCACAACGAGAGAACATATTCCATACCCGATGTCATATAAATGAAAAGGTATGTTTTGTTATCATAGACGGTGGAAGTTGTACTAATGTGGCTAGTACAATAATGGTGGAAAAACTTGGTTTGAAAACAATGAAGCACCCAAATCCATATAAGTTACAGTGGCTCAATGAACGAGGAGAACTCAACGTTAGCAAACAGGTGATAGTTCCCTTTTCCATTGGCAAATACAAAGATGAGGTTATGTGTGATGTTGTCCCTATGCACGCTAGCCATCTACTTCTTGGAAGGCCATGGCAATATGAAAAAAGGACTATTCATGATTGTTTTACCAATCAATACTCATTCAGCCATAAAGGAAAGAAGTTTATCCTAACTCCTTTAACGCCACAAGTTCAGAATGATCAAGTCAGAATGAAACAGAGTGTTGAGGCTATGAGGAAAGGAAAAGCAACAACTGTGGAAGAAACTGATCCAAAAACAAGTGCTTATTCTTCGAAGTGCTTGATTCGAGAATGCCTATTGACAAAATGCAAGGTTAAAGATGATTATTCTAACTTTGAACATGCAGATTTTTCCTTTGACTTGCAGGACTTACCAAGAGGCACCAATTGCCAAAAGGAAGATTTAGGAGACGTGACCTTTGGGAACCCAAAAGATGTGTCCATTAAAAAGCAAAAGGACATCAATTTTCATTCAAAGAATGTCTCTTTAGAAGAACCAATGGACGTGACCTATGAGAATCCAATGATCATGCCTATTGGAGTATTAAAAGACACCACTTTTGGGATATCAAGGCACCACAATATTCAAAGCAAAATTACATGGGCATATCTCACTCAAGAGCCTAAAGAAGGGATCCCAATTTCTGACGAAACATCAACTATGGAATGGAGGAATGTTGAAAAGAAACCACCCTTCGATTTGATGACAAATCGCTTTAAAGAAGGGGGATGATGTGATCCGATTCAGCATCAAAAATGGACTTGCATCTCCAACCTTTCTCAATGTTCAAAGGGGGATTTTCTTTAACTTAATCTTTCTTTATACCAGAGTTATGATAATGGCTTACATACATTATATTTATAGTTATGATGATGATATTATGAATGTATGAAGTTATTATTATGAACCACATATTTATATCTTATATTACTTAGCTTATAAATGCTATCTTTTGTAGGTACATGTTCGACCACATCATGGGAGCTGATTTAAAACTAGAATTGAAGTCAATGAGCTAGGAAACCTTACATAGGATGACTTGGGAGATCATGAAGAACAAATGGTGAAAAGTTGTCAGCTGACCCTCGAGCTCATAGCTCACTTGAGCTGGACTTTTGAGCTAGCTAGAGACTTCATTTTAGCTGGAGAGTTGCACCATCATCTTCACCACACAGAGCACTACAAATATGGTCTAGGTCAAATTTTGTGAATTCGTACCTTTTTGCGAAGAGTTGCCAATCCGAGAAGTGACCTTTCACAAGGAGCTGTCCTATGACTCATCTTCATGCAATTCATCTATGGCCAGCTCATCTTCAGCTCAAACTCATGGGAAGTAGCTCAAATGATGAAAGGTTGTTTCACACAAATGTGACCTTTCATAATTAGTTGCTGCCCCATTGATGCCAAGTCACCTAGACACATGTTTGATGCCAAGTCACGCCTAAGTTGCTGTTCATCTACACACCATGGAAGAGTCCACGCCTTAAGCATTCAACACCAACCATGTGAGTGCCACATGACCAGCCACCCATGTGCTTTGCATGTGAATGAATTAGGCGCCAAGATGAAAAGGCTTCTCTCTATTCGGCCTAAACATCATCATGCTTCAAATTGGCGCCAAGATGAAGAGTTATGGGAACCATTCGGCCAAAGACATCTCCCCTCATCCAAGCATCATTTATTTTCGTTTTAAGACATGTACTTTGCCGAAAAGGCATCTATTTATTCGGCCAAGCCTTTACAAAACTATAAATAGGCTTTGGCATTCATTTGTAAATTGGACCCTTTGATAATTAAAAAAATCCTTTTGTGAGATTATTCTCTCTTCAAGTTCTTTTCAGAACTATATCGATTAAGCAAGCCTTTTCTAAAGCTTGTGGCGTCATTTCCTCATTGATACTTCTGGTTCCTAGTTTAAATAACTAGTGGGTCAAAGTACTTTCATACCATCCCTTATAGAACTTATAAGAAATGGGTCTTTGCTCCTTTATAGCATTGGTTCCTTCTTAGTTTTATAAGATACAATCTGTCCATCACCATTATCACGCCTATATCATCACCATATTCCATCACCATATCACGCCAATAACATCATCCTTCCATTACCATTTCATCACCATTAAATCATCCTTCATTCATCAACAAGGCATACTTCATCACCACCATTGGAGGCCGAAGTCAACATCACTTGAAGGAGATTTATTCAACACTTCCGCAGCCCATCTTTGATAACTATTCTATCCATTTCAAATCTTTCCATTTCTATTTACTTTTCATTTCTTAATTATCATATTACTTAATCAATTCTTCTTCTTTTTGTGCATATTACTTTCAATCCAAGGTGTAGCATTTGGTGTCTCTCCTAGATCGGGAAACAACAAGGTTGCCAACTTCTCCATCATTGAAGAAGCCTGGTTAGCCTCACATCAAAGGGAGTACTCTTTAACACCTTTATATTGAAATTAATATATATTAGTTATATACTACATGCTTTTATAATACAATTCATTTTAAAAATTCTTGTTATGTAGTTAAAGAATAACTTAGTATGAACACACAGCACATTGATATTTAAGCATGTTAGGATAGTCTTATAATCATATTAAACATGATTACCTTATATACATCAAGGCAACATCATTATAATTCAATTTATTAGTTCATATGCATTCATATTAGCTCTTAAGTTTCATGCTTTATCTTACACATATTTTGAGATGATATAATTAGCTCATGACCTTCAAACATAGCTCAAATCACCATAATAATACATGGCAGCAATATATTTAGCTCATAACAGCCAATATCATGGACTTACCTTGTTTCCTTGAACATATAGGTACATTGGAGTGTGATGCACGATGAGATAGCTTTGTGGATGATTTGGACATCATATGCAGCTCACAAACAGCTCACAAAGTACAAGGCAGCTCATGGAACACTAAGGAATGCTTGATTCAGTTGGAGGAGCTTAAGGCTAGCTAAACTCAGCTAGTTGGACTAGTTGGAGCTGAGTTACCAAAAGTGATGTCAAAGGTAGCTGAATGTAGTTGAACATGTTGTTATGGAGCTCATAAGGATTCGGCTAGGAAGTTTATTCACAAATAACCCATGCTTGCTAACTTGCTCCACACTCAAGCTAGCTTGGTATGAGACACATGCACACCCAAGATGGAGCACATGACCAGCCATCATTCAATGCACAAGGCTACACCACAAGGCTCCCTAGATCACCCATGTGCATGCCATATGACCAGCCCCCATGTGACTTGCATGTGGTCTCATTTAGGCGCCAAGATTAAGAGCCCTCTCCCTATTCGGCCAAGCATCATCTCCCATCCAATTTGGCGCCAACATGAAGGGAGACTAGAGCTATTCGGCCAAGGGTTATCACCCTCCATTTAAATTGAATCATCGTCTCTATTTTGTAATTAATTATGTTTCTATAGGAAGGCACAAGGCTGGCCGAATCCCCTTGTAACCATTCAACCATGTCTCTCCATTTCCTATAAATAGGAAAGCATATATCATTTGTATTCATACCTTTTTGATTAATAGAAGTGAGATTATTCTCTTCCTTAAGTCCTGGTGACTTTTATCGACTTATCAAGTATTTTATACTTGTGGCATCAACCCCTTTCTTTTCACCTTGATACTTCTGGTTCCTAGTTCATATAACTAGTGGGTCAAAGTACTTAATACCACCCCTTCAAGAAGCAATATAAAGTCTGGGTCTTTTCTCTCTATAATATTGGTTCTTCTTTGAGACTTCTTTAAGATACTATCCTCACTACCATCCATTTGTTTCATAAGCCATCACTATAGCCTTATCAACCATCTTCCACTTCCCTCTCTCATTTTAAACAGCCCACCTATTCATCATACATCTACCACCCTTAACCCTCTCTTTTTGAACCATTCACTTGTACAGGTTGTTTGCTTCCTTCATATATCCACAATCAATTTGTTAAGGTACAAATGCCATACATCAAGCGGTAATCATAGCTATTGGTGGAAGAAAGACACGTGCAACAACAACAAAAAGAAAAATACAAAAAAAAGTGCAAAGTGAAGTGCAAGGTCAAAGAAATAAAAAAAATCAGAAAAGAAAGTGAAGCACTCAAAAGAAAGAAAAATCCAGAACTCAAAAGAAGAAAAAGCAAAAAAAGGAAAAGAAAGAAGTTGAAGCACTCATCAACAATTCTCATCACCAAGCAAGTCGAGTAAGCCGTTTAAATTGATTGTGGTGATAAAATGTTGTGAAGTGACTTGTGTAAGTAACCCCTTTTATTCTTTTATTT
The DNA here is from genome assembly GCF_006381635.1 of Hibiscus syriacus. NCBI lineage: Eukaryota > Viridiplantae > Streptophyta > Magnoliopsida > Malvales > Malvaceae > Hibiscus > Hibiscus syriacus. Next base: position 3,351,153 of record NW_024062296.1, on the reverse strand, counting down.
CTATTTCTAAGCCACCCTTTCAATATATTTGTTTTTCCCTTCCTACTAACCCTTTTGCAGCCGACGCCAAACAAGTAAAATTTACTTGATACGGTCTTGAGTAAAGTTCTCTAGAACATGGGTCAAGAGAATTGAGAGGAAAAAGGCTGGAGCGTGTGTGAGATCAGAAGAGGACAAGTAAAAGCTATTAAAGTCCTAGAGTGCAAACACGAGCGGATTGAGTGACATTTAAGTTTTCTTGGAGTGACTCGTGAGGCTTTGTGAGAGTAAATTCTGGTATGGTCTTTTACACATCTTATTCTTTTCTTATTTCGCTAACCATATCTCGAAGTCCATGACGAACCCCTGAGAAAGAGATGCCCCTAATTTGCAAACTCAAGCAATCATGCATGAAATGGCCAGATTACTGAAATTAGAATTGGAGCCTTTGCATGATCGTATGGACCAATTTGAAGCATATTTAGGCAATTGAAGAGTAAATCACCCTATAATGGAAGAAGAATTCGAAGAAGAGGAGGCTAAAGTAACATCAGTAGCACGAAGAGATGCTCATTGAAATCAGAATGACAACTTTAGCAACATCAAAGTGACAATTCCTCCATTTCAAGGACGAACTGATCCTGAAGCCTATCTTGATTGGGTAATCAAGATTGAACACAATTTTGAATGCCAAAATTATATGGAGCAAAAGAAGGTCAGGCTTACTGCTATGGAATTCGTGGATTATGCCATAGTTTAGTGTGACCAATTGGTGAATTCCAGAAGACAAAATGGTGAACGTCCCATCAATACATGGGAAGAAATGAAGGCCATTTTGAGGAAAAGGTTCGTGCCTACTCATTATCATCGAGATCTTTACCATAAATTACAAAATCTGAAACAAGGAAGCAAGAGCGTTGAAGATTATTTCAAAGAAATGGAGATAGCCATGATCCGAGCCAATGTTGATGAAGACAGAGAAGCAACCATGGCAAGGTTTTTATCTGGCCTAAATTCTGATATTGCTAACCTTGTTGAACTTCAGCATTATGTAGAGATTGAAGAGATGGTACATGTGGCCATGAAAATTGAAAGACAACTCAAAAGGAAATCCTACACTAGGAGCAATCCAAGTTCGGCCACCAAATGGAAGCAAAAACCTATTACCTTCAGGAAAGTAATTCCAGCACAAGCAAAGGATCATATAGAAGTTACGAAGACTAAACAAGTGGGTGAATCTAGTAAGGGTAAAGAAAAGCAAACTGGTACTTTTGAGAGATCCAGAGACATAAAATGTTTCAAATATTTTGGGAAAAGACATGTTGCTAGTCAATGTCCCAACCAAAATGCCATGATGGTACTTGACAATGGAGATATTATATCAGATTCTGACGAGCCTATTTTTGATGAGGAACCTGAAACAATGCAAGACGAAGAAACTGAAGAAAATGCAGATCATGGTGAGATGCTTATTTCGAAAAGGTGCCTACAATCACAAACAACCCAAGAGGATATTCAAAGAAACAATATTTTCCATACAAGATGCCATGTCAAGGACAAGGTTTGTATAATGATCATCGATGGAGGAAGTTGCACAAACGTTGCCAGCACTCTTATGGTTGAAAAACATGGATTGGCAACATCAAAACATCCCACTCCAAATAACCTCTAATAGCTCAATGAAGGAGGTGAGTTAAACGTTACCAAACATGCTCTAATTCCTTTTTCAGTTGGTAGGTACAAGGACGAGGAGCTTTGTGACATTGTCGCTATTCATGCTAGCCACATATTACTTGGAAGACCATGGCAGTATGACAAAAGGGCCATTCATTATTGTTATCACAATCAATACATTTTTAAGCATGATGGACGCAAGGTAACATTGATGCCTTTGATGCCAAAAGAGGTGCAACAAGATCAGTTGCATATGCGAAAGAATGTACAAGCATGGCGCAAAGATAAAACCCCAATAAAGAATAAAGTAGAACGAAACATTACACAAAACTTCTTCATAGAGAAACACGATGGTTCAAGGCTGGAAAATGATGGGGTTCCTAAGAAAATTGGTGATGATAGGAATTTAAAGACACAACTCTTCACCAAGGGTTTTAATCGCCAAAAGGTAAGTAACCCTTCATTTGAAACCTCTTCTCTCCTCACTTTTCAGGACCAATCACGTGAAAGGTCACTTCCAAAAGGGATATCCTTAAAATATGATCACTCTCAAAAGGTACGTGTTGGTAAATCAAAATTCCAAAGAAAGGCCTAAAGGAAAATCTTATGAAAGGATACCTAATAGAAGAACACAACCGTTCAAAGGATGCTTTCTTTTAGAAAGGAGACGTGAAGCTATGCAAGGACAGAATGAACTCGATTTGAGGAACAATTACCCTAAAGAAGGGGGGATGATGCAAGCACGTTTACATCAATAAAGGGAGTACTCTTTAACACCTTTATATTGAAATTACTATATATTACTTATATACTACATGCTTTTATAATACAATTCATGATAATAATTCTTGTTATGTAGTTAAAGAATAACTTAGTATGAACACATCATGCACATTGATTTTTAAGCATGTTAGGATAGTCTTATAATCATATTAAACATGATTACCTTACATACATCAAGGCAGCATCATTATAATTCAATTTATTAGTTCATATGCATTCATATTAGCTCTTAAGCTTCATGCATTATCTTACACATATTTTGAGATGATATAATTAGCTCATGACCTTCAAACATAGCTCAAATCACCATAATCATACATGGCAGCAAGGTATTTAGCTCATAACAGCCCAATATCATGGACTTACCTTGTTTCCTTGCACATATAGGTAGATTGGAGTGTGATGCACGATGAGATAGCTTGGTGGATGATTTGGACGTCATATGCAGCTCACAAACAGCTTTCAAAGTACAAGGCAGCTCATGGAACACTAAGGAAAGCTCGATTCAGCTGGAGGAGCTTAAGGCTAGCTAAACTCAGCTAGTTGGACTATTTAGAGCTGAGTTGCCAAAAGTGATGTCAAAGGTAGCTGAATGTAGATGAACATGTTGTTATGGAGCTCATAAGGATTCGGCTAGGAAGCTTGTTCACAAACAACCCATGCTTTCTAACTAGCTCCACACTCAAGCTAGCTTGGTAGGAGACACATGCACGCCCAAGATGAAGGACATGACCAGCCATCATTCCATGCACAAGGCTGCACAACAAGGCTCCCTAGATCACCCATGTGCATGCCATATGACCAGCCCCCATGTTCCTTGTATGTGGTCTCATTTAGGCGCCAAGATGAAGAGCCGTCTCCCTATTCGGCCAAGCATCATCTCCCATCCAATTTGTTGAAACATTTTAATATTTCGATATAACAAATTAAGTTAAATGGATTTTAAGATTTTCCAAATGATTTTCTAAGTATATTCGATATAACTATTCGAATATCAAAACATTACTCCAAATATTTCAAAAATCATTTTTGATCCTTACTTAAGTGTAAAATTACACAAAATTTTATTGCCAATTCACCCCCCCTCTTGGCCAATTTCGTCATTCGATTAACTCAACACAATTTGGCGCCAACATGAAGGGACACTAGAGCTATTCAGCCAAGTATTACCCTCCATTTAAACTAAAACATTATCTCTATTTTGTAAATAATTATGTCTCTATAGGAAGGCACTAGGCTGATCGAATCCCCTTGTAACCATTCAGCCATGCCTTTCCATTTCCTATAAATAGGAAAGCATATATCATTTGTATTCAGACCTTTTTGATTATAGAAGTGAGATTATTCTCTTCCTTAAGTCCTGGTGACTTTTATCGACTTATCAAGTATTTTATACTTGTGGCGTCAACCCCTTTCTTTTCACCTTGATACTTTTGGTTCCTAGTTCATATAACTAGTGGGTCAAAGTACTTAATACCACCCCTTGAAGAAGCAATATAAAGTCTGGGTCTTTTCTCTCTATAGCATTGGTTCTTCTTTGAGACTTCTTTAAGATACTATCCTCACTACCATCCCTTTGTTTCATAGCCATAACCATAGTCATATCAACCATCTTCCGCTTCCAACTCTCATTTATTAAATAGCCTACCTATTTCACCCATACGTCTACCACCCTTAACCCTTTCTTTTTGAGCCATTCACTTGAAGAAGCTAAATACCTGTTTGTTGTAGAGGAATTATTTACTTCGTTCTATATCTATTACAATCGAAGAGGTCCTCAATCAACAGGCTGCCTCGTATCAAATTCATTCGTTTGATTTTTTTTTGAAATTTTGGCTTTTTTTATTTTTTGTTTTAAAATTAAATAAAAAAAAACCTGAAACAATGAATCTTTTGTGAACTAGCTCTGTTGGGGTACCTTGACGGTTTTGTGTGTAAGAACAAGCAATATTGCTTGGTTCTTTCCAAGAATTTGCCCAAATCTGATACCAATTGATAGGGAAGCAGTAGCGAATTAATGAACATTGCTCTTGTTGAAGAATCAAACCTAGAACAATGGGGAATGAATATTGAAAGGTGGCGGCAGCAAGTAGGGTTCTTAGGGTTTCTTTTAGGTGATGGAAACAAGGTAAGAAATAAGATTAGAACAAGATAAACAAAAGATAAAGAGATTAAAAATAAAATAATATAACTAAGTAATCAAAAGATCTCCCTTATAAAGGTGAACGGTAAAGATGATTGATGGTATGGATGGATATGCGAAAAATCGATGGATAATGTCCTATCAAGCCCTCCTAGTCGATACAAAAAGGCAAACACGATAATATGGTTCTAACCAACCCTCCTAGTCACGATGAAAAGAAAAATTGGAGTGTGAAGATTAATCTCCCTCACAAGAACTTGAAAGAACTCCAGGAGAAAAAGCTTCGAAGGCACAAGGCAATCAGCACTTGCAAAAATGAACTCTCGTTGTATTATTAATCAAAGAAATCTGAATTAAAAAGTTGAATGAAGCATCCTTTATATAGGGGCTGAATTCTAAAGGTCCTAAATAACTAATGAATAAAATAATAACAAACTAAACATGTCTTGACTCTAATTCCTAATAGAATAATAATAACTAAAAATAATGTTTTAACTCAGCCTTAATTCCTAATAGAATAATAAATCTAATCCTAAAATATAATGCATCATCCTATATTAAATTATATTACAAATAATCAATATAAATATTGAAAATTCGTAATATTCACAAAATGAATAAAATAATAACAAACTAACATGTCTTGACTAATTCCTAATAGAATATAATAACTAAAAATAATGTTTTAACTCAGCCTAATTCCTATAGAATAATAATCTAATCCTAAAATATAATGCATCATCCTATATTAAATTATATTACAAATAATCAATATAAATATTGAAAATTCGTAATATTCACAAAATCACGTATTAATCTAGTATAGGAATTTCTGCATGCGTTGTCTTTACTAAAATAAACGTATCTTGAGTTACCGATAGCAGATTGATACGATTCAAGAACCGTTGGAAAGATAAGAGATAGACGGTTGTATCTCTAATAAAAATGTTGACCAAATAAGATCAGAATCCCATTCAAAAAGTTATCGCAAGTCTGCTATTGTTCTGGTCTTCTTTTCCAAGGCTTGGACGAGTGGATCATTTGGAAGAGTTATTACTTCTTCCTTTGATGTGAGCCTTGTGATGCATGTATCAAATAGAGTGGAAAAAGGCTTACTGAGTGAGTGTGATCAAAAGTGGAATCATTAAAAGCCAAATTATATTCCCGAGTGTAAACACGAGTGTTGAGTGGAGTGATCTCTTATCTTTTATTTGGAGTGAAGATTGTGAGGCTTGTGAGTGTGCTGGTAAGGTTTACTTTACTTTATTTGTTTACTAAACATGTTTTAAGTTTCAGGACAATTCTTGTAGTGAAAAGAGCTTTAAATATTCAATCCATGGAGGATAATCAAAGAGATAATATTTTTCACACTCGTTGTCATGTAAACAAAAAAGTTTGTTTCATGATTATCGATGGAGGAAGTTGTACAAATGTTTCAAGCACTTTAATGGTGTCCAAACTCAGACTTAAGATAATTAAACATCCCACACTTTACAAGTTACAATGGTTAAATGATGAGGGAGAAGTCAAGGTCACCAAGCAAGTCACCATTCCATTTTCAATTGGAAGATACCAAGACAATGTTTTTTGTGATGTTGTGCCAATGAATGTGTGCCATATAATCCTAGGAAGGCATTGGCAATTTGATAAGAAGGTTGTTCATGATGGCTTTACAAACCAGTACTCTTTCTTTCACAATGAAATAAGAGTCATTTTGACACCACTTTCACCAAACTGAGTATCTAAAGATCAAGATACTTTGAAAAAGAGCATTGAAGCTTCCAAATCCATTAAGGAGGAGGAACCAATGAAGATGAACATATATGCTGGAGGGAAGACATTAGGAAACTGATGTAAGACTATTCAGGCTTCTTCAATAATGGAGAAGTTGGTAGCCTTGTTATTTCCCGATCTAGGAGAGACACCAAATGCTATACTTTGAATTGAAAATAATATGCACAAAAAGAACAAGAATTGATTAAGTAATTTGACAATTAAGAAATGAAAAGGAAATGGAAATGGAAAAAAATTGAAATGGATAAAAATGTTATCAAAGATGGGTTGCAGAAGTGTTTAATAAATATCCTTCGAAAGTTGATGAATTCGACCTCCAATGGTGAAATGGGCGTATGCTTGTTGATGAATGAAGGATAATTTAATGGTGAATAGATGGTAAGGGAATGGTGGTTAAATAGGCGTGAAATGGTGATAGAAGATGGTGATGATATAGGTGTGCAATGGTGATGGAAAATGGTGATGTTATAGGCGTGAAAATGGTGATGTTATAGGCGTGAAAAATGGTGATGGAAGATGGTGATGAACATATAGTATCTTATAAAACTAAGAAGGAACCAATGCTATAAAGGAGCAAAGACCCGTTTCTTATAAGTCTTATAAGGGATGGTAGTAAGGACTTTGACCCACTAGTTATAAGAACTAGGAACCAGAAGTATCAAGGGGAAGGAATGACGCCACAAACTTAAGAAATAAGCTTGCTTAATCGATATAGTTCTAAGAAGAACTTGAAGAGAGAATAATCTCATAAGGATTTGATTTATCAAAGGGTTTCTTTTACAATGGAAATAGAATATCCTATTTATATTTTTCAAAGGGTTTACACCGAATACACACATGATGGTTCGGCTAAGGTTAAAACCCCTTTGAAAACACATGATTTATAATGAAAATACATAATTTTAATGAAGATAAATGCTCTTGGCCGAATGGTTAGTTGTTGGTTCGGCCCTAAGGATGTTTTGAATGCATTTGAAAGTTATTTGGGCGCCAAATTGAAGGGGAAAGAGTCTTTGGCCGAATAGGAAGCATCCCTTGGTGTTTTGGCGCCAATTTGATGTCACATGGAGTGCACATGCTTGAATGATGCACATGGCAGCCTACATGAACGTACATGGGTCTTGTTGCAATGCTTTGGTGAGGTTGCAACCATAGGATGATGTCTTGAAGTCCATGGAATGAAGATAGGCTGTAACTAGGCGCGACTTAGCTTTCAACGTGCATCTAGGTGTCATGGTCTTCAATGGGCAGCAACTTGTCATGAAAGGTCACATGTGTAGAAGGTAACCTTTCAATATTTGAGCTACTTTCCATGTGTTTGAGTTGAAGATGAGCTGGCAATAGATGAAGTACATGAAGATGAGTCTTTGGTCAGTTCCTTGTGAAAAGGCACCTTTTGGAATGACAACTCTTCGTGAAAAGGTACAAATCCACAAAAATTAACCTAGACCATATTTGTACCGATGTGGATTATTGGTTATAATAATAACTCATGCATCATATGATAATGAATGAATATTATTATTATAACTATAGATTATATGCTTGAATATCAATCAATGATGCAAACCATATAATGAATGAATGCACATGTTATGATAATTCAAGTATAGTCTAATCTATAAATGTATGCTCATAATAATATATAGTGCATAAATAAGTAAATATAAGATAAAGTAAGGTAGAACTCCCTTAGAATCAGATTTGAATAAAATCCTTGTGTGATCAAGTCATGGAGAAAATTGGAGCTAGACAGGATCACATCATCATCCCCTTCTTTTGGGTGATTTGTCCTCTAATTGAAAGTTGACTTCTCCTTAGTGTCCTCCCATCCGATAGATGCAACAGGGATCTTTATGAAAAGATTCTTTTCATAAGTCATGTCCTTTGAATAAGTGCTTTGAATGTACTTGACCTGAAAAGAAAGATAACTCTCATAAGTAAAAACATGATTGAATACAAATAAAGGAAAATTGTACTTCCTGTTGGTGTTTGATGGTTGGTTAAAAATCATGTATGTTGAAGACATGTTTCTTTGAATGATCATGTCCCTTGGCATCCCAAAAGTCATGTCCATTGGATCATGAAAATTCACAATTTTATGCTCTTGAAGGGTCATGTCCGTTAAGCCTTTATGATTCATGTCTCTTGGTTCTTTCCCTTAACAAATTATGTCCTTTAAATCGTCTTTTCCATTACAAATTGATAAAATAATACCACATATATGAATCAAATTACTGCAAAATGAATCAAAATAAGTAAATGAAAAACTATTGACAAGATGAATGGACATATCAGACCAAGGTGGATGTTTAATGGGAGTTGGTTGCTGAATTCTTTTCATAATTGGCAATGCACTTGGAATGTCAACGAACACAACTCTTGGCACTTCAAGGAATGCTTCTTTTGGAACTTAAAATGGTATAACCTTTGAAATATCAAAAGACATGTTTTGTGATTCACCAAAACTCATGACTATTGGTTCTTCAAAAGTCACATCTTTTAGTCCTCCAAAAGCCATGATTCTTGAATCATCAACTCGAAGTGATATGTCTCTTGGATTATCCTGCAAAACAATAGGAAGAATAGATGAAAGAGAAAGGTTAGTTAAAATATGTTCTCCATTCTCCTCTTTATCCCCTCTTTATCTTTTTCAACTCCAACGTCCTTTTCATCCACTCTTTGATTCTCATCATTTTCAACGTTTTGTTCGATTTCAAAATGCATCCTTCATTCACACTTTCTTCCAAACATTCTTCTTCAAGTTGCTTCTTCATTGCTTCAATTCTTTTCCTTAAGGTGTTTTGATCTTCATTCACTCGGCTAGGAGATAATGGAGTCAAGATGATTTTTCTTTTATTGTGGTAGAATGAATACCAATTTGTGAATCCATTATACAATACTCGTTTATCAAACTGCCAAGGTCGACCGAAAAGAAGATGGCTTGAATTTATGGAAGCAACATCAAAAAAGACTTCATCTTCATATCTCCCAATTAAAAATGGCACAAGTAATTGCTTCATTTAATCCTTGTAAAACATATGGGCTGGGATGTTTGAATGTTGTAAGTCCCAACTTCTTGACCATGTATGTGCTTGCAATGTTTGTATAACTTCCTCCATCAATAGCTACAAAACATACTTTACCATTTATATGGTAACGAGTGTGAAATGTGTTTGTTCTTTGTTGTCTGTCCTCTAATGTTTGGAAAGATGGAAGATCACAAGGCATTGTTAGTAGAAAATTTAAACCTTACCAACGCACTCACAAAGCCTCACTTGGTCACTCCAAAGAAAGTTCAGATTGCACTCCACTCATACTCGTGTTTGCACTCGGGGATATGTTCTTGGCTTTTTTTTATCCCCCTTCTGATCTCACCCTCTCTTTTACCTTTTACCACTCGATTTTCTCTTGTGGGTCCTTTTTAAGAACTAACTCAAGATTGAGCAAGTTTCTTAGTTTGTGCGTCAGCTTAAAAAGAAATGGTTAGGGTATAGAAATGGTTATGGTAGAGGTAGAATAGAAAAGGTTAAGAAAAGGATAAGGTGTTGAAATAAGAAAAGATGAAAGATTAAGGAAATGAAATAGTAAGAATGTGAAGATAACTTACAACTCAAGTTGCAACACTTACTATCTTCCTTCACAAGAAACAAAAAGGATACCTCCTTCTAGTTTGATGTTGGGCAGATTGTAATGTGCTTCTCTTTGAGTGTACTTTGCAACTTTATTTCACTTTTTATTTTGCTTTGAATTTTTTTATTCTTTTCATTTCTTTCTCTTTTGCACTCCAAATTTGATGTAGGAGTATTTTTTTTCTTTTCTTTTTGTTTTTTTTCTTTCTTTTGCTTTTTGTTGCAGCACTTGATTGTCAATCCGACTAAGCTCTGATTACCGCTTGATGTAAGGTTATTCAGGCTTCTTAAATAATGGAGAAGTTGGTAGCCTTGTTGTTTCCCGATTTAGGAGAGACACCAAATGCTACACTTTGAATTGAAAGTAGTCTGCACAAAAGAAGAAGAATTGATTAAGTAATTTGAAAATTAAGAAATGTAAAAGAAATGGAAATGGATAAAAATGTTATCAAAGATGGGCTGCGGAAATGTTTAATAAATATCCTTCAAGTATTGATGAATTCGATCTCCAATGGTGAAATGGACATATGCCTTGTTGATGAATGAAGGATGATTTAATGGTGAATAGATGGTAAGGGAATGGAGGTTATATAGGTGTGAAATAGTGATAGAAGATGGTGATGATATAGGCGTGCAATGATGATGAAAGATGGTTGATGTAAGGCATTTGTACCTTAACAAATTGATTGTGGATCTAGGAAAGAAGCAAACAACCTGTGATGTGATCCAATTCAGCATAATATTTACCATGGCTATTCCAACCTCTCTAGGGAAGAAACTTTCTATCTTTATACCTATAGATACTTATTTCATATGTTATAAGATAGTTATTTTCATATAATATTATACCTATATTTATTATGATAATAAGTTATCATTTATATATGAGATACAAGTTTATCATATACTAGTCACATTTTTTATAATATACAAGTTTATATACTTAGTTTATTTTTATGTTACGCATGTAGGCACATTCGGCCAACACTTGGGAGCTATATTGGAGCTAAATGGAGCATGTAACATCAAGGAAACTTACATGGGATCGATTAAGAGAGCACAAGGAACAATTGGTGAAAAGTTGTCCGGAGGCCGTGAGCTCATAGCTGGATTGAGCTGAAGATTTGAGCTACAAGATGAACTCATTTCAGCTGGGGAATTGCACCATCATCATCACCACTTAGGACACTTCAAATATGTCCTAAGTTAAAATTTGTGAAATCGTACCTTTTCGCGAATAGTTGCCACCTCGAGAGGTACATTTCCACAAGAAGCTGTCCAAACGTTCATCATGTTACAAGTCATCTAAGGCCAGCTCACCACCAGCTCATTCACACCATAAATAGCTCAAACATGAAGGGACACCTTTCTCAAACATTGTGACCTTCCATGAAAGATGTTGCCCATTAAGATGCCTTTTTCATCTAGAAGCACGTTGGTGAAGAAATTGCAACCATTGGAAGCTTAAATCATCATGAGGAAGAATGCCATGCATATTCGGCCACATCATATGGCATGCACATGAGAGCCTTTGGCGCCAAACATGATAAGGCACATGACTATTCGGCCAAGGAGAGGAAATTGGCGCCAAGATGAAAAAGCATGAACCATTTAGCCAAGGGAGATGTCTCTCCATCCTTTGACCGAATCATTAAGGCCCTTCATAAAGAGTTAGCCGAAACATCACAAGCCCAAATTACTTAATTTTTCATTTTAAAACATTATGTATCTTCATAAAGTTATGTATCTAGCCGAAACAACTTGTAACCATTCGGCCAAGCCCTCTCATTTCCTATAAATAGAGTGGCTTGCCTTCATTTGTACCCATATCATCTCTTATATAAAACATACTCTTGTGAGTTATTTCTCTTCAAAGTTCTTTGTGAACTTTATCGATTAAGCAAGTATAATTCATATACTTGTGGCATCATTCTTTCCATTTTGATTCCTAAATTCCTAGATTGTTATCTAGTGGGTTGAAGACACTATCACCACCCCTCAAGCAAGTTTGTGAAGACCAGAATTGTGCTTCTTAGCACTATTTCATCTTTGGCATGTTTGAGATACAACATCACCACCATTGCCATTTCATCATCAACATCATCCATCGCTTCAATCAATTCCGCAGCCATCTCTATCTTTTATTTATTTCATTTCATTCTTATTATTATTTTCATTACTTATATTATTATTCATTTCTTAAACCAATTATTAATCATATTTCTTTCTTATTATTTTTGCAGCCCAAGCTTATTAATTCAAGGACATCAGTACTTGTCAATCCTAGATCGGGACACAATAAAGCTATCTACTCTTCTCACCAAAGTGTGTAGATTCACCTTACATCAACCTGTACAAGTGAATGGCTCAAAAAGAGAGGGTTAAGGGTGGTAGATGTATGATGAATAGGTGGGTTGTTTAAAATGAGAGAGGGAAGTGGAAGATGGTTGATAAGGCTATAGTGATGGCTTATGAAACAAATGGATGGTAGTGAGGATAGTCTCTTGAAGAAGTCTCAAAGAAGAACCAATGTTATAGAGAGAAAAGACCCAGACTTTATATTGCTTCTTCAAGGGGTGGTATTAAGTACTTTGACCCACTAGTTATATGAACTAGGAACCAGAAGTAAGTATAAAATACTTGATAAGTCGATAAAAGTCACCAAGACTTAAGGAAGAGAATAATCTCACTTATATTAATCAAAAAGTCTGAATACAAATGATATATGCTTTCCTATTTATAGGAAATGAAGAGGCATGGCCGAATGGTTACAAGAGGATTCGACCAACCTTGTGCCTTCCTATAGAGATATAATTAATTAAAAAATAGAGAGGATGTTTCAGTTTAAATGTAGGGTGATAACCCTTGGGCGAATAGCTCTACTTTCCATTAATGTTGGTGCCAAATTGGATGGGAGATGATGCTTGGCCGAATAGGGAAAGGGCTCTTCATCTTGGCGCCTAAATGAGACCACATGCAAGGCACATGGGGACTGGTCATATGGCATGTACATGGGTGATCTAGGGAGCCTTGTGGTGCAGCCTTGTGCATGGAATGATGGCTGGTCATGTGCTCCATCTTGGGCATGCATGTGTCTCCTACCAAGCTAGCTTGAGTGTGGAGCTAGTTAGCAAGCATGGGTTATTTGTGAACAAGCTTCCTAGCCGAATCCTTATGAGCTCCATAACAACATGTTCAGCTACATTCAACTACCTTTGACATCACTTTTGGCAACTCAGCTCCAAATAGTCTAACTAGCTGAGTTTAGCTAGCCTTAAGCTCCTCCAACTGAATCGAGCTTTCCTTAGTGTACCATGAGCTGACTTGTACTTTATGAGCTGTTTGTGAGCTGCTGCATATGACATCCAAATCATCCACCAAGCTATCTCATCGTGCATCATACTCCAATGTACCTATATGTGCAAGGAAACAAGGTAAGTCCATGGCATTGAGCTGTTATGAGCTAAATACCTTGATGACATATAAGAATATGGTAATGTGAGCTATGATTAAAGGTTATGAGCTAAATATATCATCTCATAATATGTGTAAGATAATGCATGAAGCTTAAGAGCTAATATGAATGCATATGAACTAATAAAATGAATTATAATGATGCTGCCTTGATGTATATAAGGTAATCATGTTTAATATGATTATAAGACTATTTTAACATGCTTAAATATCATGAATTGTATTAATTGTGATAACAATCATGAATGGCCCTTTTGTCATATTGTCATGGCCTTTAAAGTAAGATGTGGCTAGCATCCATAGGGACAATGTCACAAAGCACCTCGTCCTTGTACCTACCAACTGAAAATGGAATTAGAACATGTTTGGTAACGTTAACTCACCTCCTTCATTGATCCATTGGAGTTTATATGGAGTGGGATGCTTTGATATTGCCAATCCAAGTTTTTCAACCATAAGAGTGTTGGCTACGTTTGTGCAACGTCCTCCATCGATGATCATTGTGCAAACCTTGTCCTTGACATGGCATCTTGTATGGAAAATATTGTTTCTTTGAATATCCTCTTGGGATGTTTGTGATTGTAGGCACCTTTTTCGAAATAAGCATCTCACCATGATCTACATTTTCTTCAGTTTCTTCATCTTGCATTGTTTCAGGTTCCTCATCAAAAATAGGCTCATCAGAATTCGATACAATATCTCCATTGTCAAGTATCATCATGGCATTTTGGTTGGGACATTGACTAGTAACATGTCCTTTCCCAAAATATTTGAAACATTTGATGTCTCTGGATCTCTCAAAAGTACTGGTTTGCTTTTCTTTACCCTTACTAGATTTGCCCACTTGTTTAGCCTTGGTAACTTCTATATGATCCTTTGCTTGTGCTGGAATTGGTTTCCTGAAGGTAATAGGCTCTTGCTTCCATTTGGTGGCCGAACTTGGACTGCTAGTTTAGGATTTCCTTTTTAGTTGTCTTTCAATTTTCATGGCCATATGTACCATCTCTTCAATCTCTACATAATGTTGAAGTTCAACAAGGTTAGCAATATCAGGATTTAGGCCAGATAAAAACCTTGCAATGGTTGCTTCTCTGTCTTCATCAACATTGGCTCGGATCATGGCTATCTCCATTTCTTTGAAATAATCTTCAACGCTCTTGCTTCCTTGTTTCAAATTTTGTAATTTATGGTAGATATCTCGGTGATAGTGAGTAGGCATGAACCTTTTCCTCATAATGGCCTTCATTCCTTCCCATGTATTGATGGGGCGTTCACCATTTCATCTTCTTGAACTCACCAATTGGTCCCACCAAACTAAGGCATAGTCCATAAATTCCATAGCAGCAAGCATGACCTTCTTTTACTCCGTATAATTTTGGCATTCAAAAATGTGTTCAATCTTGATTACCCAATCAAGACAGGCTTCAGGATCAATTCGTCCTTGAAATGGAGGAATGGTCACTTTGATGTTGCTGAAGTTGTCATTATGATTTCAATGAGCATCTCTTCGTGCTACTGATGTTACTTCAGCCTCCTCTTCATCGAATTCTTCTTCCATTCTAGGGTGATTTACTCTTCGATTGCCTAAAGATGCATCAAATTGGTCCATACAATCATGCAAAGGCTCCAATTCTAATTTCAGCAATATGGCCATTTCATGCATGATAGCTTGAGTTTGCAAATTAGGGGCATCTCTTTCAGGGGTTCGTCATGGACTTTGAGACATGGTTAGTGAAATAAGAAAAGAATCAGATGTGTAAAAGACCTTACCAGAATGTACTCTCACAAAGCCTCACGAGTCACTCCAAGGAAACTTGAATGTCACTCAATCCGCTCGTGTTTGCACTCTAGGACTTAATGGCTTTTACTTGTCCTCTTTTGATCTCACACACGCTCCAGCCTTTTTCCTCTCAATTCTCTTACCCCATGTTCTAGAGAACTTTACTCAAGACCGTATCAAGTAAATTTCTACTTGTTTGGCGTCGGCTGCAAAAGGGTTAGTAGGAATGGAAAAACAAATATAATGAAAGGGTGGCTTAGAAATAGAAAGAAGAGAATAGAAAGGGTTACTTACACAAGTCACTTCACAACCTTCTGTCACCACAATCAATTTAAACTGCTTACTTGAATTGCTTGGTGATTATAATTGTTGATGAGTGCTTCAACTTCTTTTCTTTCTTTCTTTGTGATGTAAGGCTAACCATGCTTCTTCAATAATGGAGAAGTTGGCAACCTTGTTGTTTCCCAATCTAGGAGAGACGCCAAATGCTACACGTTGAATTGGAAGTAATCTGCACAAAGAATAAGAAGTTGTTAAATAAATGGATAATTAAGTAAGGAAATAGAAATGGAAAGAATTGAATAGAAAGAAAAGTTATCAAAGATGGGTTGCGGAAGTGATTTTGAATTAATATCCTTCAAGTGTTGATGAATTCGGCCTCCAATAGTGAAATGGATGTATGCCTTGTTGATGAATGAAGGATGATTGAATGGTTAATATATGGTAAGGGATTGGTGGTCATATAGGCATGAAATGGTAATGGAATATGGTAATGATATAGGCGTACAATGGTAATGGAAGATGGTGATGTTATAGGCTTGAAAATGGTGATGGAAGATGATGCAAGCACGTTTTCATCAATAAAGGAATACTATTTAACACCTTTATATTGAAGTTACTATATATATGTTATATACTACATGCTCTTATAATACAATTCATGATAAGAATTCTTTTTATGTAGATAAAGATTAACTTAGTTTGAACACAACATGCACATTGATATTTAAGCATATTAGGATAGTTTTATAATCATATTAAACATGATTACCTTATATACATCAAGGCAACATCATTATAATTCGTTTTATTAGATCATATGCATTCATATTAGCTCTTAAGCTTCATGCACTATCTTACCTATATTATGAGATGATATATTTAGTTCATGACCTTCAATCATAGCTCACATTACCTAATTCTTACATGACAGCAAGTTATTTAGCTCATAACAACTCAATACCATGGACTTACCTTGTTTCCTTGTACATATAGGTACATTGGAGTGTGATGCACGATGAGGTAGCTTGGTGGATGATTTGGACGTCATATGCAGCTCACAAGGTATAAGGCAGCTCATGGAACCCTAAGGAAAGCTCAATTCAGCTAGAGGAGCTCAAGGCTAGCTAAACTCAGCTAGTTGGACTATTTGGAGCTGAATTGCCGAAAGTGATATCAATGGTAGTTGAATGTAGCTGAACATATTGTTATGGAGCTCACAAAGACTCGACTAAGAAGCTTATTTATAAAACAACCCATGCTTGCTAGCTAGCTCCACACTCAAGCTAGCTTGAAGGGAACACATCACCAGCCATCATCCCATGCACAAGGCTATACCACAAGATTCCCTAGAACTCTCATGTGCCTTGCATATGACCAGCCCCCATGTGCCTTGCATGTGGGTTCATTTAGGCGCCAAGATGAAGAGCCATTTAACCATTCGGCCAAGCATCATCTCCTCTCCCATTTGGCGCCAATTTGAAGGGATACAAGTGTTATTCGGCCGAACCATTATGTCTCTATTCGGCCATGTCCCTCCATTTACTATAAATAGGAAAGCATATCTCAACTGTATCCAGACCATTTTTGATTAATATAAGTGAGATTATTCTCTTCTTTAAGTCCTGATGACTTTTATCGACTTATCAAGTATTTTTATACTTGTGGCATCAACCCCTTTCATTTCACCTTGATACTTCTGGTTCCTAGTTCATAAAACTAGTGGGTCAAAGTACTTAATATCACCCCTTGAAGAAGCAATATAAAGTCTGGGTCTTTGCTCTCTATAGCATTGGTTCTTCTTTGAGACTTCTTCAAGATACTATCCTCACTACCATCCATTTGTTTCATAAGCCAGCACTATAGCCTTATCAACCATCTTCCACTTCCCTCTCTCATTTTAAGCAGCCCACCTATTCATCATACGTCTACCACCCTTAACCCTCTCTTTTTAAGCCATTCACTTGTACAGGTTGTTTGCTTCCTTCCTATATCCACAATCAATTTGTTAAGGTACAAATGCCATACATCAAGCGGTAATCAGAGCTATTGGTGGAAGAAAGACATGTGCAACAAAAACAAAAAGAAAAATACAAACAGAAGTGCAAAGTGAAGGGCAAAGTCAAAGAAATCAAGAAAAATCAGAAAACAAAGTGAAGCACTTAAAAGAAAGAAAAATCCAGCACTCAAAAAGAAGAAAAGCAAAGAAAAGAAAAGAAAGAAGTTGAAGCACTCATCAACAATTATCATCACCAAGCAATTCAAGTAAGCCGTTTAAGTTGATTGTGGTGATAGAAGGTTGTGAAGTGACTTGTGTAAGTAACCCCTTTTGTTCTCTTCTTTCTATTTCTAAGCCACCCTTTCATTATATTTGTTTTCCCCTTCCTACTAACCCTTCTGGAGCCGACGCCAAACAAGTAAAATTTACTTTATATAGTCTTGAGTAAAGTTCTCTAGAACTTGAGACAAGAGAATCGAGAGGAAAAAGGCTGGAGAGTGTGTGAGATCAGAAGAGGACAAGTAAAAGCCATTAAGTCCTAGAGTTGCAAACACGAGCAGATTGAGTGACATTCAAGTTTCCTTGGAGTGACTCGTGAGGCTTTGTGAGAGTACATTCTGGTAAGGTCTTTTACACATCTTACTCTTTTCTTATTTCACTAACAATGTCTCAAAGTCCAGGATGAACCCCTGAAAGAGATGCTCCTAATTTACAAACTCAAGCAATCATGCATGAAATGGCCAGATTACTGAAATTAGAATTGGAGCCTTTGCATGATCGTATAGATCAATTTGAAACATCTTTAGGCAATCGAAGAGTAAATCGCCCTAGAATGGAAGAAGAATTTGAAGAAGAGGAGGCTGAAGTAACATCAGTAGCACGAAGAGATGCTCATCGAAATCAAAATGACAACTTTAGCAACATCAAAGTGACCATTCCTCCATTTCAAGGACGAACTGATCCCGAAGCCTATCTTGATTGGGTAATCAAGATTAAACACTTTTTTGAATGCCAAAATTATACGGAGCAAAAGCAGGTTAGGCTTACTACTATGGAATTCGTCGATTATGCCTTAGTTTGGTGGGACCAACTGGTGAGTTCCAGAAGACGAAATGGTGAACGTCCCATCAATACATGGGAAGAAATGAAGGTTATTTTGAGGAAAAGGTTCGTGACTACTCACTATCACCGAGATCTTTACCATAAATTACAAAATATGAAACAATGAAGCAAGAGCATTGAAGATTATTTCAAAGAAATGGAAATAGCCATGATCCGAGCCAATGTTGATGAAGACAGAGAAGCAACCATGGCAAGGTTTTTATCTGGCCTAAATCCTGATATTTCTAACCTTGTTTAACTTTAACATTATGTAGAGATTGAAGAGATGGCACATGTGGCCATGAAAATTGAAAGACAACTCAAAAGGAAATCCTACACTAGGAACAGTCCAAGTTCGGTCACCAAATGGAAGAAAGAGCATATTACCTTTAGGAAACCAATTCCGGCACAAGCCAAGGATCATATAAAATTTACCAAGACTAAACAAGTGGGCGAATCTAGTAGGGGTAAAGAAAAGCAAACTGATACTTTTGAGAGTCAAAGAAACAATATTTTCCATACAAGATGCCATGTCAAGGACAAGGTTTGCACAATGATCATCGATGGAGGAAGTTACACAAACGTAGCCAGCACTCTTATGGTTGAAAAACTTGGATTGGCAACATCAAAGCATCCCACTCCATATAAACTCCAATGGCTCAATGAAGGAGGTGAGTTAAATGTACCAAACAAGTTCTAATTCCTTTTTCAGTTGGTAGGTACAAGGACGAGGTGCTTTGTGACATTGGTCCTATGCATGCTAGCCACATCTTACTTGGAAGACCATGGCAGTATGACAAAAGGGCCATTCATGATTGTTATCACAATCAATACATTTTTAAGCATGATGGACGCAAGGTAATCTTGATGCCTTTGACACCAAAAGAGGTGCAACAAGATCAGTTGCATATGCGAAAGAGTGTACAAGCATGGTGCAAAGATAAAACCCCAAAGAAGAACGAAGAGGAACGAAACATGACACCAAACTTCTTCATAGAGAAACACGATGGTTCAAGGCTAGAAAATGAAGAGGTTCCTATGAAAATTGGTGATGATTGGAATTTAAAGACATAACTTTTCACCAAGGGTTTTAATCGCCAAAAAGTAAGTAACCCTTCATTCAAACCTCTTCTCTCCTCACTTTTCAGGACCAATCATGTGAAAGGTCACTTCCAAAAGGGATATTCCTAGATAAAGATCATTCCCAAAAGGTACCTATTGGAAAATCATATTCCAAAAAAAGACCTAAAAGGAAATCATATGAAAGGATACCTAAAGGAAGACAACAACCATTCAAATGATGCTTTCTTGTAGCAAGGAGACGTGATGTTATGCAAGGACAGAATGAACTCGATTTGAGGACAAATCGCCCTAAAGAAGGGGGGATGATGCAAGCACATTTTCATCAATAAAGGGAGTACTCTTTAACACCTTTATATTGAAGTTACTATATATGTTATATACTACATGCTCTTATAATACTTCATGATAAGATTCTTGTTATGAGATAAAGAATAACTTAGTATGAACAAACATGCACATTGATATTTAAGCATATTAGGATAATTTTATAATCATTTTAAACATGATTACCTTATATACATCAAGGCAGCATCATTATAATTTGTTTTATTAGATCATATGCATTCATATTAGCTCTTAAGCTACATGCATTATCTTACACATATTATGAGATGATATATTTAGCTCGTGACCTTCAATCATAGCTCTCATTACCTAATTCTTACATGGCAGCAAGTTATTTAGCTCATAACAACTCAATACCATGGGCTTACCTTGTTTCCTTGTACATATAGGTACATTGGAGTGTGATGCACGATGAGGTATTTTGGTGGATGATTTGGACGTCATATGCAGCTCACAAACAACTCACAAGGTACAAGGCAGCTCATGGAACACTAAGGAAAGCTCAACTCAGCTGGAGGAGCTCAAGGCTAGCTAAACTCAGCTAGTTGTACTATTTGGAGCTGAATTGCTGAAAGTGATATCAATGGTAGCTGAATGTAGCTGAACATATTGTTATGGAGCTCACAAACACTCTACTAAGAAGCTTATTCACAAAATAGCCCATGCTTACTAGCTAGCTCCACACTCAAGCTAGCTTGAAGGGAACACATGACCAGCCATCATCCCATGCACAAGGCTACACCACAAGGTTCCCTATAACTCTCATGTGCCTTGCGTATGACCAGCCCCCATGTGTCTTGCATGTGGGTTCATTTAGGCGCCAAGATGAAGAGCCATTTAACCATTCAGCCAGGCATCATCTCCTCTCCCATATGCCACCAATTTGAAGGGATACAAGTGTTATTCGGCCAAGGATCATTTCCCCGAACCATCATCTCAGTTAGCATTTAAATTATGTCTTTATAGAGAGATACATGGGCTGGCCAAACCATTATGTCTCTATTCGGCCATGTCCCTCCATTTACTATAAATATGAAAGCATATCTCAATTGTACCCATACTAGTTTTTTATTAATATAAGTGAGATTATTCTCTTCCTTAAGTCCTGATGACTTTTATTGACTTATCAAGTATTTTTATACTTGTGGCGTCAACCACTTTCTTTTCACCTTGATATTTCTAGTTCCTAGTTCATATAACTAGTGGGTCAAAGTACTTAATACCACCCCTTGAAGAAGCAATATAAAGTCTGGGTCTTTGCTCTCTATAGCATTGGTTCTTCTTTGAGACTTCTTCAAGATACTATCCTCACTACCATCCCTTTATTTCATAAGACATAACCATAGCCTAATCAACCATCTTCCGCTTCCATCTCTCATTTTAAATAGCCCACATATTCACCATACGTCTACCACCCTTAACCCTCTCTTTTTGAGCCATTCACTTGTGCAGGTTATTTTGCTTCCTTCCTAGATCTACAATCAATTGTTAAGGTACAAGTGCCTTACATCAAGTGGCATCAGAAGCCTTACATCAAAAGATGGTGATGTTTAGGTAGTATCTTATAAAAATAAGAAGGAACCAATGGTATAAAGGAGCAAAGACCCGTTTCTTATAAGTCTTATAAGGGATGGTAGCAAGGACTTTGATCCACTAGTTATATAAACTAGGAACCAGAAGTATCAATGAAAGGGGTTTGACGGCACAAACTATGAAAGCTTGCTTAATCGATATAGTTCTAAAAAGAACTTGAAGAGAGAAATATCTCACAAAGAGTTTTTAATTGCTCAAAGGGTTCAGTTTATAATGGAAATACAATAGCCTATTTATAGTTTTCAAAGGGTTTAGGCCGAATAGACACATGATGGTTCGGCCAAGGTTGAAACCCCTTTGAAAACACATGATTTTTAATGAAAATACATAATTTTAATGAAGATAAATGCTCTTGGCCGAATAGTTATGTGTTGGTTCGGCCCTAAGGATGTTTTGAATGCATTTGGAAGTTATTTGGGCGCCAAAATGAAGAGGAATGAGTCTTTGGCCGAATAGGAAGCATCCCTTGGTGTTTTGGCACCTATTTGATGTCACATGGAGTGCACATGCTTGAATGATGCACATGGCAGCCTACTTAAACGCACATGGGTCTTCTTGCAAGGCTTTGGTGAGGTTACAACCATAAGATGATGTCTTGAAGTCCATGGAACGAAGATAGGTAGCAACTAGGCGTGACTTAGCTTCCAACGTGCATCTAGGTGTCATGGTCTTCAATGGGCAACAACTTGTCATGAAAGGTCACATTTGTGGAAGGTAACCTTTCATCATTTGAGCTATTTTCCATGTGTTTGAGCTGAAGATGAGCTGTCCATAGATGAATTACATGAAGATGAGTCATAGCACAACTCATTATGAAAAGACACCTCTTGGAATGGCAACTATTCGTGAAAAGGTACGAATCCACAAAAATTAACATAGACCATATTTGAAGTACTCTGTGTAGTGGTGATGATGGTGCAACTCTCCAGCTGAAATGAAACTTCTAGCTAGCTCAAAAGTCCAGCTCAAGTCAGCTATGAGCTCGGGGGTCAGATGACAACTTTTCACCATTTTTTATTCATAATTTCCCGAGTTATCCTATTTAAGTTTTCCTAGCTACTTATCCTTAGTTAAGCTCAAATTTAACTCTCATCATGTGGCCGAATATGCACCTACAAAAGAAAGCATAATATAAGTTAAGTATTTAAAGTAAATAGCTTATAATATAAAGATGTAGACTATAGGTTATAATAATAACTCATGCATCATATGTCAATGAATGAATATTATTATAACTATAGATTATATGCTTGAATATCAATCAATGATGCAAACCATATAATGAATGAATGCTCATGTTATGATAATTCAAGTATAGTCTAGTCTACAAATGTATGCTTATAATAATATATAGTGCATAAATAAGCAAATATAAGATAAAGTAAGGTAGAACTCCCTTATAACCAGATTTGAATAACATCCATGGTGTGATCAAGTCATGGAGAAAATTAGAGGTAGACATTATCACATTACTTTGTTTTTCTTCTTTTGAGTGCTGAATTTTTCTTTCTTTTGAGTGCTTCACTTTCTTTTCTGATTTTTATTTTTATTTGACTTTGCACTTCACTTTGCACTTCTTTTTGTATTTTTCTTTTTGTTGTTGTTGCATGTTGCTTTCTTCCACCAATAGCTCTGATTATCACTTAATGTAAGGCATTTGTACCTTAACAAATTGATTGTGGGTCTAGGATGGAAGCAAATAACCTGCACAAGTGAATGGCTCTAAAAGAGAGGGTTAAGGATGGTAGACGTATGGTAAATAGGTGGGATGTTTAAAATTAGAGAGGGAAGCAGAAGATGGTTGATAAGGCTATAGTGATGGCTTATGAAACAAATGGATGGTAGTGAGGATAGTATCTTGAAGAAGTCTCAAAGAACAACCAATGCTATAGAGAGCAAAGACCCATACTTTATATTGCTTCTTCAAGGGGTGGTATTAAGTAATTTGACCCACTAGTTATATGAACTAGGAACCAGACGTATCAAGGTGAAAAGAAAGGGGTTGTCGCCACAAGTATAAAATACTTGATAAGTCGATAAAAGTCACCAGGACTTAAGGAAGAGAATAATCTCACTTATATTAATCAAAAAGTATGAATACAAATGATATAAGTTTTCCTATTTATAGGAAATGGAGAGGCATGGCCGAATGGTTACAAGGGGATTCAGCCAGCCTTGTGCCTTTCTATAGAGACATAATTAATTACAAAATAGAGATGATGTTTCAGTTTAAATAGAGGGTGATAACCCTTGGCCGAATAGCTCTAGTGTCCCTTCATGTTGGCGCCAAATTGGATGGGAGATGATGCTTGGCCGAATAGGGAGATGGCTCTTCATCTTGGTGCCTAAATGAGACCACATGCAAGGCACATGGGGGCTGGTCATATGGCATGCACATGGGTGATCTAGGGAGCCTTGTGGTGCAGCCTTGTGCATGGAATGATGGCTGATCATATGCTCCATCTTGGGCATGCATGTGTTTCCTACCAAGCTAGCTTGAGTGTGGAGCTAGTTAGCTAGCATGGGTTGTTTGTGAACAAGCTTCCTAGCTAAATCCTTATGAGCTCCATAACAACATGTTCAGCTACATTCAGCTACCTTTGACATCAGTTTTGGCAACTCAGCTCAAAATAGTCCAACTAGCTGAGTTTAGCTAGCCTTAAGCTCCTCCAGCTGAATCGAGCTTTCCTTAGTTTCCATGAGCTGCATTGTACTTTATGAGCTGTTTGTGAGCTACATATGACGTCCAAATCATCCACCAAGCTATCTCATCGTGCATCACACTCCAATGTACCTATATGTGTAAGGAAATAAGGTAAGTCCATGGCATTGAGTTGTTATAAGCTAAATACCTTGCTGCCATGTAAGAATATGGTAATGTGAGCTATGATTGAAGCTCATGAGCTAAATATATCATCACATAATATGTGTAAGATAATGCATTAAGCTTAAGAGCTAATATGAATGCATATGAACTAATAAAATGAATTATAACGATGCTGCCTTGATGTATATAAGGTAATCATGTTTAATATGATTATAAGACTATCCTAACATGCTTAAATATCAATGTGCATGATGTGTACATACTAAGTTATTCTTTAACTACATAACAAGAATTCTTATCATGAATTGTATTATAAAAGCATGTAGTATATAACTAATATATAGTAATTTCAATATAAAGGTGTTCAAGAGTACTCCCTTTATTGATTGAAACGTGATTGCATCAATGGTAATGTTATAGGTGTGAAAATGGTGATGGAAGATGGTAATTTTATTTATAGGCGTGAAAATGGTGATGGAAGATGGTGATGAACAGATAGTATCTTATAAAACTAAGAAGTAACCAATGCTATAAAGGAGCAAAGACCCATTTCTTATCAGCCTTTAAGGGATGGTAGTAAGGACTTTGACAAACTAGTTATAAGAACTAGGAACTAGAAGTATCAAGGGGGAGGAATGACACCACAAACTTAAGAAATAAGTTTGCTTAATCGATATAGTTCTAAAAAGAACTTGAAGAGAGAATAATCTCACAAGGATTTGATTTTTCAAATGGTTTCGTTTACAATGGAAATACAATAGCCTATTTATAGTTTTCAAATGGTTTAGGCCGAATAGACACATGATGGTTCGGATAAGGTTAAAACCCCTTTGAAAACACATGATTTTTAATGAAAATAAATAATTTTAATGAAGATAAATGCTCTTGGCCAAATGGTTAGGTGTTGGTTCGGCCCTAAGGATGTTTTGTATGCATTTGGAAGTTATTTGGGTGCCAAAATGAAGGGGAAAGAGTCTTTGGCCCAATAGGAAGTATCCCTTGGTGTTTTGGCGCCAATTTGAGGTCACATGGAGTGCACATTCTTGAATGATGCACATGGCAGCCTACTTGAATGTACATGGGTCTTTTTGCAATGCTTTGGTGAGGTTGCAACCATAGGATGATGTCTTGAAGTCCATGGAATGAAGATAGGCAGCAACTAGGCGTGACTTAGCTTCCAACATGTATCTAGGTGTCATGGTCTTCAATGGGAAACAACTTGTCATGAAAGGTCACATGTGTAGAAAGTAACCTTTCATTATTTGAGCTACATTCCATGTGTTTGAGCTGAAGATGAGCTGGCCATAGATGAAGTACATGAAGTTGAGTCTTTGGTCAGCTCCTTGTGAAAAGGCACCTCTTGGAATCGTAACTCTTTGCGAAAAGGTACGAATCCACAAAAATTGACCTAGACCATATTTGTAGTGCTCTGTGTGGTGATGATGCAATGTACTTATACCTCTTCAATTGATTATGGATCTAGGAAGGAAGCAAAACAACCTGCACAAGTGAATGGCTCAAAAAGATAGGGTTAAGGGTGGTAGGCGTATGGTGAAAAGGTGGGTTGTTTAAAATGAGAGATGGAAGCGGAAGATGGTTGATAAGGCTATGGTTATGGCTTATGAAACAAAGGAATGGTTGTGAAGATAGTATCTTAAAGAAGACTCAAAAAAGAACCAATGCTATAGAGAGCAAAGACCCAAACTTTATATTGCTTCTTCAAGGGGTGGTATTAAGTACTTTGACCCGCTAGTTATATGAACTAGGAACCAGAAGTATCAAGGTGAAAAGAAAGGGGTTGATGCCACAAGTATTAAAATACTTGATAAGTCGATAAAAGTCACAAGGACTTAAGGAATCACTTATATTAATCAAAAAGTCTCATTACAAATGAAATAGGAAAGGCTATTTATAGTTTTTAAAGGGACTTGGCCGAATAGGTACATGTTGGTTCGGCCAGCCCTTGTACCTTCCCAAAATGACATGATTTTTAATGAAAAAGCAAGACTTTAATGAAAATACATGCTCTTGGTCGAATGATTATGTGTTGGTTCGGCCCTAAGGATGATTTGAAGGCTTTTGGAAGTTATTTGGGCGCCAAACTGAAGAGGAAAGAGTCTTTGGTCGAATAAGAAGCATCCCTTGGTGTTTTGGCACCAATTTGATATCACATGGAGTGCACATGCTTGAATGATGCAAATGGCAGCCTACATGAATGCATATGGGTCTTCTTACTATGCTTTGATGAGGTTGTAACCATAGGATGATGTCTTGAAGTCCATGGAATGAAGATAGGCAACAACTAGGCGTGAATTAGCTTCCAACGTGTATCTAGATGACATGACATCCATTGGGCAGCCTAGAGATGAACTAGCTTCAAGGTAAGCTAGATGAGTGTCTTGGTAGCTAACTAGGTGAGTTATAGCTTGATGAACTCAAGCTAGTTAGCTTTGGTCTTCTCAGCTCCTCAACTACTCTCCCAACTACTTCTAGCTACCTCTAGTCCATTTTTCAGCAATTTGGTCCAAAGCTCTCCTTCAGCTAAGTTCAGCTACATGTTAGGTCCTCCAGCTAAGTTTAAGCTCCTTATGTGATGAAATGAGCTGCCATAATGTTCATGAGCTAGTGTGAGTTGTTATGCTTGTCCTTTTAGCTAACCAAGCTACCATAATATGCCTTACTTTGTGTTTCACCTATAGGAATCAACAAACAAACAGATTAAGCAATGTGTGAGCTCATTTAAGGTAAAATGCATGCTGTCATTAGGTGTTTGAGTGATATAACAAATGAGCTAAGTACATAATGATATAACATATGTAAGCTAATGTGTAAGACCTAGGAGCTAAAATGAATGCATATGAGCTAACAAATGAATGATTAAGCATGCTGCCATTTCATGAATGTAATGAATCATGCTTAAATGGATGTAAGATTAATCTATCATACTTATAACATTGTGTATCAATCATAAAGACCTGGGTATATGTTGTATGCATGAATATCATATAACATGGTATTCATAAATGATAAATGGAAACATGTAATAATAATATCCTAAGAAATTATATGTAATCATAGCATATATTTGAATGATATGAAAGACATGATCAACTAATCATAGGATGGAAATAATAATATGACAATTTATATAACATGTGAATGCATGCTTATGATAGAATAGAATGTATAAATGATATAGTATAAGATAGGGTAATGAAGAACTCCCTTAGAAACAGCTTTGAAGAACATCCATGGTGTGTTTAAGCCATGGAGAAAGTTGGAGCTAGTTTGGATCGTATCATCCTCCCCTTCTTTTAGGCGATTTATCCTCATATCAAAGTAGTTTCTCATTGAAGACCTTCTTGATGTAGGAAGGATTCAATCCTTATGTTTTCCTCCAATAGATGATTCACACGATATGTTCAACCTCTTGGCTTCAAATCTGGTAACTTCACGTCATTTAATGGGAGGATACAATGTTTGGGAACCATCACATGTCATTTGAACAAGAGAGACATCATTTGGTGAAGATAATAACTCCTTGGTGCTGATTTAAATCATCATGTCCTTTCACCTTTGTGCCTCTCCAAATGATTGCCTTTAAGGTTGATATGATTTCACCATAAGGATAGAACAAGTTGCTGCAACAAAAATCAAAGTTAGTAAATGAAAAACTATTAACAGGATGAATGGAAATAGCAAACCAGGGTGGATGTTTAATGGGCATTGGTTGCTTAATGATGAAAAACTCCATTGGTTGTTGAATTCCCTTCAATATGTGCAATGTACTTGGAGCATGAATGATATCAACTCTTCGTACTTCAACTGGCACATTCTTTTGAATTTCAAGAGGTACATCCTTTGAAATGTCAAAGGACATGTCTTGTGGATCACCAAAAGTTACGTCTATTGATTCTTCAAAAGACATATTTCTTGAATCTTCAACTTGAAAAGATATGTCTCTTTGAATATCCTGCAAGGAAAAAGAAATAGTAGAAGAAGATTTGTTAGGTAAAATTTGTCCTCCACTTTGCTTTTCTTCTCTACATTTATCCTTTTCAGATTTTTCAACCCCAACAGTATCATTTCCAATTATTATTGTCTCCTCAAAATGTTCTTCTTCAAAGTTTCTTTTCATGGCCTTCGTTTTCTCCCATTCTTCTATGCGTGACCTAAGGAATACTTTACATTCATGAACTTGGCTTGGAAGCATAGGCGCCAATAAGATTTTCTTTCCTTGATGTTGGAAAGAGTACTTGTTAGAGAATCCATCATGAGTAGCCTTCTTATCATATTGCCAAGGACGTCCTAGTATAAGGTGGCATGCACTCATGGGCACCACGTCACAAAGAACTTCATCATTGTATCTTCCAATTGAAAAAGGTACAACAACTTGCTTGGTTACTCTCCCACATCGTTGAGCCACTGAATTTTATAAGGATGAGGATGTTTAGAAGTCTTGAGACCCAACTTTTCTACCATGTGAGTACTTGCTACGTTTGTACAACTTCCTGCATCAATGATCACCACGCAAATTTTATCTCCCATGTGACATTTGGTATGGAAGATGTTATCTCTTTGTTCATCCTCTTGACTTTGAATGTTCAAAGTCCTTTTGACTACAAAGATGTTGGATGGAAGAGACATGTTAGCAAATAACGAAAAATTGAAATGTGTGTAGGACCTTACCAGAATATACTCTCAAAAAGCCTCACGAGTCACTCCAAGTAAACTTGATGTCACTCAATCCACTCGTGTTTGCACTCTAGGACTTTAAGGCTTTTACTTGTCCTCTTCTTATCTCACACACTCTAGCCTTTTTCCTCTCGATTCTCTTGTCCCAAGTTCTAGAGAACTTTACTCAAGACTGTATCAAGTAAATTTTACTTGTTTGGTGTCGGCTGTAAAAGGGTTAGTATGAATGGAAAGTAAAATATAATTGAAAGGGTGGCTTAAAAAAATAGAAAGAATATAATAAAAGGGGTACTTGGAGCATGAATGATATCAACTCTTCGTACTTCAATTGGCACATTCTTTTGAATTTCAGGAGGTACATCCTTTGAAATGTCAAAGGACATGTCTTGTTGATCACCAAAAGTTACGTCTATTGATTCTTCAAAAGACATGTTTCTTGAATCTTCAACTTGAAAAGATATGTCTCTTTGAATATCCTGCAAGGAAAAAGAAATAGTAGAAGAAAATTTGTTAGGTAAAATTTGTCCTCCACTTTGCTTTTCTTCTCTACACTTATCCTTTTTAGATTTTTCAACTCCAACAGTATCATTTCCAATTGTTCTTGTCTCCTCAAAATATTCTTCTTCAAAGTTTCTTTTCAAGGCCTTCGTTTTCTCCCATTCTTCTATGCCTGACTTAAGGATTACTTGACATTCATGAACTTGGCTTGGAAGCATAGGCGCCAATATGATTTTCTTTCCTTGATATTGGAAAGAGTATGATGTAAGGTAATCCTACCTTCTCGTTTAATTGTGGATCTAGGAAGGAACCAAACAACCTGCACAAGTGAATGGCTCAAAAAGAGAGGGTTAAGGGTGGTGGACGTATGGTGAATAGGTGGGCTGTTTAAAATGAGAGATGGAAGCGAAAGATGATTGAAATGGTTATGGTTATGGTTATGGCGATGAAACAAAAGGATGGTTGTGAGGATAATATCTTGAAGAATGCTCAAAGAAGAACCAATGCTATAAAGAGCAAAGACCCAATCTTTATATTGTTTCTTCCAGGGGTGGTGATAAGTACTTTGACCCACTAGTTATATGAACTAGGAACCAGAAGTATCAAGATGAAAGAAGAGGGTTGACGCCACAAGTATAAATTATACTTGATAAGTAGATAAAAAGTCACCAGGACTTAAGGAAGAGAATAATCTCACTTTGATTAATAAAAATGGTCTGATTACAAATGATGAATGCTTTCCTATTTATAGGAAATGGAGGGCATGGCCGAATAGAGACATAATGGTTCAGCCAGCCCATGTATCTCCCTATAAAGACATAATTTAAATGCTAAAAGAGATGATGGTTTGGCCCTTGATGGAGGGAAATGATCCTTGGCTGAATAACACTTGTATCCCTTCAAATTGGCGCCAAATGGGAGAGGAGATGATGCTTGGCCGAATGGTTAAATGGCTTTTCATCTTGGCGCCTAAATGAATCATATGCACGGCACATGGGGGCTGGTCATATGCCACGCACATGGGTGTTCTAGGGAGCCTTGTGGTGCAGCCTTGTGTATGGGATGATGGATGGTCATGTTCTCTCTCTTGGGCGTGCATGTGTCTCCTCCAAGCTAGCTTGAGTTGTGGAGCTAGCTAGCAAACATGGGCTGTTTGTGAACAAGCTTCCTAGATAAGTCCTTGTGAGCTCCTTAACATTATGTTTGGCTACATTAAGCTACCTTTGACATCACTTTTGGAAACTCAGCTCCAAATAGTCCAACTAGTCAAGTTTAGCTAGCCTTAATCTAATCCAACTGAATCGAGCTTCCCTTAGTGTTCCATGAGCTGCCTTTTACTTTGTAAGCTGTTTGTGAGCTGCATATGACATCCAAATCATTCACCGAGCTACCTCAACGTTCATTATGCTCCAATGTACCTACATGTGCAAGGAAACAAGGTAATTCCATGGTATTGAGCTAATATGAGCTAATTACCTTGCTGTCATGTTTGATTATGGTAATGTGAACTAAGTTTGAATGTCATGAGCTAATTATATCATCTCCTAATATGTGTAAGGTAAGGTATAAAGCCTAAGAGCTAATATGAATGCAAATGAACTAATGAAATGCATTATAAGTATGCTGCCTTGATGTATATGTTATAATCATGCATAATATAAGTATATAGCTATCCTAACATGCTTAACATATTAAAATAACAATGTGTAAGATGTATTCATACTAAGTTATTCTTTAACTTCATAACTAATATCCTTACCATTATATGTAATATAATAGTATATATTATAAGGTTATTATAAAGTAAATGCATTAAAAGGATGTTCAAGAGTACTCCCTTTATAGTTGAAAATGTGCTTGCATCATTCCCCCTTCTTTAGGGCGATTTATCCTCAAATCGAGTTTATTCTGTCCTTGAATAGCTTCACGCCTCTTTGCTAAAAGAAAGTATCCTTTGAACGTTTGTGTTCTTCCATTAGATACCCTTTTGTAAGATTTCTCTTTAGGCCTTTCTTTGGAATATGATTTACCAACAGGTACCTTTTGGGAATGATCTTTATCTAGGGATATCCCTTTTGGAAGTGACTTTTCACGTGATTTGTCATGAAAAGTGAGGAGAGAAAAGGTTTCATATGAAGGGGTACTTACCTTTTGCATATTAAAATCATTGGCGAAGAGTTGTGACTTTAAGTCCCAAACATCACCACCTTTAGTAGGTGACCCTTCATTTTCCAGCATTGAACCATCATGTATCTCTATGAAGAAGTTTGGTTTCTTGTTTAGTTCCTCTTCATTTTTTGTCGGAGTTTTGTCTTTGCGCCATGCTTGTACACTCTTTTGCATATGCAATTGATCTTGTTGTACTTCTTTTGGCGTTAAAAGTATCAAGGTCACCTTGCGTCCATCATGCTTAAAAGTGTATTGATTGTGAAAACAATCATGAATGGCCCTTTTGTCATACTGCCATGGTCTCCCAAGCAAGATGTGGCTAGCATGCATAGGGACAATGTCACAAAGCACCTCGTCCTTGTACCTACAAACTGAGAAAGGAATTAGAACCTGTTTGGTAACATTTAACTCACCTCCTTCATTGAGCCATTGGAGTTTATATGGAGTAGGATGTTTTGACGTTGCAAATCCAAGTTTTTCAACCATAAGAGTGTTGGCTACATTTGTGCAACTTCCTCCATCGATGATCATTGTGCAAACCTTATCCTTGACATGGCACCTTGTATGAAAGATATTGTTTCTCTGAATATCATCTTGGGATGTTTGTGATTGTAGGCACCTCTTTGAAACAAGCATCTCACCATGATCTGCATTTTCTTCCGTTTCTTCTTCTTGTATTGTTTCAGGTTCCTCGTCAAAAATTGGCTCATCAGAATCTGATACAATATCTCCATTGTCAAGCACCATCATTGTATTTCGGTTGGAACATTGACTAGCAACATGTCCTTTTCCAAAACACTTGAAACATTTGATGTCTCTTGATCTCTCAAAAGTGCTGGTTTGCTTTTCTTTACCCTTGCTAGATTCGCCCACTTGTGTAGTTTTAGGTACCTATGCACGATCCTTTGTTTGGACTGGAGTTTGTTTCGGAAAGTAATAGGTTCTTGCTTCCATTTGGTGGCTGAATTTGGACTGCTCCTAGTGTAGGATTTCCTTTTGAGTTGTCTTTCAATTTTTATGGCCACATGCACCATTTCTTCAATCTCTACATAATGCTGAATTTCAACAAGGTTAGCAATATCAAGATTTACGCCAGATAAGAATCTTGCCATTTTCGCTTCTCTATCTACATCCACATTGGCTCGGATCTTGGCAATCTCCATTTCTTTTAAATAATCTCCAACGTTCTTGCTTCCTTGTTTCAAATTTTGTAATTTATGATAAAGATCTCGGTGATAGTGAGTAGGAACAAACCGTTTCCTCATAATGGCCTTCATTTCATCCCATGTTGTGATGGGGCATTCACCATTTCATCTTCTTAAACTCACCAATTGGTCCCACTAAACTAAGGCATAGTCCACGAATTCCATAGCAACAAGCCTAACCTTCTTTTACTCCGTATAGTTTTGGCATTCAAAAATGTGTTCAATTTTGATTACCCAATCAAGATAGGCTTCTGGATCAGTTCGTCCTTGAAATGGTGGAATAGTCACTTTGATGTTGCTGAAGTTGTCATTTTGATTTCAATGAACATCTCTCCTTGCTACTGATGTTACTTCAGCCTCTTCCTCTTCTAAGTCTTCTTCCATTCTAGGGCAGTTTATTCTCCGGTTGCCTAAAGATGCTTCTAATTGATCCATACGATCTTGCAAAGGCTCCAATTCTAATTTCAATAATCTTGCCATTTTGTGCATAATAGCTTGTGTCTGCAAGTTAGGGGCTTCTCTTTCTGGGGATCGTCCTGAACTCCGAGACATGGTTAGTGAAATAAGAAAAGAATAAGCTATGTAAAAGACCTT
The DNA here is from genome assembly GCF_006381635.1 of Hibiscus syriacus. NCBI lineage: Eukaryota > Viridiplantae > Streptophyta > Magnoliopsida > Malvales > Malvaceae > Hibiscus > Hibiscus syriacus. Next base: position 3,317,506 of record NW_024062296.1, on the reverse strand, counting down.
ACCAGAATATACTCTCACAAAGCCTCACGAGTCACTCCAAGGAAACTTGATGTCACTCAATCCGCTCATGTTTGCACTCTAGGACTTTAATGGCTTTTACTTGTCCTCTTCTGATCTTACACACGCTCCATCCTTTTTCCTCTCAATTCTCATGTCTCAAGTTCTAGAAAACTTTTACTCAAGACTATATCGAGTAAATTTTACTTGTTTGGCGTCGGCTGCAAATGGGTTAGTAGGAATGGAAAGCAAAATATAATTGAAAGGGTGGCTTAGAAACAATAGAAAGAAGAGAATAAAGGGGTTACTTACACAAGTCACTTTACAACCTTCTATCACCACAATCAAATTTAAAGGCTTACTTGAATGGCTTGGTGATGAGAATTGTTGATGAGTGCTTCCAATTTTTCTTTCTTTCTTTCTTTTTTTTCTTCTTTTTGAGTGCTTTCAATTTCTTCTTTTTGTGTGATTCTTTTCTGATTTTTCTTGCTTTCTTTGACTTTGCACTTCACTTTGCACTTCTTTTTGTATTTTTCTTCTTTGTTGTTGTTGCACGTTGCTTTCTTCCACCAAAGCTCTGATTACTGCTTGATGAAAGCTAATCTTACCTTCTCGTTTGATTGTGGATCTAGGAAGGAAGCAAACAACCTGCATAAGTGAATGGCTCAAAAAGAGAGGGTTAAGGGTGGTGGACATATGGTGAATAGGTGGGCTGTTTAAAATGAGAGATGGAAGCGGAAGATGATTGAAATGGTTATGGTTATGGCGATGAAACAAAAGGATGGTTGTGTGGATAGTATCTTGAAGAACGCTCAAAGAAGAACTAATGCTATAGAGAGCAAAGACCCAATCTTTATATTGTTTCTTCAAGGGGTGGTGATAAGTACTTTGACCCACTAATTATATGAACTAGGAACCAGAAGTATCAAGATGAAAGAAGAGGGTTAACGCCACAAGTATAAATTATACTTGATAAGTCGATAAAAAGTCACCAGGACTTAAGAGAATAATCTCACTTTGATTAATAAAAATGGTCTGATTACAAATGATGAATGCTTTCCTATTTATAGGAAATGGAGGACATGGACGAATAGAGACATAATGGTTTGGCCAGCCCATGTATCTCCCTATAAAGACATAATTTAAATGCTAAAAGAGATGATGGTTCGGCCCTTGATGGAGGGAAATGATCCTTGGTCGAATAACACTTATATCCCTTCAAATTGGTGCCAAATGGGAGAGGAGATGATACTTGGCCGAATGGTTAAATGGCTTTTCATCTTGGCGCCTAAATGAGATCATATGCACGACACATGGGGGCTGGTCATATGGCACACATGGGTTTTCTAGGGAACCTTGTGGTGCAGCCTTGTGCATGGGATGATGGCTGGTTATGTTCTCTCTCTTGGGCGTGCATGTGTCTCCTCCAAGCTAGCTTGAGTTGTGGAGCTAGCTAGCAAACATGGGCTGTTTGTGAACAAGCTTCCTAGCTAAGTCCTTGTGAGCTCCTTAACATTATGTTCAGCTACATTCAGCTACCTTTGACATCACTTTTGGCAACTCAACTCCAAATAGTCCATCTAGCTAAGTTTAGCTAGCCTTAAGCTCCTCCAGTTAAATCGAGCTTCCCTTAGTGTTCTATGAGCTGCCTTTTACTTTGTAAGCTATTTTTGAGCTGCATATGACGTCCAAATCATTCACCAAGCTACCTCAACGTTCATTATGCTTTAATGTACCTACATGTGCAAAGAAACAAGGTAATTCCATGGTATTGAGCTAATATGAGCTAATTACCTTGCTGCCATGTTTGATTATGGTAATGTGAGCTAAGTTTGAATGTCATGAGCTAATTATATCATCTCCTAATATGTGTAAGGTAAGGTATAAAGCCTAAGAGCTAATATGAATGCAAATGAACTAATGAAATGCATTATAAGTATACTGCCTTGATGTATATGTTATAATCATGCATAATATAATTATATAGCTATCCTAACATGCTTAACATATTAAAATAACAATCCGTCATGAGTAGCCTTCTTATCATATTGCCAAGGACGTCCTAGTATAAGGTGGTTTGCACTCATGGGCACCACGTCAAAAAGAACTTCATCATTGTATCTTCCAATTGAAAAAGGTATAACAACTTGCTTGGTTACCTTGGCTTCTCCAACATCGTTGAGCCACTGAAGTTTATAAGGATGAGGATGTTTGGAAATCTTGAGACCCAACTTTTCTACCATGTGAGTACTTGCTACGTTTGTACAACTTCCTCCATCAATGATCACCATGAAATTTTATCTCCCACGTGACATTTGGTATGGAAGATGTTATCTCTTTGTTCATCCTCTTGACTTTGAATGTTCAAAGTCCTTTTGACTACAAAGATGTTGGATGGAAGAGACATGTTAGCAAATAACGAAAAAATTGAAATGTGTGTAGGACCTTACCAGAATATACTCTCACAAAGCCTCACGAGTCACTCCAAGTAAACTTGATGTCACTCAATCCACTCGTGTTTGCACTCTAGGACTTTAAGACTTTTACTTGTCCTCTTCTGATCTCACACACTCTAGCCTTTTTCCTCTCGATTCTCTTGTCCCAAGTTCTAGAGAACTTTACTCAAGACTGTATCAAGTAAATTTTACTTGTTTGGCGTCGACTGAAAAAGGGTTAGTAGGAATGGAAAACAAAATATAATTGAAAGGGTGGCTTAAAAAAATAGAAAGAAGATAACAAAAGGGGTTACTTACACAAGTCACTTCATAACCTTTTATCACCACAATCAATTTAAACGGCTTACTTGAATTGCTTGGTGATGAGAGTTGTTGATGAGTGCTTCAACTTTCTTTCTTTCCTTTTCTTTGCTTTTCTTCTTTTTGAGTGCTGGATTTTTCTTCTTTCTTTTGAGTGCTTCACTTTCTTTTCTGATTTTTCTTTTTCATTAACTTTGCACTTCACTTTGCACTTCTTTCTGTATTTTTCTTTTTGTTGTTGTTGCACATTGCTTTCTTCCACCAAAGCTCTGATTACCGCTTGATATGAGGCTCTTATACCACTTGATATGAGGCTTCTGATGCCACTTGATGAAATGCACTTATACCTCTTCAATTGATTGTGGATCTAGGAAGGAAGCAAAACAACCTGCATAACTGAATGGCTCAAAAAGAGAGGGTTAAGGGTGGTAGGCGTATGGTAAAAAGGTGGGCTGTTTAAAATGAGAGATGGAAGCGGAAGATGGTTGATAAGGCTATGGTTATGACTTATGAAACAAAGGAATGGTTGTGAGGATAGTATCTTAAAGAAGACTCAAAGAAGAACCAATGCTAAGAGAGCAAAGACCCAGACTTTATATTGCTTCTTCAAGGGGTGGTATTAAATACTTTGACCCACTAGTTATATGAACTAGGAACCAGAAGTATCAAGGTAAAAAGAAAGGGGTTGACGCCACAAGTATTAAAATACTTGATAAGTCGATAAAAGTCGCCAAGACTTAAGGAAGAGAATAATCTCACTTATATTAATCAAAAAGTCTCATTACAAATGAAATAGGAAAGCCTATTTATAGTTTTTGAAGGGACGTAGCCGAATAGGTACATGTTGGTTCGGCCAGCCCTTGTACCTTCCTAAAATGACATGATTTTTAATGAAAAAACAAGACTTTAATGAAAATACATGCTCTTGGCCAAATGGTTATGTGTTGGTTCGGCCCTAAGGATGATTTGAAGGCTTTTGGAAGTTATTTGGGAGCCAAAATGAAGAGGAAAGAGTCTTTGGCTGAATAAGAAGCATCTCTTGGTGTTTTGGCGCCAATTTGATGTCACATGGAGTGCACATGGTTGAATGATGCACATGGCAGCCTACATGAATGCACATGGGTCTTCTTACTATGCTTTGATGAGGTTGCAACCATAGGATGATGTCTTGAAGTCCATGGAATGAAGATAGGCAACAACTAGGCGTGAATTAGCTTCCAACGTGTATCTAGATGACATGACATCCATTGGGCAGCCTAGAGATGAACTAGCTTCAAGGTAAGCTAGATGAGTGTCTTGGTAGCTAACTAGGTGAGTTATAGCTTGATGAACTCAAGCTAGTTAGCTTTGGTCTTCTCAGCTCCTCAACTACTCTCCCAGCTACTTCTAGCTACCTCTTGTCCACTTTTCAGCAATTTGGTCCAAAGCTCTCCTTCAGCTAAGTTCAGCTACATGTTAGCTCCTCCAGCTAAGTTTAAGCTCCTTATGTGATGAAATGAGTTGTCATAATGTTCATGAGCTAGTGTGAGTTGTTATGCTTGTCCTTTTAGCTAACCAAGCTACCATAATATGCCTTGCTTTGTGTTTCAGCTATAGGAATCAACAAACAAACAAATTAAGCAATGTGTGAGCTCATTTAAGGTAAAATGCATGCTGTCATGAGGTGTTTGAGTGATATAAGCTATGAATGCATGTCATGAGCTAAGAACATAATGATATAACATATGTAAGCTAATGTGTAAGACCTATGAGCTAAAATGAATGCATATGAGCTAACAAATGAATGATTAAGCATGATGCCATTTCATGAATGTAATGAATCATGCTTAAATTGATGTAAGATTAATCTAACATACTTATAACATTGTGTATCAATCATAAAGATCTGGGTATATGTTGTATGCATGAATATCATATAACATGGTATTCATAAATGATAAATGGAAACATGTAATAATAATATCCTAAGAAATGATATGTAATCATAGCATATATTTGAATGATATGAAAGACATGATCAACTAAGCATAGAATGGAAATAATAATATGATAATTTATACTAACATGTGAATGCATGCTTATGATAGAATAGAATGTATAAATGATATAGTATAAGACAGGGTAATGAAGAACTCTCTTAGAAACAACTTTGAAGAACATCCATGGTGTGTTCAAGTCATGGAGAAAGTTAGAGCTAGTTTGGATCGTATCAAACTCTCTAGCTGAAATGAAACCTCTAGCTAGCTCAAAAGTCCAACTCAAGTCAGCTAGCTATGAGCTTAGGGGTAAGCTGACAACTTTGTCCCAAAATGATCTTGAGCTATCCCGGAGTTGTCATAGTCAAGTTTCCATAGCTCTTGGACTCCAATGCTAGCTTTAAGTTAGCTCCCATCATGTGGCTTCCTAGATACATACAAAAGAAATCATAATATAAACTAAGTATTTAAAGTAAATAACTTATAATATAAAGATGTGGATTATAGGTTATAATAATAACTCATGCATCATATGATAATGAATGAATATTATTATTATAACTATAGATTATATGCTTGAATATCAATCAATGATGCAAATCATATAATGAATGAATGCACATATTATGATAATTCAAGTATAGTCTAATCTGCAAATGTATGCTCATAATAATATATAGTGCATAAATAAGTAAATATAAGATAAAGTAACATAGAACTCCCTTAGAACTAGATTTGAATAACCTCAATGGTGTGATCAAGTCATGGAAAAAGTTGGAGCTAGACAGAATCACATCAGAAACATTTGTTATCCTACAAGGATCTAATTGCACTTAGGTACAAGGAAAATTTTCTTTTTACTAACATTCCAGAAGGCTTGCCTTCTTCCATTTCATCTTTATTGCAGGAATTCGAAGAGCTATTCCAAGAAGACATCCCTAGTGGATTACCACCTATTAGAAGAATCGAACATCAAATTGATTTCATACCCAATGCATCCATTCCAAACCGACCAACGTATAGAAGCAATCCAGAAGAGACCAAAGAACTTCAAAGACAAGTTGAAGAATTGATGGACAATGGATAAATACGAGAAAGCTTAAGTCAGTGTGTTGTTCTGGTGTTACTTGTACCCAAAAAGGACGGTTCATGGATAATGTCTGTAGACTGTTGTGCCATTAATTAAATTACCATCAAGTATCGACACCCTATATCGAGACTTGATGATATGTTGGATGAATTGAGTGAAGCCACTGTGTTCTCCAAGATTAATCTAAAGAGTGGATATCATTAAATCAGAATACGAGAAGGAGATGAATGGAAGACCTCATTCAAGACAAAGCAAGGCTTGTATGAATGGATGATGATGCCTTTCGGATTAACCAATGCTCCTAGCACTTTCATGAGGTCAATGAATCATGTAGTCTAGCATTCATCAGTAAGTTTTGTGTGGTTTACTTTGATGATATTCTGATTTATAGCCATAATTTGGAAACACATGTGCAACATTTGAGGAATGTTCTTGAAACCCTTCAAAAGGAAAAACATTATGCTAATATGAAGAAATGTGTCTTTTTCACTAACAGATAATCCTTCTTAGACTTTATTGTAAGTTCACAAGGGCTGGAAGTTGATCTTGAAAAGATTAAAGCAATCCAAGAGTGGCCAACGCCCACTTTAATCAATCAAGTCAGAAGTTTTCATGATCTTGCAAGTTTCTATCAGAGCATTGTGCCTAATTTCAATTCTATTGTCGCCACCTTAACAGGGATCATTAAAAAGAATTCTATCTTTTCATGGGGCAAAAAACAAGAAGATGCCTTTAATGAAATGAAGGGATGTTTAACAACGAAACCTTTACTTGTACTACCAAACTTTTATAAGACTTTCGAAGTGGAATGTGATGCATCTGGAATTGGAGTTGGGGCTGTTTTGACTCAAGACTGAAGACCCATTGCATACTTTAGTGAGAAATTAAATGGTACTTTGCTAAACTACCCAACATATAAAAAAGATATTCATGATGTTTTTCCAAAGGAGTTGATGTGATCCTGTCTAGCTCCAATTTTCTCCATGACTTGATCACACCATGGAGGTTATTCAAAATTGGTTCTAAGGGAGTTCTTCCTTACTTTATCTTATATTTACTTATTTATGCATTATATATTATTATGAGCATACATATAAATATTAGACTATACTTGAATTATCATACTATGTGCATTCATTATATGGTTTGCATCATTGATTGATATTCAAGCATATAATCTATAGTTGTAATAATATTCATTCATTATCATATGATGCATGAGTTATTATTATAACCTATTGGTCACATCTTTATATTATAATTTATTTACTTCAAATACTTAGCTTATATTATGCTTTCTTTTTGTAGGTGCATGTTCGGCCACATAAAGGGAGCTGACTTAAAGCTAGAATCGGAGTCCAAGAGCTAAAGAAACTTGAATAGGACAACTCTAGGGCAGCTCAAGAACATTTTGGGACAAAGTTGCTAGCTGACCCCCGAGCTCATAGCTGACTTGAGCTGGACTTTTGAGCTAGCTAGAGGTTTCATTTCAACTAGAGAGTTGCACCATCATCACCACCACACAGAGTACTTTAAATATGGTCAAGGTCATTTTTGTGGATTCGTACCTTTTCGCAAAGAGTTGCCATTCCAAGAGGTGCCTTTTCACAAGGAGCTGTCCAAAGACTCATCTTCATGTAATTCACCTATGACCATCTCATCTTCAGCTCATACACATGGGAAGTAGCTCAAATGATGAAAGGTTACCTTCTACACATGTGACCTTTCATGACAAGTTGTTGCCCATCGAAGACCATAACACCTAGATGCATGTTGGAAGCTGAGTCACGCCTAGTTGCTGCCTATCTTTATTCCATGGACTTCAAGACATCATCTTATGGTTGCAACCTCACCAAACCCTTACAAGAAGACCCATGTGCATTCAAGTAGGTTGCCATGTGTATCATTCAAGCATGTGCACTCCATGTGACATCAAATTGGCGCCAAAACACCAAGTGATGCTTCCTATTCGGCCAAAGACTCTTTCCTCTTCATTTTGGCACCCAAATAACTTCCAAATGCATTCAAAACATCCTTAGGGTCGAACCAACACATAACCATTCTGCCAAGAGCATTTATCTTCATTAAAATTATGTATTTTCATTAGAAATCATGTGTTTTCAAAGGGGTTTCAACCTTAGCCGAATCATCATGTGTCTATTAAGCCTAAACCCTTTGAAAACTATAAATAGGTTATTATATTTCCATTGTAAAATCAAACCTTTTGATCAATTAAAAACTCTTTGTGAGATATTTTTCTCTTCAAGTTTTTTTTAGAACTATATCGATTAAGCAAGCTTTTCTAAAGTTTGTGGCGTCAATCCTTTCCTTGATACTTCTGGTTCCTAGTTCATATAACTAATGGGTCAAATTCCTTGCTACCATCCCTTATAAGACTTATAAGAAACGGGTATTTGTTCTTTATAACATTGGTTCCTTCTTAGTTTTATAAGATACTATTTACTTCACCATTATCCATCACTTTCTCGCCAACTCTATCACCATCCCATTACCAATATTCATTACCATTCCATTGTCATCTTCATCTTTTCACTATTAAATTATCCTTCAATTATCTTCAAGGCACACTTCATCATCACCATTGGAGGCCGAAGTTAACATCACTTAAAGGAGATTTATTCAACACTTCCGCAACCATCTTTGATAACATTCTTTCACTTTCAATCCTTTCCATTTCTATCTATTTCCTTTCTTAATTATCCATTTATTTAACAACTTCTTATTCTTTGTGTAGATTACTTCCAATTCAATGTGTAGCATTTGGTGTCTCTCCTAGATCGGAAAAAAACAAGGTTGTCAACTTCTCCATTATTGAAGAAGCCTGGTTAGTCTTACATCAAGCGGTAATCAGAGCTTTGGTGGATTGACAATCAAGTGCTACAACAAAAGCAACAAAAAAAGAAGAAAAACAAAAAGAAAAGAAAATGACCCCTACATCAAATTTAGAGTGCAAAAGAAAGAAAATAAAAGAAGAATCAAAAGAAAAAAGAAAAGTGAAGCAAGTTGCAAAGTACACTAAAAAAGAAGACATTACAATCTGCCCAACATCAAACTTGAAGGAGGTATCCTTGTTGTTTCTTGTGAAGGAAGAAAGTAAGTGTTGCAACTTGAGTTGTAAGTTATCTTCATTTTCTCATTATTTCATTTCCTTTTTCTTTCATATTTTCTTATTTCATTTCCTTATCCATTTCTTAACCTTTTCTATCCTACCCCTATCATAACCATTTCTATTATACCCCTATCATAGCCATTTCTAGACCCTAACCATTTATTTTTAAGCCGACACACAAACTAAAGAAACTTGCTCAATCTTGAGTTAGTTCTTAAAAAGGACCCACAAGAGAGAATCAAGTGGAAAAAGGCATATGAGAGGGTAAGATCAGAAGGGGGATCGAAAAAGCCAAGATTATATCCCCGAGTGCAAACACGAGTTTGAGTGGAGTACAATCTAAAATTTTCTTTGGAGTGATCAACTGAGGTTTTGTGAGTGTGCTAGTAAGGTTTTTATTTACTTTTATTTTACTAACCATGTCACAAGAATTGCTTGATTTCCATACAGCTTTAAGACAAGTGATTGTCATTAAAAAGGCTTTAAGCACTCAAATTCTAGAAGATGACCAAAGAGAAAACATCTTCCATACTCGTTGTCTTGTAAACAACAAAGTTTGTTTCATGATCATCGATGGAGGAAGTTGTACGAACGTTGCAAGCACTCTTATGGTGGAAAAACTTGGCCTGAAGACTTCCAAACATCCGAAGCCATACAAACTTCAATGGTTGAATGACGGAGGAGAAGTAACAGTCACAAAGCAAGTTGTCATTCCGTTCTCAATTGGCAAATACCAAGATGAAGTCCTTTCTGATGTTATATACCAATGGATGTTGGACATATACTTTTGGTAAGACCGTGGCAATTCGACAGACGAGCAATCCATGATGGGTTTACAAAAAGATATACTATAACCCATAATGGCAAGAAATTCCTTTTGACGCCACTTTCTCATAGTCAAGTGATTGAAGATCAAACTCATTTGAAAAGGAGTATTGAAGCAATGAAAGAGCAACTTAATGCAATTGAAGAAGAACATTTAGAGGAAAATTCAAATGAAGAAAATCATTTTGAAGTTGAACAAAACCTTGGGGTTGCAAATGAGAGAATTGGAAAGAATGAATTTGGAGACAAGAAGGATAAACAACCGATTTTATCTAACGATTCTTTTTCTCCTATTCTTGATTTTTCTTTGATGCAAGATAATGAAAGTACTTCAAAGGATGAACCAATACAATTTTCCATCATGAATAAGCGTTCACTTCCATTCATAAGCATTAATGGGTTTGTTTTCTCTACTCTTTTGGAATTGATTTTCTTTTCTACTAATCTGATTGTGGTTATAGGAAATGAAAGAAGACATAAGTTTGAGAAAGAGTTGCACCGGAAGATGAGAGGAAACAAAGAAGAAGATGCAAAATTTGTTCCTACCATGCCTAGCTCTTTAATGGTTGTTTCCATTTAATCAAAGGTGATCATTTGGAAAGATACAAAGGCAAAAGCACATGATGTTTCCTACCATCACCAAAGTGAAGTTGAAGGGATAAGCAAAATTTAGAAGACACATCCATGCAACAAACAACATGTTGGTTACAGACAACACCAAAGAGGCGTTCAAGAAACTAGTGTCTTTACAAAAGGACATGATGTTTCAAAACAGAACCAAGGAGTTGACGTGATCTACCTACTTGAAGGATTTCAAGGGTTAAGACTCTTCACCAACCATCATGATGATTCAAAGAAAGAAGATAAAGAGTTATATATATACCTTCTCCAAAGGATGTGTTGTTTCAAGTAAAAAGATTGATCAAAAGACATTCTTCATCGATGAAGTATATGATGTTTCCAAAGGACATCAAAGAGGACTCCAAGAGAAGCAAGTCTTTACAGTGAGAAATGTTAAACCAAAGCAACACAAACGTGATGGAACAATGAAGTTGAACATTTCATGGGGAGAATCTTCTCAAGGAGAACATAATGATTCCATCCTTCCTACATTAAGAATATCTTCAATTAAAAGCTACTTTGATTTGAGGACAAATAGCCTAAAAGAAGGGGAGGATGATGTGATCCTGTCTACCTCCAATTTTCTCCATGACTTGATCACACCATAGAGGTTATTCAAAACTGGTTCTAAGGGAGTTCTTCCTTACTTTATCTTATATTTACTTATTTATGCATTATATACTATTATGAGCATACATATGAAGATTAGACTATACTTGAATTATCATACTATGCGCATTCATTATATGGTTTGCATCATTGATTGATATTCAAGCATATAATCTATAGTTGTAATAATATTCATTCATTATCATATGATGCATGAGTTATTATTATAACCTATTGGCCACATCTTTATATTATAATTTATTTACTTCAAATACTTAGCTTATATTATGCTTTCTTTTTATAGGTGCATATTCGGCTACATAAAAGGAGCTGACTTAAAGCTAGAATTGGAGTCCAGGAGCTAAGGAAACTTGAATAGGATAACTTTGGGATAGCTCAAGGACATTTTAGGACAAAGTTGCTAGCTGACCCCCAAGCTCATAGCTGACTTGAGCTGGACTTTTGAGCTAGCTAGAGGTTTCATTTCAGCTGGAGAGTTGCACCATCATCACCACCACATAGAGTACTTCAAATATGGTCAAGGTCAATTTTTGTGGATTCGTACCTTTTCGCGAAGAGTTTCCATTCCAAGAGGTGCCCTTTCACAAGGAGCTGGCAAAGACTCATCTTCATGTAATTCACTTATGAAAAGCTCATCTTCACCTCATATACATGGGAAGTAGCTCAAATGATGAAAGGTTACCTTCTACACATATGACCTTTCATGACAAGTTGCTGCCCATCGAAGACCATGGCACCTAGATGCATGTTGGAAGCTAAGTCACGCCTAGTTGCTGCCTATCTTCATTCCATGGACTTCAAGACATCATCTTATGGTTACAACCTCACCAAAGCCTTGCAAGAAGACCCATGTGCATTCAAGTAGGCTGCCATGTGTATCATTCAAACATGTGCACTCCATGTGACATCAAATTGGCGCCAAAACACCAAATGATGCATCCTATTCGGCCAAAGACTTTTTCCTCTTCATTTTGGCGCCCAAATAACTTCCAAATGCATTCAAAACATCCTTAGGGCCGAACCAACACATAACCATTCGGCCAAGGGCATTTATCTTCATTAAAATTATGTATTTTCATTAAAAATCATGTGTTTTCAAAGGGGGTTCAACCTTAGCCGAATCATCATGTGTCTATTCAGCCTAAACCCTTTGAAAACTATAAATAGGCTATTATATTGCCATTGTAAACTCAAACCTTTTGATCAATTAAAAACTCTTTGTGAGATATTTCTCTCTTCAAGTTCTTTTTACAACTATATTGATTAAGCAAGCTTTTCTAAAGTTTGTGGCATCAATCCTTTCCTTGATACTTCTGGTTCCTAGTTCATATAACTAGTGGGTCAAAGTCCTTGCTACCATCCCTTATAAGACTTATAAGAATTTGTTCTTTATAACATTGGTTCGTTCTTAGTTTTATAAGATATTATTTCCTTCACCATTATCCATCACTTTCACGCCAACTCTATCACCATCCCATTGCCATATTCATTACCATTCCATTGTCATCTTCATCTTTTCACTATTAAATTATCCTTCAATCATCATCAAGGCACACTTCATCATCATCATTGTAGGCCGAAGTTAACATCACTTGAAGGACATTTATTCAACACTTTCGCAGCCATCTTTGATAACATTCTTTCACTTTCAATCCTTTCCATTTCTATCTATTTCCTTTCTTAATTATCGATTTATTTAACAACTTCTTATTCTTTGTGCATATTACTTCCAATTCAATGTGTAGAATTTGATGCATCTCCTAGATAGGGAAATAACAAGGTTGCCAACTTCTCTATTATTGAAGAAGCCTGGTTAGCCTTCCATCAGGAGTTCATCATTCATACCAATCATGAAGCCTTAAAGTATATCAAAAGCCAGCACAAGTTGAAGAAATGTCATGCCAAGTGGATAAAATGTTTGGAATCATTTTCATACGTTATTCATTGAAAGAAATGTAAAGACAACATTGTAGTCGATGCCCTCTCCAGAAGGTATGTACTCATAACCACTCCAACAGATCCTGATGTAATACCTAAAGGACCTATCACTCGTGCAAGGGTAAAATAATTCAGGGAAGTACTTTCTCATAAGTGCATTCATTCTTTTAAATCTTTTAATGAGAAAGAACCCTTAAACAATAGGTTGTTTAATATATTCCAAGTTGATTATTAAAATAACATACAGTCCACATCTTTATCATATACACATCCTTATTGTTTTATACTAAGTCATATACTTAACTTAGTTTTTATGTTTTGAATGTAGGTACATTTGACCATAACTATGGGAGCTATTTTGAGCTAAATGGTGAAAGCAACAATAAGGAAACTTATATGGGGATGCTTAGGGGAGCATAATGAACATTTGGTGAAAAGTTGTCTGAAGACCAGTGAGCTCATAGCTGGGTTTAGTTGAAGATTTGAGCTATAAGATGACTTGAATTTAGCTGGGGTGGTGCACCATCATCATCACCACTCAGGACACTTCAAATAAGTCCTAAGTCAATCTTTGTAAAATCGTACCTTTTCGCGAATAGTTTCCATTCCAAGAGGTTCCTTTCCACAAGGAGCTTCCATAACATTCATCATGTTACAACTCACCTATGGCGAGATCACCTCCACCTCATTCACCTTAGAACTAGCTCAAACATGAAATTACCTTCCAATAATTGTGACCTTTCATGAATGATGCCATTTCATCAATTGGAGGCTTAAATCACAAATATATATGTGGCAAGTATCATACCTATTCGGCAAACACCACATGCCTTGCACATTAAGACTTTGGCGCCAAGATGAATCACATCATCATTCAGCCAAGGGAGATGACTTTAGCGCTAAGATGAACAAGCATATCACCATTCGAGCAAGGCAGATGTATCTTCATCCCATCTAAACCATCACCATGCCAAGGGACTCATCCTTTCAATTGAAACATTATGTATTTTCATTAAAGTTATGCACTTAGTCGAATCACTAGGTTCCTATTCGGCTAAGCCCTCTCATTTCCTATAAATTGAGAGGTCGCTTTCATTTATAATCATATCATTCATATTATAAAACAACTTATTGTGAGTTAATCTCTCTTCGAAGTTCTTTAAGAACTTTATCGATTAAGAAAGTATATTTTTATACTTGTAATGTCAAACCTTTCACTTTGATTCTTATAATTCCTAGATTTCATATCTAGTGGGTTAAAGACACCAATACCATCCCTCAAACAAGTTTGTAAAGATTGGGGTTGTGCCCCCTAGCATAACATATTCTTTGGTGTGTTTGAGATACACTTTCATCATCATCAACCATTCAACTTCAACACCATCAACCACCAACATCATCATCTTCAATTCCGTAGCCAACTCTTTCTTATTCTTATTCCATTACTTATTTACTTATCCATTTCTTTATATCATAACTAATACTATCTATTTATCTTCTTTGTTGCAGCCATACTTATAATTCAAGGGCATTACTTTTTGTCACTCCTAGATCGGGACAATAATAGGGTTATCTATTCACTTCCATTGAAGAGTGTAGATTCGTCTTATATCACCTTTCCTCCAACATGGCAATGAGTATGGAAGATATTTTCACGTTGTTCATATTCTTCAATGGATTACACGTTTAGGCTTATTTTGACAACAAGAACCTCTCATTCCACAACATGCTCTAATTCTTATTTTTAATGGTACCATCTTCATTATCATCATGTTCTTGTTCTGATTCAAATTCTCCAAGATCTCGAAGAAGCACGGTGTTGCGGTTTGGACATTAGATTGCAATGTGTCCACGCCGCAAATACTTAAAGCATTGTATGTCATGGGAAGAGTTTAGAGTGGTGGTAGTCTTATCCTTGTTGGTTTCGACAATGGGCTTACTTCTTTTGGGTGGTCCTCCTCTTTTGTGGGATGGTAGTTGAGGAGTATTCTAATATGAATTTTGCCCCATTTTGATGTTTTAATCCCATAAGATCGTGTAGCACCCTTCCTTTTGGGTTGTTTTTCTACTTTCATGACCATATGCACCATGTCTTTCATTTCCACATAATGTTGCAATTCTACCACGTTCGCAATGTCTGGATTAAGTCTCGCTAGAAATCTTAACATTGTGGCTTCTCGATTCTCATTGATGTTGGCCCAAATAATGGCCACCTCTATCTCTTTGTGATAGTCTTTAACACTTTGATTACACTGTGAAAGGTTTTGAAGATGGTTAAATAACTCCTGATGGTAGTGGGTTGGAATGAATCACCTTCAGATCATTGCTTTAATTTATGCCATGTAGTGATAGGTTGTTCTCCTTTGTGTCTTCTACTTGATGTCAATTGATCCCACAATATTAGTGCATAATTCGTAAACTCAATGGTAGCGAGTTTTACCTTATTATGATCAAAATAATCATGGGAATCGAAGATGTACTCTACCTTCTTTTCCCATGCTAGGTAAGCCTTGGGATCTGCCTTACCTTGGAATGGTGGAATGTAAATCTTGATGTTAACAAGGTTATCATCCATTGATGGACGAAACCTTTAGGGCCTTATACCACGATTTCCCATTCTTTTTTGTGATGGATGATCTTCATCTGGTCTTTCCACTTCTTCATTTTCTCCTTGATTGACATCTTCTTTCTCTAAGAATCCTTGATTACGTTCATCCTAAATATGGTCTATATGTTCATAGAGGGGTTCCAACTCTTCCCTCAAAATCCTTGTCAATTCACACATCATGGCTTGTATTTTTAGGTTTGGTACACCATCACATGAAACAAAACACTTATAGAAAAGTCACTCCCACTCGTGTTTCACTCGGGATGACTTTTACCCTTGATGTTCACCATTTCCTTTTATTGCACTTGCTTTAATTTTGAGTTCTTTTGGGAACTTCCTCAAGGCTTACAAGTGTCCAGGGTACTTCAGCTAAAATAATTGTGGCTTGGTAGGAGAATGATGATTAAAAGGAAAATGGCTACAAAAAGAAAGAATTAGTAAGAATCGGTAAAGGAATTATCATTCATCAATAAAAAATGATCTATTATATGTAGATATATATATTTTAAAAGAATAATAAATTGCTCTTTCACGCTTATATAATACATTTCATGATAAGTATACTTATTATGTAGTTAAAGAATAACATAGTATGAAAACATCATGCACATTGTTATTTAATATATTAAGCATGTTAGAATAGTCTTATAATCATATTAAGCATGATTATCACATATACATCAACGAAACATACTTATAATTCATTTTATTAGTTCATATGCATTCATTTTAACACTTAGTCTTTATGAATTAGTTCATATATATTATGAGATGATATATGATATAGTTCAACCCAGGTTCACTTGGATGGATGGTGAAGTCAAGGTTGTACCTTTGATTGTTTTGATTTAGGAAAGCAACAAGGATCCTGCACAAACAAGAAAGCTTAAAAAAATAGTTAAATGGAAGTAATGAAATAGAAAGATAAATATGGCAGCGGAATATATATATATAAGTTGGTGATATGTTTAAAGAAATTGATGAAGTATGGTAATGGAAGTAGAATGAAGGTGATGGAAATGAATATGAAAAGTAGTATCTCAAAGAAGACTCAAAGAAGAACCAATGTTAAAGAACAAATACCCAGACTTTATATTGCTTCTTTAAGGGATGGTAAACAAGGACTTTGACCCACTATCTATAAAGAGATAGGAACTAGAAGTATCAAGTTGAAATAGATAGGGGTGACGCCATAAGCATAAGCTTGATAAGTCGATAAAGTTCACTTAAGAACTAAAGAGAGAAACTCTCACAAATATTTGATTAAACAAAGTTAATTGCCTTTTACAAATGAAATGGAAAGCTATTTATAGGCCTAATAGATGTCTAGGATGCACATACAAGATTTAATGATTGAACATTCATGGATTAATGTTCATCCTTAAGTAAATACAATGTAAGTCCCATATGCAAGTTCATGGACTAATAAAATAAATAAATGTTCATCCATTTGGAATGAATGCACCAAGTGTGAACGTGACTCATAGGCTCCCTTCATGCACTTGGATTTGGTGAATAAGTTTGAAAATAATGCATCCATTTACCTTGAATGTGAACAAGTCCTTTAGCCTCCTTGTATGATTGTACACGCCATAAATGGATTCATGAAGGTGGAAATGCATCAGGTGTGAGCATGGCTCTTCATTTGGTGTAAATCCCGTACTTATTTCCAGCCTGTACTGTCTTAATTACCCTGGGCATATCTTGAGCTCCCAATATCGGATTGATATGATTCAAAGTGAGTTGGAAAGATAAGAGATAGGGGATTAAATGTTAAGAAGACTGAATCACCCAAAGATACTTGAACATGTTCAAAAATAGCGATCTCTATGAGTGACGTGAATCTATCCATTGGATTGCCTTGAATGTACCTTGTACTAAATACAAAATGTATATAAGTTACAATGCTCAAGGTAATGAATAAGTAATAAGTAACATTCTAATGTAACACATGAAGCTATGGCTAATATAATAATGCAATTTATATGATAACATAAGTAAGGAATGTGTAACATATGCATGAAACAAGCTAATTAAAGATGTGACATGCATAAATATCATATAGGATGCAAAGATAGGACAATATATGAATATTCAAGCATAGTTTAGAATGTCAAAGCATGCTTATAACACATATAAAGCATAAATGAGTAAATAAGTAATAAAATATGGAAGAACTCCCTCAGAATCATCTTTGAAGAACTTCAAAGGTGTGAGCATTGATACGATCCAAACTAGCTCATATTTTCTCCATGACTTAATAACACCATGGATGTTTTTCATTGCAGATTCTAAGGGAGTTTTTTAATTACCCTATCTTATATTATATCATTTATACATTTTATTCTATCATAAGCATGTATTCACATGTTAGTATAAATTATCATATTATTATTTCCATCATATGTTGAGTTGATCATGTCTTTCATATCATTCAAATATATGCTATGATTACATATCATTTCTTAGGATATTATTATTACATTTTTCCATTTATCATTTATGAATACCATGTTATATGATATTCATGCATACAACATATACCTAGATCTTTATGAATGATTCACAATGTTATAAGTATGTTAGATTAATCTTACATCCATTTAAGCATGATTCATTACATTCATGAAATGGCCGCATGCTTAATCATTCATTTGTTAGCTCATATGCATTCATTTTAGCTCCTAGGTCTTACACATTAGCTTACATATGTTATATCATTATGTACTTAGCTCATGACATGCATTCATAGCTTATATCACTCAAACACCTCACACAGCATACATTTTACCTTAAATAAGCTCACACATTGCTTATTTTATTTTTTTGGTGATTCCTATAGGTGAAACACAAAGAAGGCATATTATGGTAGCTTGGTTAGCTAAAAGGACAAACATAGCATCTCACACTAGCTCATGAACATTATGGCAGCTCATTTCATCACAGAAGGAGCTTCAACTTAGCTAGAGGAGCTAGCATGTAACTGAACTTAGCTGGAGGAGCGCTTTGGACCAAATTGCTGAAAAGTGGACTAGAGGTAGCTGGAAGTAGTTGGGAGAGTAGCTGAGGAGATGAGAAGACTAAAGCTAACTATCTTGAGTTCATCAAGCTATAACTCATCTAGTTATCTACCAAGACACTCATCTAGCTTTCCTTGAAGCTAGTTCATCTCTAAGTTGCCCAATGGATGCCATGTCATCTAGATACACGTTGGAAGGTAATTCACTCCTAGTTGTTGCCTATCTTCATTCCATGGACTTCAAGACATCATCCTATGGTTGTAACCTCATCAAAGCATAGCAAGAAGACCCATGTGCATTCATGTAGGCTGCCATGCGAATCATTCAATCATGTGCACTCCATGTGACATCAAATTGGCGCCAAAACACCAAGGGATGCTTCCTATTCGGAAAAAAGACTCTTTCCTCTTCATTTTGGTACCCAAATAACTTCCAAATGCATTCAAATCATCCTTAGGGCCAAACCAACACATAACCATTCGGCCAAGAGCATGTATTTTCATTAAAGTCTTGTTTTTTCATTAAAAATCATATCACTTTAGGAAGGTACATGGGCTGGCCGAACCAACATGTAACTATTCGGCCAAGTCCCTTCAAAAACTATAAATAGGCCATTATATTTCATTTATAAGCAGACCTTTTTTATTAATGAAAGTGAGATTATTCTCTTTTCTTAAGTCTTTGTGACTTTTATCGACTTATCAAGTATTTTATACTTGTGGCGTCAACCCCTTTCTTTTCGCCTTGATACTTCTGGTTCATAGTTCATATAACTAGTTGGTCAAAGTACTTAATACCACCCCTTGAAGAAGCAATATAAAGTCTGGATCTTTGCTCTCTATAGCATTGGTTCTTCTTTGAGTCTTCTTTAAGATACTATTCTCACAATCATCCCTTTGTTTCATAAGCCATAACCATAGCCATATCAACCATCTTATGCTTCTATCTCTCATTTTAAATAGCCCACCTATTCACCATACGTCTACCACCCTTAACCCTATCTTTTTAAGCCATTCACTTATGCAGGTTGTTTTGCTTCCTTCCTAGTTCCACAATCAATTGTTAAGGTACAAATGCCTTACATCAAGCGGTAATCGGAGCTTTGGTGGAAGAAAGCAACGTGCAAAAGAACAAAAAAAAATACAAAAAGTAGTGCAAGTGAAGTGCAAGTGAAAGAAAATAAAAAATCAGCCAAGAAAAGTCAAGCACTCCAAAAGAAGAAAAGTTAAGCACTAAAAAATAAGAAAAAGAAAGAAAGAAAGTTGAAGCACTCATCACCAATTCTCATCACCAAGCCATTCAAGTAAGCCTTTAAATTGATTGTGGTGATAGAAGGTTGTAAAGTGACTTTGTGTAAGTAACCCCTTTTGTTCTCTTCTTCCTATTTCTAAGCCACCCTTTCATTATATTTTGTTTTTCCATTCCTACTAACCCATTTGTAGGTGACGCACAACAAGTAAAATTTACTTGATACGGTTTTGAGTAAAGTCCTCTAGAACTTGGGATAAGAGAATCGAGAGGAAAAAGGCTAGAGCGTGTGTGAGATCAGAAGAGGACAAGTAAAAGCCATTAAAGTCTTAGAGTGCAAACACGAGTGGATTGAGTGACATTCAAGTTTCCTTGGAGTGACTCGTGAGGCTTTTTATGAGTATATTCTAGTAAGGTCCTACACACATTTCGTTTTTCCTTATTTGCTAACATGTCTCTTCCATCCAACATCTTTGTAGTCAAAAGGACTTTGAACATTCAAAGTCAAGAGCATGAACAAAGAGAGAACATATTCCATACCAAATGTCATGTGGGAGATAAAGTTTGTGCGGTGATCATTGACATTGGAAGTTGCACAAATATTGCAAGCACTTACATGGTTGAGAAACTTGGCTTGAAGACTACCAAACATCCGAGCCCTTACAATTTGCAATGGCTAAACGATGGAGGGGAGTTGAAGTTCACTAAACAAGTCATTATTCCATTCTTAATTGGGAAATACCAAGACGAGGTCATTTGTGATGTAGTGCATATAAATATAAGTCATTTGATGTTTAGTCGACCATGGCAATTTGACAAGAAGGCTACTCATGATGGATTTTTCAATAAGTATTCCTTCTAACATCAAGGAAAGAAAATCATATTGGCGCCTATGCTTCCAAGTCAAGTCCATGAATACCAAGTGACCCTTAAGTCACGTATAGAGGAATGGAAGAAAACTAAAGCCATGAAGAAAGTTGAAAGAGAAGTATTGCAAGAGCAACAAGTTGAACAAGTAGAAAATCATATTGATATGACAAAATTTGGAATTGATGAGTGTATAGAAGAGGAGAATGGAAAGCAAGACTCACCTAACAACTCTTTCCCTCAAATTCTTTCTTTTGTTTTGCAGGATAATGCAAGATACATGTCACTTCAAGTTAAAGATTCAAGAAACATGTATTTTTAAGAATCAATAGACGTGACTTTTGGTGATCCACAAGATATGTCCTTTGACATTTCAAAGGATGTACCTCTTTGATGTAAGGCTTCTGATGCCACTTGATGTAAGGCACTTGTACCATAACAATTGATTGTGGATCTAGGAAGGAAGCAAAACAACCTACACGAGTGAATGGCTCAAAAAGAGATGGTTAAGGGTGGTAAACGTATGGGTGAATAGGTGGCTTGTTTAAATGAGAGATGGAAGCGGAAGATAATTGAAATGGCTATAGGTTATGGCTATGAAACAAATGGATGGAAGTGAGGATAGTATCTTGAAGAAGTCTCAAAGAAGAACTAATTCTATAGAGAGCAAAGATCCAGACTTTATATTGCTTCTTCAAGGGGTGGTATTAAGTACTTTGACCAACTAGTTATATGAACTATGAACCAGAAGTATCAAGGCGAAAAGAAAGGGGTTGACGCCACAAGTATAAAATACTTGATAAGTCGATAAAAGTCACCAGGACTTAAGGAAGAGAATAATCTCACTTATATTAATCTAAATGGTCTGAGTACAATTCAGATATGCTTTCCTATTTATAGTAAATGGAGGGACATGGCGGAATAGAGACATAATGGTTTGGCCAGCCCATGTATCTCCATATAAAGACATAATTTAAATGCTAAAAGAGATGATGGTTCGGCCCTTGATGGAGGGAAATGATCCTTGGCTGAATAACACTTGTTTACCTTCAAATTAGAGCCAAATGGGAGAGGAGATGATGCTTGGCTGAATGGTTAAATGGCTCTTCATCTTGGCGCCTAAATGAACCCACATGCAAGGCACATGGGGGATGGTCATATGCAAGGCACATGGGAGTTCTAGGGAACCTTGTGGTGTAGCCTTGTGCATGGGATGATGGCTGGTCATGTGTTCCCTCTTGGGCGTCTATGTGATTCCTTCAAGCTAGCTTGAGTGTGGAGCTAGCCAGCAAGCATGGGTTGTTTTGTGAATAAGCTTCTTAGTCGAGTCTTTGTGATCTTCATAACAATATGTTCAGCTACCATTGATATCACTTTTGGTAATTCAGCTCCATATAGTCCAACTAGCTGAGTTTAGCAAGCTAGCCTTGAGCTCCTCCAGCTGAATTGAGCTTTCCTTAGTGTTCTATGAGCTGCCTTGTACCTTGTGAGCTGTTTGTGAGCTGCTTATGATGTCCAAATCATCCACCAAGCTACCTCATCGTGCATCACACTCCAATGTACCTATATGTGCAAGGAAACAAGGTAAGTCAATGGTATTGAGTTGTTATGAGCTAAATAACTTGTTGCCATGTAAGAATTAGGTAATGTGAGCTATTATTGAAGGTCATGAGCTAAATATATCATCTCATAATATGTGTAAGATAATGCATGAAGCTTAAGAGCTAATATGAATGCATATGATCTAATAAAACGAATTATAATGATGCTTCCTTGATGTATATAAGGTAATCATGTTTAATATGATTATAAAACTTTTCTAATATGCTTAAATATCAATGTGCATGTTGTGTTCATACTAAGTTATTCTTTATCTACATAACAAGAATTTTTATCATGAATTGTATTATAAGAGCATGTAGTATATAACATATATATAGTAACTTCAATATAAAGGTGTTAAAGAGTACTCCCTTTATTGATGAAAACGTGCTTGCATCACTCTTGAAATTCAAAGAATGTGCCAATTGAAGTCCCAAGAGTTGAGATCATTCAGGTTCCAAGTACATTGCATATATTGAAAGGAAATGGCTGCAGAATTGATGGATTGATGGATGTTGTTGATGATGGAAATGATGAAATGGAGATGGTGGTGATTTGTATCCCAAACACACCAAAGATGAAACAATGCTAAAGAGCACAATCCCGATCTTCACAAACTTGCTTGAGGGGTAATCCTAAAACAAAGTCCATTGAGATAACTATCCATGGCATGGTTGGTATCGGCAAGGGCATGCATAATCCATGAGGCATGACTCTTGATTTTTCCCTTTTACATACTAAACACCTTTCACATACCTTTTCAACATACCTTTTCATCTTTGGCCAAAAGAGGTGTTCCTTCAAAATGCTAAGTGTCTTTTCAACACCAAAGTGTCCCATAAGTCTTCCTTCATGCGCTTCTTTGGTTAGCACTTCTCTTATGGAACCTTGTGGAATACATAGTCATCATTCTTTGAAAAGATATCCGTCATACCGATAATATTTATCATGAGCGCCTGTTTCACATAACTTATACCTTTCTCCAAAGTCCAAATCAGTAGCATAATGTTCCTTAATGAATGAAAAACTAAGAAGTTTGGAATCCAAAGTGTTAAGTAAGACATACCTACGTGAAAGAGCATATGCCGTAATATTGTCCTTTCCTTTCTTATAGTGTATTACATAAGGAAAAGACTCAAGGAATTCGACCCATTTGGCATGTCTCCTATTGAGTTTGTGTTGTCCTTTGATATCCTTTAACGCCTCATGGTCAGTGTGTATCATGAATTCTTTTGGCAATAAGTAGTGCTACCAAGTCTCCAAGGTTCGAATGAGTGCGTACATTTCTTTGTCATATTTGGATAGTTCAAAGTTGCACCATTTAGTTTTTCACTAAAGTAGGCGATGTGCTTTCCTTTTTGAGTTAAAATATCACCAATCCCAATTCCAGAGGCATCACATTCAACTTCAAATGTTTTCTCAAAGTTCGGCAATGCTAATAGTGGAGCCTTCGTTAAATAACCCTTGAGTTCGTTGAATGCTTCATCTTGTTATTTACCCCAAGAAAAGTTTGAATTCTTCTTATTAATCCCTGTTATGGGGGCAGCAATAGAACTGAAATTTGGTACAAATCTTCTATTAAAACTGGCTAATCCATGGAAACTCCGGACTTGGCTGACATTGACTGGCTTTGGCCATTCTTGTATTGCCTAATCTTTTCTGGATCCACTGACAACCACTGTGAACTTACAATGAAGCCTAAGAAAGTAACTTGATTAGTACAAAAAGCACACTTCTTGAGATTAGCGTATAAATGTTGTTCTCTCAAAATGCTAAGAATGGAACGTAAATGTTCAACATGATCTTTTAGAGACTTACTGTATATCAAAATATCATCAAAATAAACAACATAAAACTTACCAATGTAAGGCCGTAGGACATGGTTCATCAAATGCATAAAGGTACTAGGGGCATTAGTTAGGCCAAAAGGCATGACTAACCATTCATACAAACCTTGTTTAGTCTTGAATGCAGTTTTCCACTCGTCACCTTCCTTCATTCTAATCTGATGGTAGCCACTTTTCAAGTCAATTTTGGAGAAGATGCTGGCTCCACTGAGTTCATCAAGCATGTCATCCAATCGAGGTATAGGGTGTCTATATTTGATAGTGATATGGTTCACAGCCCTACAATCCACGCACATTCTCCAAGTTTCATCTTTCTTTGGTACCAACAAAACGGGTACAACACAAGGGCTTAAACTTTCCCGAATGAAACCTTTGTCTATGAGTTCTTTGATTTGTCTTTAAATTCGTTTGTTTCATCAGGATTACTATTATATGCTGGTCTATTAGGTATAGTGGCTCCAGGAATAAAATTAATTTGATGTTCAATTCCTCTAATTGGTGGCAATCCATCGGTAACTTTTTCAAGGAACATATCCTCAAACTCCTACAAAAGATTAGAAATAGAAGAAGGTAAGCCTTTAGAAGGGTTAGTAAGTAGAAAACTTTCCTTATACATAAGTATAAGTAGAGCCTTCTTAGTTGATAAATGTTTCCGAACATCTCCTCTGCTGGCATATATACTCATTTTCGGAGTATGAATTTCTTTGGACTTCTTTTCTTTCTCCCATTCTTCTATGCGTGACTTGAGGGTTACTTGACATTCATGAACTTGGCTTGGTAACAAGGGTGCCAATGATTTTCTTTCCCTGATGCTGGAAAGAGTACTTGTTAGAGAATCCGTCATGGGTAGCTTTCTTATCATACTGCCAAGGTCGCCCTAGTATAAGGTGACTTGCACTCATGGGCACCACATCACAAAGGACTTCATCACTGTATCTTCCTATTGAGAAAGGTACAAGAACTTGTTTGGTTACCTTTTCTTCACCCACATCGTTGAGCCACTGAAGTTTGTATGGATGAGGATGCTTGGAAGTTTTGAGACCCAACTTTTCCACCATGTGAGTACTTGCTACGTTTGTGCAACTTCCTCCATCAATGATCACCACGCAAATTTTATCTCCCACATGACATTTGGTATGGAAGATGTTCTCTCTTTGTTCATCCTCTTGACTTTGAATGTTCAAAGTCCTTTTGAATACAAATATGTTGGATGGAAGAGACATGTTAGCAAATAAGGAAAAATGAATGTGTGTAGGACCTTACCAAAATATACTCTCACAAAGCCTCACGAGTCACTCCAAGGAAACTTGAATATCACTCAATCCGCTCGTGTTTTCACTCTAGGACTTAATGGCTTTTACTTGTCCTCTTCTGATCTCACACACTCTAGCCTTTTTCCTCTCGATTCTCTTGTCCCAAGTTCTAGAGAACTTTACTCAAGACCGTATCAAGTAAATTTCTACTTGTTTGGCATCATCTACAAAAGGGTTAGTAGGAATGGAAAAACAAATACAATGAAAGGGCGACTTAGAAATAGAAAGAAGAGAACATAAAGGGTTACTTACACAAGTCACTTCACAACCTTCTATCACCACAATCAATTTAAACGGCTTACTTGAATTTCTTGGTTTTGATAATTATTGATGAGTGCTTCAACTTCTTTTCTTTCTTTTCTTTGCTTTTTCTTCTTTTGAGTGCTGGATTTTTCTTTCTTTTGAGTGCTTCACTTTCTTTTCTGATTTTTCTTTTTCTTTGACTTTGCACTCCACTTTGCACTTCTTTTTGTATTTTTCTTTTTGTTGTTGTTGCAAGTTGCTTACTTCTACCAATAACTCTAATTACTGCTTGATGTAAGGCATTTGTTCCTTAACAAATTTATTGTGGATCTAGGAAGGAAGCAAATAATCTGCATAAGTGAATGGCTCAAAAAGAGACGGTTAAGGGTAGTAGATGTATGGTGAATAGGTGGGCTATTTAAAATGAGAAATGGAAGCGGAAGATGGTTGATAAGACTATAGTGATGGCTTATGAAACAAAGGGATGGTACTGAGGATAGTATCTTGAAGAAGTCTCAAAGAAGAACCAATGCTATAGAGAGCAAAGACCCAAACTTTATATTGCTTCTTCAAGGGGTGGTATTAAGTACTTTGACCCATTAGTTATATGAACTAGGAACCAGAAGTATCAAGGTGAAAAGAAAGGGGTTGACGTCACAACTATAAAATACTTGATAAGTCGATAAAAGTTACCAGGACTTAAGGAAGAGAATAATCTCACTTCCTATTTATAGGAAATGGAGAGGCATGGCTGAATGGATATAAGGGGATTCGGCCAGCCATGTGCCTTCCTATAGAGACATAATTAATTACAAAGTAGAGATGATGTTTCAGTTTAAATGGAGGGTGATAACCCTTGGCCGAATAGCTTTAGTGTCCCTTCATGTTGGTGCCAAATTAGATGGGAGATGATGCTTGGCCGAATAGGGAGATGGCTCTTCATCTTGGCTGCTAAATGAGACCACATGCAAGGCACATGGGGGCTGGTCATATGGCATACACATGGGTGATCTAGGGAGCCTTGTGTTGCAGCCTTGTGCATGGAATGATGGCTGGTCATGTGCTCCATCTTGGGCGTGCATGTGTCTCCTACCAAGCTAGCTTGAGTATGGAGCTAGTTAGCAAGCATGGGCTGTTTGTGAACAAGCTTTCTAGCCGAATCCTTATAACCTTAATAACAACATGTTCAGCTACATTCAGCTACCTTTGACATTACTTTTGGCAACTCAGCTCCAAATAGTCCAACTAGCTGAGTTTAGCTAGCCTTAAGCTCCTCCAGCTGAATCGAGCTTTCCTTAGTGTTCCATGAGCTGCCTTATACTTTGTAAGCTGTTTGTGAGTTGCATATGACGTCTAAATCATCCACCAAGCTATCTCATCATGCATCACATTCCAATGAACCTATATGTACAAGGAACCAAGGTAAGTCCATGGCATTGAGCTGTTATGAGCTAAATACCTTGCTGCCATGTAAGAATATGGTAATGTGAGCTATGATTGAAGGTCATGAGATAAATATATCATCTCATAATATGTGTAAGATAATTCATGAAGCTTAAGAGCTAATATGAATGCATATTAACTAATAAAATGAATTATAATGATGCTGCCTTGTGTATATAAGGTAATCATGTTTAATATGATTATAAGACTATCCTAACATGCTTAAATATAAATGTGCATGATGTGTTCATACTAAGCTATTCTTTAACTATTAAAACATTATATAACATAACATAGGAGGGTGTTAAGTTATCAAATGAATCAAAAGCTTCAAGACACTTAGTTAGGAGAACTTCCCTGAATTGTTTGGCCCTTGATCGAGTAATGGGACCTTGTGGCATGACTTCCAGATCTGGGGTAGGTGTGACTATATCAATCTACCTATTTACCATACATTTAACACCCTTAACAATTTATTTTTAGCTATTCACTTATGCATGTTGTTTTGCTTCCTTCCTAGATCAACAATCAATCGACAAGGTACAAGTGCCTTACATCAAATGTAACTGAACATAGCTAAAGGAGATGCTAGGGAGATCACGATTAAGAAGATCCTTCACTACCAGCTCTTGCATGGCTAGCTAGCTAAACAAATGCAAGTTTGAAGATAGCTCAGCTCATGCCCAAGAGTGCTGCACATGTTTGGTCTTCATCCTATGCATAAGGCTACACCATAATCTTCCTAGAGAACCATGTGCACGTCTTGTGACAAGACAAGCCATGTGCTATGCGTGTGCCTCTTGTAGGTGCCAAGATGAATGGTTACATAACCATTCGGCCAAGCAACCTTACCCTTCAAATTGGTGCCAACTTGTAAGGACTCCAGCATTATTCAGCCATGAGACATGCCCCTCCATTCAGCCAAACCAACACCTATGTTTTCATGTTAATTATTCAATTAATTATGTCATTTTAGAGGGACACAAGGGCTGGTCAAACCACTATGTATCCATTCGGCCATGCCCATTCAAAAAATATAAATAGGCTAGTCCTATTCATTTTGTACACACCTTTCATATAATTTAAGTGAGATTATTCTCTTTTCTCAAGTCCTTGTAACTTTTATCGACTTATCAAGTAAGTTAATTACTTGTGGCGTCAACCTCTATTCCTTGATACTTGTGGTTCATATCTCCTTATAGATAGTGGATCCAAGTCCTTTGCTACCACTCCTTTGAAGATTTGTAAGGTTGGGTCTTTGCTCATTGTAGCACTGGTTCTTCCTTGGTCTTTCTAAGATATTGTCCTCATCGAACATCCTTTCTTTCATAAGCTATACTATAGCCATATTAACCTACTTCCGCTACCATTCTCACAATATAAATAGCCCTCCATTTCACCATTACATCAACCACCAAGCCATCTATTTGAGCCATTCACTTATGTAGGTTGGTTTGCTTCCTTTCTAGATCCACAGTTAATTTAAGGTAGGAGTACCTTACACAAGCAGTATTTAGAGCTTTGGTGGAAGAAGCAACGTGCAACAACAATAAAATACAAAAAGAAGTGCAAGTGAAGTGCAAGTAAAGAAATCAAAAACAGTAAAGAAATTGCAAGCACTCAAAAAGAAGAAACAAAAAGAAAAGAAAATTGCAAAGAAAAGTTGAAAGCACAACAACAAGTCTCATCACCAAGCAATTCAAGGAAGCATCTAAAATTGATTGTGGTGATAGAAGGGTTGTGAAGTGACTTTGTGTAAGTAACCCTTTATTCTCTTCTTTCTTGCTTCTTAGCCACCCTTTTCAATATATTTTTCTTTCCATTCCTACTAACCATTTACAGCCGATGCACAATAAGTAAACTTTACTTGGTATAGTTTCGAGTAAAGTTATTTAGAACTCGAGACAAATAGATTGAGAGGAAAAAGGCTTGAGCCTGGGAGACTAGAAGAGGACTAGTAAAAGCCTTAAAGTCCTAGAGTGAAAACACGAGCGGATTGAGTGACATTCAAGTTTCCTAGGAGTGAACCTGTGAGGCTATGTGAGAGCATTATTGGTAAGGTCATTTTACACATTTTTATTTTCTTTATTTCACTAATCATGTCTCAGAGTCTAGGACGAACACCTGAAAGAGAAGCCCCTAACTTGCAAACTCAAGCAATTATGCATGAGATGGCAAGATTGTTAAAACTAGAGTTAGTTCCCTTAAATGAAAAAATAGATCAAGTTGAAGCATCCTTGGGCAACCGAAGGATAATTCACACTAGAATGGAAGAAGAATTTGAGGAGGAGGCTGAGATAGAGCAAATCACCCAAGGGACAAGGAGAGATATCCATAGGAATTAAAGGGAAAAGTACCAAAATGATAACTTCAGCAACATCAAGGTAACAATTTAATGCGATAGACCTGACCTTATTGATTGATTGAGGATCTAGGAAGGAAGCAAAAAAACCTGCATAAGTGAATGGCTCAAATAGATGGTTTAGGTGGTAGATGTAAAGGTGAAATGGTAGGCTAATTTATGATATTAGAGATGGCAGCGAAAGATGATTGTTATGGTTATGGTATGGTTAATGAAACAATGGAATGTTGAATAAGATAGTATCTTAGAAATGACCAAGGAAGAACCAGTGCTATAGAGAGCAAAGACCCAGCCTTACAAATCATTACTAAGGGGTGGTAATAAGGACTTTGACCCTCTATCTATATGGAGATAGGAACCACAAGTATCAAAGTGAAAGGGGTTGACACCACAAGTAATGAATTACTTGATAAGTCGATAAAAGTCACAAGGACTTAAGCAAGAGAATAATCATAATTCTAATCAAATCAAAAGTCTATTTTACAAATGAAATGAAAAACCTATTTATAAGGTTTTAAAGGGGTATGGTCGAATGGTGTATGATGGCCAGCCCTTGTGTCCCTCTAAAAATGACATAATTAAATAATAAATTACATGAAACCATAGGTGCTGATTTGGTTCAGTAGATGAGGCATGTATCATGGCCGAATAATGCTTGAATCCTTCTAATTTGACGCCAAGTGGATTTATACGCATTGAACATGGTTTGCTAGTTATATGCAACATCTTGGTCGTGTATGAGCTTGCTTGAGTGGATATCTAGCTAGATGGTCATATGTCACGCACATGGGAGTACTAGAGAATCTGGTAGTGCAGTTTTGGTGGAAATGATGAATGTTGGCCATGTGTAGCATTATGGGCGTACATGCGTCTTCCTCCAAACATGTTTGATTGGTTTGTAAGGTGTTTATGTCTTCCAAGTGCTCCAACAAGTTGTCCTAATGTGAGCCATGGTCCAATGTGTTGTTTGTGTCTTCCAAAATGCTCACTAAATTTTCCAAGGTTTTTATGTCTCCCAAATGCTCCACTAAACTATCCGAATGTGGATCATGCTCCAATGTACTTGATATGTAGTCCACATGCTTGATTGTACACGCCATAAATGTATTCATGAAGGTGGAAATGCATCAGGCGTGAACATGGCTCTTCATTTAGTTTTAAAACTCGTATTTATTTCCAGCCTGCAATGTCTTCAATAATATGGGCATATCATGACTTCCCAATATCAGATTGATATGATTCAAAGTGATATGGAAATCTAAGAGACAGGGATTAAATCTTAAGAAGACTTCATTTCCCATATATGCTTGTAGCATGTTCAAAAATGGCGATTAGTATGGCTGACGTGCACTGTCCACTGGATTGCCTTGAATGTACCTTGCACTAAATACAAAATGTATATAAGTTACAATGCTCAAGCTCATGGATAAATAATAAGTATCACTATAATATAACACATGATCCCATGGCTAATATAATAATGCAATTGATATGATAACATAAATAAGCAATGTGTAACATATGTATGAAACAAGCTAAATAAAGATGTGTCATGAATGAATGAATTCATGCTGCCATGATATGTAAATGTTCCTAAGAGCTAAAATGAATGCATATGAGCTAATAAAATAAATGATAAGTATGTTTCCATTATTTAATCATGCTTAATATGAATGTAAAACTATTCTAACATGCTTAACATATTTAAATAACAATGTGCACCAAATAATATAATGATGTGGTTGTGTGCGTGAATATCATATAACATGGTAGTAAATGATAATTGGAAACACGTAATAATAGTATCCTAAGAAATGATATGTAATCATAGCATATATTTGAATGATATGAAAAACATGATGAACTAAACATAGGATGGTATGAATGATATGATAATTTACGCTAACATGTGAATGCATGCTTATGATAGAATACAATGTATAAATGATATAATATAAGATAAGGTAAGGAAAAACTCCATTAGAAACAGCAATGAAAAACGTCCATGGTGTGATTAAGTCATGGAGAAAATTGGAGCTAGACTGGATCACATCATCCTCCCCTTCTTTTGGGCGATTTGCCCTCAAATCGAAAGGTAACTTCTCCTTTGTGTCTTTCCATTCAAAAATTGTTGATTTGTATTCAAAATATATCCATTCAATAGAAACTTGTTCAAGCCATTCCCTTTCAAAAATATCTATGAAAGGATCCTTGTGAAAAGTCACGAACCTTGAATAAGTACCTTGAACCTCCTTGTTCTGAAAAGAAAGAATATGTTCATAACTTTTAAATTACAAGAGATGTTGCTTCAAACGTTCATAACTTTTGGTGTTCTAAAAGACACAATCTCTGGTCCTCCAATGATAATGTCATTTGATTGAGGAGTCACAACCTTAGGTTATTTCCCTTGATGAGTTATGTCCTTTGAATCGTTATGTAAATCAAAGGAAAATTCTGCATGTTCAAGGTTAGAATAATTGTCCTTGATCTTTTGTCTCGTCCATAAGTATTCTCGAATGACCTTGCCATCACAAATTGTTAAGACAATACCATAGACATGAATCAAATTGTTATAAAATAAATTAAAATAAGTAAATAAAAAACTATTGACAAGATGAATGGAAATATCAAACCAGGGTGGAGGTTTAATGGGCGTCAGTTGCTTGATGATGGAAAACTCCATTGGTTGCTAAATTTCCTTCAATATGTGCAATGTACATGGATTATCAATGATCCCATTCCTTGGCATTTGAAGTGGTATATCCTTTAGAATGTTAAGAGACATAACTATTGGTTCTTCAAAAGACATATTTCTTGAATTTTCTACTTGAAAAGATAGGTCTCTTGGAATATCATGCAAGACAAAAGAAAGAGTAGAAGAAGATTTGTTAGGTATAATTTGTTCTCCACTCTGTTTCTCTTCTCTACACTCATCCTTTTCAGATTTGTCATTTTCAACTTGCTCCACTACTTGCAAAATTTCTCTTTCAACTTCAACATATTCATTTCCAATTATTATTGTCTCCTCAAAATGTTCTTCTTCACAACTTCTTTTTATGTCCTTCACTTTCTCCCATTGTTCTATGCGTGACTTCAGTTGAGTTTGGTCTTCATGCACTTGACTTGGCAACATTGGCACCAAAGTGATCTTCTTTTCATTATGGATCATTGAGAAGCGATTGGTGAAGCAATTATGTGTTGCTCGTTTATCAAACTGCCAAGGTCGACCAAAAAGAAGATGGCTTGAATTCATGGGAACAACATCACACAAGATTTCATCTTCATATATCCCAATTGAAAAGGGCACAAGTACTTGCTCTATGACTTCTAGCTCTTCATCGTCATTTAATCCTTGCAAAACATATGGACTGTGATGTTTGAACGTTGTAATTCCCAACTTCTCTACCATATATGTGCTAGCAAGGTTTGCACAACTTCCACCATTGATGGCTATAAGACATACTTTACCATCTTTATCATTTACATGGCAACGAGTATGAAATGCATTCATTCTTTGTTGTTCGTACTCCATTGAAAAGATGAAAAATTGTCAGTGAAATAAAGAATGGAATGTGTAAAAGGACCTTACCAATAATGCTCTCAATTCTATTTATCCCAAGTTCTAAACGACTTTACTCAAAACCGTGTCAAGTAAATTTTACTTGTTGTGTGTCAGTTGTAAAAAGGATTAGTAGGAATGGAAAACAAATTATAAAGAAATAGGTGGCTTAGAATTAAAAAGAAGAGAATAAAAGGGTTACTAACACAAAATCACTTCACAACCTCCTATCACCACAATCAATTTAAAAGGCCTACTTGAATGGCTTGGTTATGAGAATTGTTATTGTGTACTTCAACTTTTCTTTCTTTTTGAGTGCTAGAATTTCTTTGCTGAATTTTGATTTCCTTCACTTGCACTTTTTCTTTTGTATTTTTTTGTTGCACGTTGCTTCTTCCACCAAAGCTCTAATTACCGTATGATGCGATAGGCCTGACCTTATCAATTGAATGAGGATCTAGGAAGGAAACAAAACAACCTGCATAAGTGAATAGCTCAAATAGATGATTTAGGTGGTAGATGTAAAGGTGAAATGGTAGGCTAATTTATGATATTAGAGATGGTAGCGAAAGATGATTGTTATGGTTATGGTATGGTTGATGAAACAATGGAATGTTGAATAAGATAGTATCTTAGAAATGACCAAGGAAGAACCAGTGCTATAGAGAGAAAAGACCCAGTGATACATGCATCATATGGCTCACATCAAAGGAAGAAATAATAACTCTTCCAAATGATCTACTTGTTCAAGCTTTGGAAAAGAAGATCAGAACAGCAGAAGAATTGACAGGACTTTTTGAATGGGATCCTGATCTTATTTAGTCAACATGTCTTCTGAAGATAAAACCATTTGTCTCTTATCTTTCCAACAGTTCTTAGATCGCATTAATCCGATATCGGTAACTCAATATATGGCCATTTTACTGAAGACGGTGCATGCAGAAAATCCTATACGGGATTAATACGGGATTTTGTAAATATTACGAATTTTCAATATTTTTATTGATTATTTGTAATATAACTTAATATAGGATGATGCATTATCTTTTAGGATTAGATTTATTAGTTTATTAGGAATTAAGGTTGGGTTAAAATATTATTTTTAGTTATTATTATTTTATTAGGAATTAGAGTTAAGACATGTTTAGTTTATTATTATTTTATTTACTAGTTATTTAGGACCTTTAGAACTCAGCCCCTATATAAAGTAGGCTTCATTCAACTTTGTAATTGAGATTTCTTTGATTAATAATACAATGAGAGTTCATTTTTGCAAGTGTTGATTGTCTTGTGCCTTCGAAGCTTCTTCTCCTGGAGTTCTTTGAAGTTCTTGTGAGGGAGATTAATCTTCACACTCCAATTTGCCTTTTCATCGCGACTAGGAGGGTTGGTTAGAGCCATATTATCGTGTTTGCCTTTTCATTGCGACTAGGGGGCTCAATAGGACATTATCCATCAATTTTCCACATATCCATCCACGCCATCAATCATCGTTACCGTTCACTTTCACAAGGGAGATCTTTTGATTTCTTGGTTATTTTTCTTTATTTTCAATTCCTTTATCTTTTTTTATCTTGTTTTAATCTTGTTTCTTAACTTGTTTTCAGCACCAAAATGAAACCCTAAAAAACCCTAACTATTTCTGCCACCTTTCCCATTCATTCCTTATTGTTCTTTATCGAGCCTAGAGCTTTTCTAGGTTCGATTCTTCAACAAGAGCAACGTTCATCAATCCGTCACCGCTTCCCTATCAGTTGGTATCCGATTTGGGCTGACTCTTGGAAAGAAGCAAGCAATCTTGCTTGTTCTTGCACACAAAACCGTCAAGGTACCCCAATAGAGCTAGTTCACAAAAGATTCATCATTTTAGGTAATTTTTATTTAATTTTAATTTAGATTCAAATCCTTCTTGTTAGTTTGCTATTTTTTCAAAAACAAAAGGCAAAATTTGAAAAAAAAGCAAACGAAGGTATTTAGGGTTGATTTTCTCCCGATATCATATTCATCCTAAGAATAATCTCCAGTACAAATTTCAAACTAATCAGAGTTCATTAGAATCTTCAAATACATCATTCAAGTTTTATCGGCATATTTGGTCTAGAATCTTGTCGAATTTCTTGAAAATTCTAAAAGAGGAATTTCGTGGTGAAAATTTCCATATTGAAACTTCATATATTGAATATAATTAACACAAAAAAAGATAAATTTTGGAGATCAAGAACACCTTCGAACAAAGCGATTAAGAAAAAGAGAATGTTTGAGGACTCACCGTTCAACAGAGTCTACTGGATACTACTGAAGGTATTTCGTTCTGAAATTTTACAAGTGGATTTTTGACGCATCGGAAGACATTTAAGAATTTTTCAGAATTGTTAGGACACCGGTAACCCCCTAAAAAATGTTTCTCAAATTGATCCAGTGTTTTCAAGGTTTTCTAGTTTGGTCCCTTTTTCTTTGACTCTTAGTGCTTTAGGTTCTTTTGTTTTTCCTTGTTATTGTTCTTTTGCATTATCTAACACATTATGTTCATTGTTTTAGTAGGACTAAAGAGTTTGCATACGTCTTCCTTCTTTGCATTCTCGTTCTCTTGGAGTCTAACCCTTGTTTGGCCTCTTAGAGCTTTTAGGTTTTTCTTATCGCCTTTGCTAGTAATCAAACTCCGATACGAACTGTGGAAGACTACTTGGTAAAGTGAGTTTTAAAGAGTACAAGATCGGTTTACTTACCTCTCATTGTGTTAATTTCTTTGAGTGACTTGTGAGGTTTCTTGCTTTGTTGAATTTTCTTTCTTTTATTTTTATTTTACTTTAAAATTTTCTTTCGAGTGTTATGATTTCAGGATGGCAAAAATAACAACAAGACACTTACGGCTATCTTAGCCGCACTTGCATGACTCACGACTCAAGTTGAAAGATTTGATGAACTTACCAATACCGTGAGAGAATGACAAGAACCACAACTGGATCTACCAAACCAGAATCCAAGACCAAACAATGCTGAACTTTTGGTACCCAGGTGAGAACAACCACGTTTCCAAGCACCCAAACTCTTTGCAAAACCAAAGTTCATGATCCCGTCTTTCAAAGGAGACAACGATCCGGACAGGTACATCGTTTGGGAAGGAAATGTTGATCTCATATTTACATACGATGACTACCCCTAAGCTAAACAAGTTCCCCTCGTCACCATGTAATTCGAATGATATGCTCGAACTTGGTGGATGCAAACAAGGAAAAAGATCCATAACTTCCAAATTCCAATAATCACTTCTTGGACCTACTCAAACAAACCATGAGGAAGCGATTCCTACCGACACATTATACACGAGAAGTTAAACTATGACTACATCGACTTCGATAAGGTAGAAGTTCAGTTGAAGACTACTACAAGGAGATGCAATCCTTACTCAATAGGGCTAACATAACCGAAAAAGAAGAGGTCGCCATGTTAAGATTCGTCGTCGGCTTAAACTCAAATATCACTGATCTTCTTAGCCTCCATGGGTACGAAAACCATGAAGATAAACTAAATAAAGCAATGATAATCGAAGTACAAATCCAAAGGAGATTCCGAGAACATAACCAAGGTACTTCATCCTCTTACCAAGGTAATCCTTCAAATCCTACCTCATCTTCTGCTCCATCTTCTCTGAAAAAGCTAAGAGATGACAAACCTGACAAGGAGAAAGAACGACCAGCAAAGAATGACACACTTCCAACCCCTAAAGGTAAAATGATAATTTGTGAGGAGGTAGGGAAAGCAAAAAAAGAAAAAGCTGAGAAAGAGGCAAAAGAAAAAGAGGTCACTAGTTACAAAAGCCAAAAGAATAATGACCCATAGGAGGAGAGTGAACCTAATTGTGAGAAGAAAAAAGTGACTTAAAATCTATGTGTGAGCACAAAAGAATTGAGAGAGAACATTCTTTACAAACAACCTTCCATCATTGTTCGCTTTAGAGAATCAATTGTTTCGATTTCTAACATTAACAAGGATTTGCCTAGTGTGATTTCATCTTTGTTACATGATTTTCGAGAAGAATTAGGTGATCACCTGACGGATTACCACTGGAAAAAGGAAAACAACACCAAACCAATCTAATTCAAGGTTACAAAAAGGCTATATCCATAAAAGCCTTAGTCGTAATGTCATCTTAATGACCAAACATGACTTGAACAACTCCACATTCTTTACAGTTCATGCACAGGGAATCCATGTAAAAGATGAGAAAGTAAAAACAACACGAGACTGGCCCACACCATCTTCTATTGCCAAGAGTTGTCGAATAGTGCTAGGTGACCCTCCTGATGGGTTACCACCTAAAAGCCCTAATCACTATGCCATATTAATGAAGAGTCACAATTTACGAGAGTCCAAAGGTAAGTATTTTATTACTCATTTTAATGACATTGTAATATACTTCTTCTCCTTCTTAAAAGGTAAGGCTCGTGAAGTTGTCATCCATACTAAAAACAACTCCTTTAAGTGCGTATCATACCGAGGTAAGGAAAACACACTAGACGATACACTACCACAAAGGTAAACTCTTACCTATCAAACTCATACTACTATTCTGAGAATTGAACATATCAAAGATGTATATCACGATAACTCGAATATTTATGATATTTCTACCCATACTTTTAAAAGTCCTTTTATTGAGCTTTATCTTATATATGAGTTTCCTTGCCAACTAAACCGGTTCTACAGTCCATAAATCTCCTCCTGGGAATCATTAATTCATGAACCACACTTAGGAGACTTAAAGGATTACTTTAACAAACCAGTTGACATGGTTTTTAAACACTCATTCTCGCCACACACGAATAAAACATGGAGAAATTATCTGAAATAATCATACAGAAAGCCAACAGTGGTCGGTGCCATGTTGAATTTCAACCAAAACATCATATTACAAGACTTGTATGCAAAAGAGGATTTCAAGACTACAATAAAATAGTTCCTACAAAGAAGAAACATCGACTAAAACGCATAAAGACACATCACATTGATCCTGGTAAAAGTTTCACAAGTTTTTCTTTCAACACATCAAAATCTCTTTCTTTTGGATTTTTATATTTGAGGACGAATCCTTTTGAGGAGTGGGGGAATGATACATGCACCAGAGTTCATAATACATGCATCTTTGGACTAATGTTTCTACTCGAACCTATTAGAAGAACAAAGTCTTGAAGATTCAAATCATATCTATTCGGTAAGCATAATGTGAATGAATTATTAAACTATTCTAATGTTGCTCCTTTTAATGTTTTAGATTCAAGGTTGAATCTTTTTGAAGAAAGGTAGGATGATACATGCATCACAAGGCTCACATCAAAGGAAGAAATAATAACTCTTCTAAATGATCCACTCGTCCAAGCTTTGGAAAAGAAGATCAGAACAGAAGCAGATTTACGATGACTTTTTGAATGGGATAATGATCTTATTTGGTCAACATGTCTTATGAATATACAACCCTATGTCTCTTATATTTCCAACGGTTCTTGAATCGCATCAATCTGATATCAGTAACTCAAGATATGGCCATATTACTGAAGACGGTGCATGCAGAAAATCCTATACGGGATTAATACGGGATTTTGTAAATATTACGAATTTTCAATATTTTTATTGATTATTTGTAATATAACTTAATATAGGATGATGCATTATCTTTTAGGATTAGATTTATTATTTTATTAGGAATTAAGGTTGTGTTAAAATATTATTTTTAGTTATTATTATTTTATTAGGAATTAGAGTTAAGACATGTTTAGTTTATTATTATTTTATTCATTAGTTATTTAGGACCTTTAGAACTCAGCCCCTATATAAAGGAGGCTTCATTCAACTTTGTAATTGATATTTCTTTGATTAATAATACAACAAGAGTTCGTTTTTGCAAGTGCTGATTGCCTTGTGCCTTCGAAGCTTCTTCTTCTGGAGTTCTTTCAAGTTCTTGTGAGGGAGATTAATCTTCACACTCCAATTTTCCTTTTCATCACGACTAAGAGGGTTGGTTAGAGCCATATTATTGTGTTTGCCTTTTCATTGTGACTAGGAGGGATAGATAGGACATTATCCATCAATTTTCCACATATCCATCCACGCCATCAATTATCGTTACCGTTCACTTTCATAAGGGAGATCTTTGATTTCTTAGTTATTTTTCTTTATTTTCAATTCCTTTATCATTTGTTTATCTTGTTTTAATCTTGTTTCTTACCTTGTTTCCAGCACCAAAAAGAAACCCTAAAGAACCCTAGCTATTGCCACCACCTTCCCCATTCATTCTTTATTATTCTTCATCGAGTCTATAGCTTTTCTAGGTTTGATTCTTCAACAAGAGCAAGGTTCATCAATCCGCCACCGTTTCCCTATCACCCAGCCTTACAAATCATTACTAAGGGGTGGTAATAAGGACTTTGACCCTCTATTTATATAGAGATAGGAACCATAAGTATCAAAGTGAAAGGGGTTGATGCCACAAGGACTTAAGCAAGAGAATAATCTTAATTTTAATTAAATCAAAAGTCTATTTTACAAATGAAATGAAAAACCTATTTATAAGGTTTTGAAGGGGTATGGTCGAATGGTGTATGATGGCCAGCCCTTGTGTCCCTCTAAAAATGACATAATTAAATAATAAATTACATGAAACCATATGTGCTGATTCGGTTCAGTAGATGAGGCATGTATCATGGTCGAATAATGCTTGAATCCTTCCAATTTGACGCCAAGTGGATTTACACGTATTGAACATGGTTCGCTGGTTATATGCAACATCTTGGACATGTATAAGCTTGCTTGAGTGGATATCTAGCTAGCTGGTCATATGTCAAGCACATGGGTGTTCTAGAGAATCTGGTAGTGCAATTTTGGTGCAAATGATGAATGTTGGCCATGTGCAGCGTTATTGGCGTGCATGGGTCTTCCTCCAAACATGTTTGAGTGGTTTGTCAGCTGTTTATGTTTTCCAAGTGCTCCAACAAGTTGTCCCAACGTGAGTCATGGTCCAATGTGTTGTTTCTGTCTTCCAAAATGCTCCACTAATGATG
This sequence comes from Hibiscus syriacus, assembly GCF_006381635.1. NCBI lineage: Eukaryota > Viridiplantae > Streptophyta > Magnoliopsida > Malvales > Malvaceae > Hibiscus > Hibiscus syriacus. The sequence continues at coordinate 3,277,376 of NW_024062296.1, read as the reverse complement.
TAAGGCTAACCAGGTTTCTTCAATAATGGAGAAGTTGGTAGCCTTATTATTTCTCGATCTAGGAGAGACACCAAATGCTACACTTTGAATTTTTAAGTAATCTGCAAAATTAAAATAAAGAAATGATTAAAATGGATATATGAATTAAGAAATATAAATGATAAGAAAGGAAATGGCAAGAAATGATATCAAAGTAGGCTGCGAATGTAACCACCCAGACCGATACGGAGGATCCGATCCGAGAAGTCACATTAGGGCCACCGGAGTGACCTACTGTAAAAATAGCGGAAAATTTAAAACTTTTATTGAAACATGTAACTTATAAAATCAGTTGTCACTATTTAAAAAAACAGATTTTCAGACTCGTATATAAATCAAAATACAATTACATGCCCCCTAATCATATGTACCATTCTCTGCAGCAACGTCTGAAGAACTCCCTTACTGAAGTCGATAGATGCACTGGTATAATTCTTTTAACCTGAAAAAGGTGAGTAATAGAGTGAGCTTCGAAAAGCTCAGTAATACAGAACTAGCAGATGATGCTGAAGAACGTGCATATATAGATAAACATACATATCCTTATTATTTCCAAACATTTACAGATTTTTATGCTGAGCAGAGATCCTACTGATATTTCAGATGGTAACGGGCAATGAGCTTTAAGTTCAGAAAAATATTTCGGATGACTGAGTTCAGGAGATCATAATAGGTTTTCTAGTGTGTTCCCAAAAACCATGCAACTTTTCAGATCTTTTTTTTAAAACATATATATATACCCCCATTCGTTCACATCATAAATGTGTAGATTCCCCAGAACCATACACCCAATCGCACATGCCATTTAGACCCTGAGCACAAAGCCGAGGAGTTTGCAGATAATCTTCCTCCAACAATAAACCCCCCCAGATAAAACATTTCTCCGTCGGTAAACGGAGATGTGAGAAATCAAAACAGAATTCAGATCAGATATCATAACAGAATCCATATCAGAAATCAGAACATAATTCAGGTAATGTATCAGAATAGAATTCAAGTCAGAAATCAGATAAAATATTTATATGATTAGGGAACACACCAGAGTTTACAGATATTATTCAGAGGTATTGGATAATATTAACAGGTAGAGAAACATGAATCTTCAGTATACCGATAGGATATCAGAATTTAGAATCACTATTGGAAGAGTTCATTAACTGACAGAATCATCAGTTATTTAGAATGTGAATTATCAGGATCATATCTTATTCGGACAGTTTTCAGAAGCTGTACGTAATCAGAAGGGTATTCACAATCCTTTGCATCCATGTCAATTGATCGGATAATCGAACAACTTGAGAACGAAGATTCAGAACCTTAATAATCTATGTCGACTGGTCAATCATTTTCCTTCCAGGGTATTTACTATTTAATGCCACAAATTCTTGTTCATATATCATTTTCAAAATTAACGTTGAATAAATCTTCCAATGTCTTTATTTCATGTTCACGCTTTCACCATATCATGAAATACTGACGTACTTGATTTTTTAATTTATAATCCATAAGAACATTACATCATATATGTTAATTAACATTTCCAGATTCATCCAACTCACTTATTCAATCCTCAGTCCTTGTGGTTACTTAATTTATTTAGCATTCAAGTCCATTCCAGATACTTTGGGATTTTTCAGAGTAATTCAAGCGTTCCTGATTTTCAGACACATGTTGTACTTTCGTTCCATTCAATTTGGTCTTTGTGTTTGATTTGTTGAGCAAACGTCCAATTCTTAGTACTGAATGCGATCTAGAGTTGAACTAAGTTGAATACTTCCAAAATTTATCATCGAGTCAAACTTAAGAAGACGAACACACATTCCAGTAATATCTATGCCATTCAGGTATTGATATAGCTTTAGGGTTGATCTACTCACTTAAATTGAGTTCGATTACTTTTAAAGGTAGGCCAATACCTATGCTTATTTAGATTCCTTAATTAATCCAAGACATTTACTTGGTATAGGTCATGAGGGTATTTTGGTAATTTCGGTGTTCAATTTTATTCCATTCATTTCAGAGCTCGAGGATATCCAATCATTCCTGAGCTTGGTGATATTCTTGGTTCATTTCCATTACAGGGGTAAATGTGTCATTTTATAGATCTACGGTATTTCAATCTTTTCCTGCCATCCGATCTTATTATTTAATTCAATCTTATCATTTTCTTCAGTCCTTTCGAACAATTCTAACAGCAGAATACCCCCGATAAATTACTCTTCAAGTATTTACTCATTATTCGAATATTTTCGGGTCAAGTGTCTTCTCAGATTTTACAAATGGAATATCATAAATTTTTCTGTACAAAGACAAGATCTTAACAATTAAATTCGTACTTAATCGAGTTAAGTACAAATCCTCAAAGTACTTTCTCATTTAGGGTCAATTCAGACTATTTTATCTCTCAAGGGCATTTTCGTAATTTCTTAACCAGATAAATTCGATATTAGCTCTTAACGAAAATAATATAATATAGAGATCCTATGATTAATTGCTTCCTCGAACATTCTTTGATCTTGAAATGATTCCTTAAAAGACTTCTAGTATCTAGCATAAACCTTCTTGGGGTTAAAAACCGATTATCTATAATTTTCAAGTAAAACTAACATTTCTTATGTACATCAATAGTTTTAGTAGATCAATAATTCTTTTCAGATTTATTAATCCACTTTCAGAGATATTTCTTGTCATTTTCCAACTTAAGGGTATTTTCATAATTTTACCCTACCGGAGTATTATCATAATTTCCCATCCAAGTACCTTTAACATTTAACCTTTGATGAAATAAACTATAAGTTACAAACCCTCACTAGGTACAGAACTTGTAATTTAATTCTAACAATCCCTCAATTTCTTATAAAAATCATCTGAACCATAATCAATTACTGAACCCTTTTACCGTATTCAGATCGAGTGTAGAAAATAATTAACTACACAAATGAGACCAACATTATCTTAATCATGCATTTATCAACATTCACATGTTCCATAAAGCATAAAGAGGTAGTAAAGTATTACCTCGATTTTTGTGCAATACTTATCGACCATAAAAATTCCATTCGAATGCCTTTGATCTTCAATTCAACTTCTAATAATTCCTCAGATACATATCAACATAAATTATATCAACAACGGAGCTTAATTACGATAAACGGATCGAATCGGGTGATAAATTAGTGAAAGACAGCTTACCAGGCTCGAATTTGGTGAAACGGACTTCGGATTCGGATTCAGGATGTCGAAATCATAAAATATGACTTTTCGGAAATTTGGAATTTCCGGTCAAAATCAAAGTCAACGGGTTTGACCGGAGATTTCGAGGCCTTCGGGTCTGAATTTCGAAAAACGGATTGCGGAATCAGATTTGGAATGCCGAAAAATGTCAGGATAGGTATGCTCGGTCAAAAACAAAGGTCGTTTAATGCCCGGTCAAAGCCCGTCAAAGTTTTGGTCAACAGTGGTCAACGCCGGTCAACGGTCAACGGGTCAACGGGTCGGGTCAACGGGTCGGGTCGGGTTGTGACCGGTCAAACCAGTCAAAACAGTTCCAAAACCGGTCAAACCAGTCACTTTTTCCTTCCCCACGCGCAGTGGCGGCACGTGAACAGTGCTAAAATCCCCGAATATTTTCTAAAAATTATTTTGAGCGATTTCAAGATACTTACAAAGCTCGGTTCACAACTTTGAACGGTGAAGAGCTCGATTTCAACAAATCGGAAACTTTGACCGCTTCACCTCCACACGCGTCGCCGCTGCCGGAGAAAAGAGAGGACACCGGTGGACTCGAAACAGCACAAGGAACACGATGGTGCGGGAGGTGTCGTAAACGGATGACCCGATCATCGTGAATCGATGAAAAACCAACTAAAACCGAGTTATTACCGACGATACTTCCGACTGAAATTCACGACGAACGGCGATGATTCACGACGAAAGGTTTGGGGGTTTTGTTCCTCGGTTGACAACGAACACGATGGTGGTTTTGGCTCGTCGATCAGAGGTCGAACGATGAGTAGATCGGAGTTCAAAGAGGGGTTGATGAAGAGGAAAATCTGGAAAAATTTCCAGAAAACATACGGGAGGAGAGATTTATAATTCTATCCAAAACAAAAATAGCTAAATCATGGGTTTAGCCACTGAATTTCCTACACTTCTTAAAACGGTCTGCCAACTTTGAAATCTTATAATTTAATCCCCAATTTCTTTCAAAAATACCAATTAAATCCACCAACTTATATTTTCTTAAATTTAGCCCCTAAATCACGGTGTTACAATTCTCCCCTCATTAAAAGAATTTCATCCTCGAAATTCATTTAAGTCACATAATTGCAGAAATGAAACTTCCATCAGTTCTTTCATATCTTTCATATCTTTTATGCAGCTCTTATAGAAATACGGATCCTCCACTAATCCTTAAGTAGTTGAGTATACCTTCTTATAAGAAATCTCTCTCATTACAAGTAAATAATCAAAACAACTTTATCCTTGTGGAATCAATTCATCCTTAGTTACGAGAATTGGCTCATGCATATCCCAATTTCATTTCTGGAGTAGAGTCAGAATTTTCAGATAAATAACTCTAACATAGCTCTTAAGGTACTTTACAGCGTTTAGACAAATGTTATTGATGTTCCTTTTTGTACAAGTATAGTCTTAACGGATAGAAACTTCGGTTTACTCGCTACCGATAGGGACTCAGCCCTGGAGTTTCGGCTCAGAGAGGTACGATTGCAGTCTAGGGGCATGTACTGATCAGACATATTTTGACATTCGACCTGCCGGTCTATCTTGAAAATTTTTAACTAAAACCATAGCTCTGATACCACTAAATGTAACCACCCAGACCGATACGGAGGATCCGATCCGATCCGATCCGGGAAGTCACATTAGGGCCACCGAAGTGACCTACTGTAAAAATAGTGGAAAATTTAAAACTTTTATTGAAACATGTAACTTATAAAATCAGTTGTCACTATTTAAAAATAAAACAGATTTTTCAGACTCGTATATAAATCAAAATACAATTACATGCCCCCTAATCACATGTACCATTCTCTGCAACAACGCCGGAAGAACTCCCTTACTGAAGTCGATAGATGCACTGGTACAATTCTTTTAACCTGAAAAAGGTGAGTAATAGAGTGAGCTTCGAAAAGCTCAGTAATACAGAACTACCTGATGATGCTGAAGAACGTGCATATACAGATAAACATACATATCCTTATTATTTCAAAACATTTACAGATTTTTATGCTGAGCAAAGATCCTACTGATATTTCAGATGGTAACGGGCAATGAGCTTTCAGTTCAGAAAAATATTTCGGATGACTGAGTTCAGGAGATCATAATAGGTTTTCTAGTGTGTTCCCAAAAACCATGTAACTTTTCAGATATTTTTTTAAAACATATATATATACCCCCATCCGTTCACATCATAAATGTATAGATTCCCCATAACCATACACCCAACCGCACATGCCATTTAGACCCTGAGCACAAAGCCGAGGAGTCTGCAGATAATCTTCCTCCAACAATAAACCCCCCAGATAAAACATTTCTCCGTCGGTAAATAGAGATATCAGAAATCAAAACAGAATTCAGATCAGATATCAGAACAGAATCCAGATCAGAAATCAGAACAGAATTCAGGTAATGTATCAGAACAGAATTCAAGTCGGAAATCAGATAAAATATTTATATGATTAGGGAACACACCAGAGTTTACAGATATTATTCAGAGGTATTGGATAATCTTAACAGGTAGAGAAACATGAATCTTCAGTATACCGATAGGATATCAGAATTTAGAATCACTATTGGAAGAGTTCATTAACTGACAGAATCATCAGTTATTCAGAATGTGAATTATCAGGATCATATCTTATTCGGACAGTTTTCAGAAGCTGTACGTAATTAGAAGGGTATTCAGAATCCTTTGCATCCATGTCAATTGATCGGATAATCGAACAACTTGAGAATGAAGATTCAGAACCTTAATAATCTATGTCGACTGGTCAATTCATTTTCCTTCCAGGGTATTTACTATTTAATACCACAAATTCTTGTTCATATATCATTTTCGAAATTAACGTTGAATAAATCTTCCAATGTCTTTATTTCATGTTCACGCTTTCACCATATCATGAAATAATGACGTACTTGATTTTTTAATTCATAATCCATAAGAACATTACATCATATATGTTCATTAACATTTCCAGATTCATCCAACTCACTTATTCAATCCTCAGTCCTTGTGGTTACTTAATTTATTTAGCATTCAAGTCCATTCCAGATACTTCAGGATTTTCCATAGTAATTCAAGCGTTCCTGATTTTCAGACACATGTTGTACTTCTGTTCCATTCAATTTGGTCTTTGTGGTTGATTTGTCGAGCAAACGTCCAATTCTTAGTACTGAATGCGATCCAGAGTTGAACTAAGTTGAATACTTCCAAAATTTATCATCGAGTCAAACTTAAGAAGATGAACACACATTCCAGTAATATCTATGTCATTCAGGTATTGACATAGCTTTAGGGTTGATCTACTCACTTAAATTGTGTTCGATTACTTTTAAAGGTAGGCCAATACCTATGCTTATTTAGATTCCTTAATTAATCCAAGGCATTTACTTGGTATAGGTCATGAGGGTATTTTGGTAATTTTGGTGTTTAGTTTTATTCCATTCATTTCAGAGCTCGAGGATATCCAATCATTCCTGAGCTTGGTGATATTCTTGGGTCATTTCCATTACAGGGGTATTTTGGTCATTTTACAGATCTACGGTATTTCAATCTTTTCCTGCCATCCGATCTTATTATTTAATGCAATCTTATCATTTACTTCAGTCCTTTCGAACAATTCTAACAGCAGAATACCCCCGATAAATTACTCTTCAAGTATTTACTCATTATTCGAATATTTTCGAGTCAAGTGTCTTCTCAGATTTTACAAACGGAATATCATAAATTTTTCTGTACAAAGACAAGATCTTAACAATTAAATTCGTACTTAATCGAGTTAAGTACAAATCCTCAAAGTACTTTCTCATTCAGGGTCAATTCAGACTATTTTATCTCTCAAGGGCATTTTCGTAATTTCTTAACCAGATAAATTCGATATTAGCTCTTAACGAAAATAATATAATATAGAGATCCTATGATTAATAGCTTCCTCGAATATTCTTTGATCTTGAAATGATTCCATAAAAGACTTCTAGTATCTAGCATAAACCTTCTTGGGGTTAAAAACCGGTTATCCATAATTTCCAAGTAAAACTAACATTTCTTATGTACATCAATAGTTTTAGTAGATCAATAATTCTTTTCAGATTTATTAATCCACTTCCAGAGACAATTCTTGTCATTTTCCAACTTAAGGGTATTTTTGTAATTTTACCCTACCAGAGTATTATCATAATTTCCCATCCAAGTACCTTTAACATTTAACCTTTGATGAAATAAACTATAAGTTACAAACCCATGTTGATTTCTTTATCAATAAGTACAGAACTTGTAATTTAATTCTAACAATCCCTCAATTTCTTATAAAAATCATCTGAACCATAATCAATTGCTGAACCCTTTTACCGTATTCAGATCGAGTGTAGAAACTAATTAACTACACAAATGAGACCAACATTATATTAATCATGCATTTACTAATATTCACATATTCCATAAAGCATAAAGAGGTAGTAAAGTATTACCTCGATTTTCATGCAATACTGATCGACCATAAAAATTCCATTCGAATGCCTTTGATCTTCAATTCAACTTCCAATAATTCCTCAGATACATATCAACATAAATTATATCAGAAACGGAGCTTAATTGCGATAAACGGATCGAATCGGGTGATAAATTAGTGAAAGACAGCTTACCGGGTTCGAATTTGGTGAAACGGACTTCGGATTCGGATTCAGGACGTCGAAATCATAAAATATGACTTTTCAGAAATTTGGAATTTTCGGTCAAAATCAAAGTCAACGGGTTTGACCGGAAATTTCGAGGCCTTCGGGTCTGAATTTCGAAAAACGGATTGCGGAATCGGATTTGGAACGTCGAAAAATGTCAGGATAGGTATGCTCGGTCAAAAACAAAGGTCGTTTAATGCCCGGTCAAAGCCCGTCAAAGTTTTGGTCAACAGTGGTCAACGCCGGTCAACGGTTAACGGGTCAACGGGTCGGGTCGGGTCAACGGGTTGGGTTGTGACTGGTCAAAACAGTTCCAAAACCGATCAAACCGGTCACTTTTTCCTTCCCCACGCGTAGTGGCGGCGCGTGGGGGCGTGTGAACAGTGCTAAAATCCCGGAAAATTTTCTAAAAATTATTTTGAGCGATTTCGAGATACTTACAAAGCTCGGTTCATAATTTTGAACGGCGAAGAGCTCGATTTCAACAAATCGGAAACTTTGACTCGAAACGGCACAAGGAACACGATGGTGCGGGAGGTGTCGTAAACGGATGACCCAATCGTCGTGAATCGATTAAAAACCAACTAAAAACGAGTTATTACCGACGATACTTCCGACTGAAATTCACGATGAACGGCGATGATTCACGACGAAAGGTTTGGGGGTTTTGTTCCTCGGTTGACAACAAACACGATGGTGGTTTTTGCTCGTCGATTGAAGGTCGAACGGCGAGTAGATCGGAGTTCAAAGAGGGGTTGATGAAGAGGAAAATCTGGAAAAATTTCCAGAAAACATACGGGAGGAGAGATTTATAATTCTCTCCAAAACAAAAATGGCTAAATCATGGGTTTAGCCACTGAATTTCCAACACTTCTTAAAACGGTTTGCCAACTTTGAAATCTTATAATTTAATCCCCAATTTCTTTCAAAAATACCAATTAAATCCACCAATTTATATTTTCTTAAATTTAGCCCCTAAATCAGGGTGTTACAGCAAAAATGTTAAATAAATCTCCTTCAAGTGATGTTGACTTTGGCCTCCAATGGTGGTAATGAAGTATGCCTTGTTGATGAATGAAGGATGATTTAATGAATAAGAGATGGTAGTGGAAGGATAATAATATGGGCGTGAATGGTGATTGAGGATGGTGATGGAAAGATGGTGATGGAAATAATATCTTATAAAACTAAGAAGGAACCAATGTTATAAAGAACAAAGACCGTTTTCTTATAAGTCTTATAAAGAATGGTATGAAGGACTTTGACCCACTAGTTATATGAAGTAGGAACCAGAAGTATCAAGGAAGGGATTGGCGCCACAAACTTTAGAAAAGCTTGCTTAATCAATATAGTTCTAAAAAGAACTTGAAGAGAGAACAATCTCACAAGGATTTTATATTATCAAAGGGTTGTCTTTACAAATGAATGCCAAATCCTATTTATAGATTTGTAAAGGCTCTGCCGAATAGGTGCATGCCTTTTCGGCAAAGTACATGATTTAAATTGAAAATTCATGATGCTTAGATGAAAGGAAATGTCCTTGGCCGAATGGTCTTCTTATGGTTCATCTTGGTGCCAACTTTGAAGTAATACCTTGCTTTGGCTGAATAGGGAGAAGCCTCTTCACTTTGGTGCCCATTTCACCCACACGTATGGCACATGTGTGGGCTGGTCATGAGGCACTCACATGGGTGGTGTAGAATGCATAAGGTGTGGACTCCTCCATGGCATGAAGATGAGCAGCAAGTTAGGCGTGACTTGGCATCAAACATGTGTCTAAATGACATGTCATCAATTTGGCAGCAACTTGTTATGAAAGGTCACATGTGGGGAAGGTAACCTTTCATCATTTAAGGTACTTTCCAAGTGTTTGAGCTGAAGTTGAGCTGTCCATAGATAAAGGACATGTAGATGAGTCTTAGGACAACTCCTTGTGAAAAGGCACTTTTCAGAATGGCAACTCCGTGAAAAGGTACGAATCCACAAAATTTGACCTAGACCATATTTGTAGTACTCTGTGTGGTGAAGATGATGGTGCAACTCTCCAGCTGAAATGAGGTCTTTAGCTAGCTCAATAGTCTAGCTCAAGTCAGCTATAAGCTCGGGGGTCAGCTGGCAACTTTGTCTCAAAATGTCCTTTAGCTGTCCCGGAGTTGTCCTAGTCAAGTTTCCTTAGCTCATTAACTCCAATTCTAGCTATAAGCCAGCTCTCATCATGTGGCCGAACATGTTATTACAAAATAAAGCATTTATAACCTAAGTAAAATAAGATATATATATATATATATATATATATATATATATATATATATATGTGGTTCATAGATTATATTATATGTTAACACAAAACATAGTATATAATCTATTGTTTGAGGATGCATTTCTAAATGATTCAAAGGTTTTAATGCATTTGGTTGTAAGAGCTTCCCTGAAAAATTTGGCACTTGATCGAGTGATTGATCCTTGTGGCATTACTTTCAAATCTTTTGTAGATGGCGTTGGTGTGCTAACATCATCCCCCCTTCTTTTATACGATTTATCCCCAAATCATCATCATCCTTGATTGGAGATAGATTTTCCATATTGAAGGTGGCACTTACATTGTATTCTCCGGGAAGATCCAATTTGTATGCATTGTCATTAATCTTCTCGATAATCTGAAAGGGACCATCACCTCTCTATGTAACATCTTAGAATTCCTTTTAGTTGGAAACCTTTCCTTACCATCACCTCTCTATGTAACTGCTTTGTTCTTCTCTTAATGTTGTGCCGAATTTGTTCACGTAACTTCTTGATGAACTCAGCCTTGATTTTACCATCCTTGTTAACCAATTATTCTTGAGGTAGAGGAAGAAGATCCAAAGGAGTTAAGGGATTGAATCCATACACTACCTCGAATGGTGAAGTTTTCATGGTTGAATGAACTAACCGATTGTAAGCAAATTCCACATATGCAAGGCATTCTTTCCAAGTTTTTATATTCTTCTTGATGATGGCTCTCAACAATGTTGACAATACTCTATTGACAACCTCTATTTGACTATCAGTTTGGGGGTGGCAAGTTATTGAAAACAATAATTTAGTTCCAAGTTTGTTCCACAATGGGCTTCTCGTACTAATACTTCTCGGAAGAACCTTGTGGAATACATAACCTTTCTTCCTTGGGTAGGTACCCATCATGTCTATAGAACTTCTCAACTAAACCTTTTTCACAAGACTTGTATTTCTCTCCAAAATCATGATCATTAGCGTAGCAATCTTTAAGGAAAGAAAAACCAAGTAATTTAGAATTCATGGTGATAAGAAGTACATACCTTCATGAAAGGGCATCTGCAACAACATTCTATTTTCATTTCTTGTAATGAATGACGTATGGAAAGGACTCAAGAAATTTTACCCACTTGGCATGTCGTTTGTTGAGTTTGTGTTGGCCTTTAATATTCTTCAATGCCTCGTGATTAGTATGGATGACAAAGTCCTTGGGCCATAGATAGTGTTCCCAAGTTTCTAATGCCCTTATAAGAGAATACATCTCTTTGTCATAAATGGGGTAGTTTAGTGAAGCACCACTTAACTTTTCACTAAAGTATGCAACTGGTCGTCCCTCTTGAGTTAAAACGACACCTATACCAATTCCCGAAGCATCACATTCTATTTCAAAAGTTTTATCGAAATTAGGAAGTACAAGAAGCGGTGCTTTAGTCAAGCATTCCTTGATGGTCGTGAATGCTTCTTCTTGTTCTTTGCCCTATTCAAAGGTGGAATTCTTTTTAATTACCTCAGTTAAGAGAGAGGTAATAGAACTAAAGTTGGGCACAAATCTCCGATAAAAGCTTGCAAGTCCATGGAAACTTATGACTTGGCTTATTGATGTAGGTCTAGGCCAGTCCTGAATTGCCTTAATCTTTTCTGGATCTACTTCAAGTCCCTGTGAACTTACAATAAATCCTAAGAATGTAAGCTTGTTAGTGCAAAAAGAACTTTTTTCAAGGTTGGCATAAAGTTTCTCTTTTTGGAGAGTTTCAAGTACTGACTTCAAATATTGCACATGATCATCCAAAGTATGGCTATAAATCAAAATATCATCAAAATATACCACACAAAACTTACCAATAAAGGCCCGAAGTACATGGTTCATTAACCTCATGAAAATACTAGGCGCATTGATTAGTCCAAAGGGCATAACCAACCATTCGTACAATCCCTGCTTTGTTTTGAAAGTAGTTTTCCATTCATCTCCTTCTCCGTATCCTAATCTGATGATATCCACTTTTAAGGTCAATTTTGGAGAAGATGGTGGCACCACTTAATTCGTCCAGCATATCATCAAGCCTTGGAATTGGATGTCGATATTTGATGGTAATCTGATTAATTACTCTGCAATCTACCCATATTCTCCACGAACCATCCTTCTTTGGTACAAGTAAAATAGGAACATCACACAGGAACATCACATGGACTTAAACTTTCTTGAATGTACCCCTTTTCCATTAACTCACCAACCTATTTTTTAAGTTCCTTTATTTCTTTCGGATTGCTTCTATAGGCTGGTTTATTTGGAATGGTAGCCCCGGGAATGAAATCGATTTGATGTTCAATTCTTCGAAGGGGTGGAAGTCCTCTTGGAATATCTTCTGGAAACATGGCTTCGAATTCCTGTAAAAGAGAAACAATAAAAGAAGGCAAGCCTTCTTTGAGATTAGTTAAAAGTAGACTTTCCTTGTACATTAGTACAATTAAAGCCTTAAGTGACAGCAAGTGTTTCCGAATCTCCTTTTTTCTGGCATATATGTTCAATGCTTTAGTCGTCTCTTTTTCATTGTTTTTGAATGACTCCATGCTTTTCTTCAAATGAATCTGATCTTCATTCACTTGACTAGGAGATAGTGGTGTTAAGGTGAATTTCTTATCATCATGAAAGATAGTATATCTATTGGTAAACCCATCATGGATTCCTCGTCGGTCAAATTGCCATGATCGTCCCAAAAGTATATGTCCATCATCCATTGGTACAACATCACAAAGGACTTTATCTTGATATTTACCAATTGAAAATGGAATGACAACTTACTTTGTGATCCTTACTTCTCCACCGTCATTTAGCCATTGAAGTTTATATGGATTTGGATGCTTGGAAGTCTTCAGGCCAAGCTTTTCCACCATAAGAGTGCTTGCAACATTCGTACAACTTCCTCCATCAATGATCATAAAACAAATTTTGTTGTTTACATGACAATGAGTATGGACGATGTTTTCTCTTTGGGCATCTTCTATGATTTGAGTGCTTAAAGCCTTTTTAATGACAAGAGCTTGTCTTGAAACTGAAAGGAAATAAAACAATTATTGTGACATGGTTAGTAAAATAAAAATAAATTAAAACCTTACCAGCACACTCACAAAACCTCACTTGATTACTCCAAAGAAAATTTCAGATTGCACTCCACTCACACTCGTGTTTGCACTCGAGTATATATGTCTTGGCTTTTTTATCCCCATTCTGATCTAACCCTCTCTTATGCTTTTTTCCGCTCGATTCTCTCTTATGGGTCCTTTCTAAGAACTAACTCAAGATTGAGCAAGTCTCTTTAGTTTGTGCGTCGGCTTATAAATTGATAGAGATGGTTATGATATAGGGTAGGATAGAAAAATGGTTAAGAAAATGATAAGGTAATTGAATAAGAATAGATGAAAGAAAAGGAAATGAAATAAAGAGAAAATGAAGATAAATTACAACTCAAGTTGCAACACTTACTATGTTCCTTCACAATAAACAACAAGGCTACCTCCTTCTAGTTTGTTGTTGGAGCAGATTGTAATGTGCTTCTCTTTGAGTGCGTTTTGCACCTTTTTCTTATCTTTTCTTTTGCTTTTGATTCTTCTTTTTCTTTTCTTTCTTTTGCACTCCAAATTTGTTGTAGGAGTCTTTTTCTTTCTCTTTTTTTTCTTATTCTTTCTTTTTCTTCTTGTTGCTTTTGTTGCAGCACTTGATTATCAATCCAACAAAGCTCCGATACCACTTGATGTAAGGCTAACCAAGCTTCTTCAATAATGGAGAAGTTGGTAGCCTTGTTTCCCGATCTAGGAGAGACATCAAATGCTACACTTTGAATTGTTAAGTAACCTGCAAAATTAAAAGAAATAAATGATTAAAATGGAAATATGAAATAAGAAATGGAAATAATAAGAAAGGAAATGGCAAGAAATGATATCAAAGTAGGCTACGGAAATGTTTAATAAATCTCCTTCAAGTGATGTTTACTTCGGCCTCCAATGGTGGTAATGAAGTATGCCTTGTTGATGAATGAAGGATGATTTAATGATGAAGAGATGGTAATGGAAGGATGATGATATGGGAGTGAATGGTGATGGAGGATTGATGTAAGGCGTTTCTACCTTATTGATTGATTGTGGATCTAAGAAGGAAGCAAAAAACCTACATAAGATAACGATGTAAATGGATGGTTAAAAGTGATAAAAACGTGATCGTAAATTGTCGATTTAAGGATGGTAGTGGAAGATATTTGATTGTGGTTATGGAATGGATAACGAAATGATGGAATGGTAAATAAGATAGTATTTTAAAGAAAACTCAAATAAGATTCAATGTTAAAGAAAAAAGACCCAGACTTTATATTTTTTCAATAAGGGATGGTAAACAAGGAATGGATAGTATCTTACAATAACCAAGGAAGAACCAGTGCTATAAAGAACAAAGACCCAGCCTTACAAATTATTCTAAGGGGTGGTAAATAGGACTTTGACCCACTATCTAATGGATGGTTAATTGAGGTTTACTTATTGTTCCATGAGCTGCTATGTACTTTGTAAGCTATTTGTGAGCTGCATATGATGTCCAAATAATCCACCAAGCTACCTCAACGTGCATCACACTCCAATGTACCTACACGTGCAAGGGAACAAGGTAAGTCCATGATATTGAGCTGATATGAGCTAAATACCTTACTGCCATGTATGATTATGGTAATGTGAGCTATGTTTGAAGGCCATGAGCTAATTATATCATCTCATAATATGTGTAAGATAATGCATGAAGCTTAAGAGCTAATGTGAATGCATGAACTAATGAAATGAATTATAAGTATGATGCCTTGATGTATATGTGATAATCATGCTTAATATGATTATAAGGCTATTCTAACATGCTTAATAAATAAAAATAACAATGTGCATGATATGAATATGTTGTATGCATGAATAACATATAACATGGTATTCATAATAAATGATGAATGGAAACATGTAATAATAATATCCTAAGAAATGATACGTAATCATAGCATATATTTGAATGATATGAAAAACATGATCAAATAAGCATAGGATGGAAATAATAATATGATAATTTATAATAACATGTGAATGCATGGTTATGATAGAATATAATGTATAAATTATATAATATAAGATAGGGTAAGGAAGAACTCCCTTAGAAGCAGCTTTGAATAACATCCATGGTGTGTTCAAGTCATGGAGAAAGTTGGAGCTAGTTTGGATCGTATCATCCTCCCTTTCTTTTAGACGATTTGTCCTCAAATCGAAGTAGGTTCTCATTGAAGGCCTTCTTGATGTAGGAAGGATTGAATCCTTAAGTTTTCCTCCAATAGATGAATCACACGAAATGTTCAACCTCTAGGCTTCAAAGCTGGTAGCTTCACGTCCTTTGATGGGAGGACACAATGTTTGGGAACCATCACATGTCTTTTGATTCAAAAATTTTATCTTGTACTCCAAGGGTTGTATCATTTCAAAACATTATCTCCTTCAAGCAAGTGGATAAAGTCAATGACTTTAAGCTTTGTGCTCTTCAAGATGATGGCCTTTAAAAAGGTTGACAATGCTTGCTTCACACCATCGTAGTGGCTAAATTTGATGTACCAATCAAACTGAAAAATGACAATTGATCTTGCCATCATAGCTTGATTGGATAACACCACTTATACGAATCACATTGCTGCAAAATGAATCAAAGTTGATGTGATCACAACTACACAAATGGATCCTGAAGTTATGCCCAAAGGACCTATCACTCGTGCAAAGGTAAAACAATTCAGGGAAGTACTTTCTCATAAGAGCCTTAATGCTTTTAAATCTTTTAATGAGAAAGAACCATTAGATAATAGGTTGTTTTATATATTACATATTGAATATTAAATAACCTATATTAAATGACCATCTAGCTCAATTGGTAGAGGACAAGGTTCTTAACCTTGAGGTCGTGGGATCGAGTCCCATGGAGGGCATTTTATAATTCGGAGGTCTCCTATGGAAGTTGCTCTCAATCTAGTGTTGGGGGCAGCCTACTATCTTACCTCCCCTTACCCCATTACATATGGGAACAAGGGACATCCAATTTTTTTTTTATTTTCGTATGTTATGCATGTAGGCATTTTCGGCCAACACTTGGGAACTACAGTGGAGCTAAATGAAGCAAGCAACAACAAGGAAACTTACATGGGATCGATTACGAGAGCATAAGGAGCAAATTAGTGACAAGTTGTCTAGAGGCCGTGAGCTCATAACTGGATTGAGCTGAAGATTTGAGCTACAAGATGACCTCATTTTAGCTGGGGAGCTACACCATCATCATCACCACTTAGGACACTTCAAATATGTCCTAAGTCAAAATTTGTGAAATCTTACCTTTTCGCGAATAGTTGCCACCTCAAGAGGTACCTTTTCACAAGGAGCTACCATAACATTCACCATGCTACAAGTCACCTATGACCAGCTCACCTCCAGCTCATTCACACCATAAGTAGCTCAAATATGAAGGGTTACCTTTCCCAAACATTGTGACCTTTCATGAATGTTGTTGGTCATGAAGATGCCTTTTCATCTAAGAGCATGCTGGTGAAGAAATTACAACCATCGGAGGCTTAAATCACCAAGGGACATGATATAGAGATCCATGACTATTCGGCAACACCCCCATGCCTTGCACATGTTAGATTTGGCGCCAAATTGAGGAGACACATCACCATTCAGCCAAGGGAGATGTTTCCTCATCATTCCCAAAACATCAAGTCCCTTTATGAAGGGTTAGCCGAACCAACACCAAGCCTATAGACATATTCTTTCATTTTGAAGCATTATGTATTTTCCTAAAGTCATGTATCTAGCCGAAACACTATGTAACCATTCTTCCAAGCCCTCTCATTTCCTATAAATAGAGTTGCTTACCATCATTTTTACTCATCTCATCTCATATATAAAAAATACTCTTGCGAGTTAATTTCTCTTCAAAGTTCTTTGTGAACTTTATCGATTAAACAAGTATAATTCCTATACTTGTGGCGTCATTCCTTCCATCATGATTTCAAAATTCCTAGATTGATATCTAGTGGGTTAAAGATACTATCACTACCCCTCAAACAAGTTTGTGAAGATCGGGATTGTGCTCCTTAGCATTATTTAATCTTTGGCATGTTTGAGATACAATAATACCACCATCTCCATTTCATCACAACACCAACAACTTCATCCATCAAGACCATCATTTCTGTAACCATCTCTATCCCTATTTCTTTCATTTCATCATTTATCTTATTCTTCCATTTATTATTACAATATTAATCTTATTTCTTTCTTATCTTATCTGCAAGCCAAGCTTAAAATTCAAGGACATCAGTACTTGTCAATCCTAGATCGGGGCACAATAAGGATATCTACCCTCTTCCATCAAAGCATGTAGACCAACCTACATCAAGTGGTAATCAGAGCATAGTTGGATTGACAACAAAAGTCTCATTGGCGTGTAAAGCAAAAAGAAGTTTAAAAGATAAAAGGCTCCTTCAACAAAATTAGAGTGCAAAAAGAAAGAAAAAGACAAAAAGAAAAAAGTGAAAAATTCAGAAAAGAATAAAAGAAAAAAAAGAAAAAAATCAAAAAGAGAAAACAAGCCAAGAAAAGTGCTCTGCCATTGCAAAGTACATCAAAGAGGTCATCTACACTAAGAAAAGATAACCTTATTATTTCTTGAAAAAGGTTGCAGTAAGTGTTGTTTCTTGAATTGTAAGTCACCTATTCCTTTTCTATCCTTTCATTTTCCTTGTATTCAACCATTTCCTTCTTTTAATACCTTTGAATCATTTCTCCTACCATTCCATTTTCTTCTATTCTTTCTACCCTAACCTATTTGCAGCCGATGCAAACAAGGAAAGAATTAACTTGTTCTAATCTTGAGTAAGTTCTTCAAAGGACTTAGCAAGAGAAATTGAGTGGGAAAAGGCTATTTGATAGAGTGAGATCAGAAGGGGAATTGTTAAAAGCTGAAATTATATTCCCGAGAGTAAAAATGAGTGTTGAGTAGAGTGATCTTATTATTTCTTTGGAGTGAACTTGTGAGACTTTGTGAGTGTGCTGGTAAGGTTTATTTTCGTTTTTATTTACTAACAATGTCTCAAGTTTCAGGACAAATTTTTGTAGTGAAAAGAGCCTTGATATTCAGTCCATGGAGGATAACCAAAGAGAGAACATTTTTCACACTAGATGTCATGTAAACAACAAAGTTTGTTTCATGATTATCGATGGGGGAAGTTGTACGAATGGTGCAAGCACTTTAATGGTGGCTAAACTTGGACTCAAGACCATTAAACATCCTACACCATATAAGATACAATGGCTAAATGATGGGGGAGAAGTTAAAGTCAACAAACAAGTTAACATTTCCTTTTCAATTGGGAAATATCAAGACCAAGTCCTTTCTTATGTCATTCCAATGAATGCGTGCCATATACTCATAGGGAGGCCTTGGCAATTTGATAAGAAGGTTATCCATGATGGTTTCACAAACCGGTACTCTTTGTATCACAATGAAAAGAAATTCATTTTGACTCATCTTTCATCAAATCAAATTTCTGAAGATCCAGTTACTTTGAAGAAAAGCATTAAAGTTTTCAAATCTATCAAGGAGGAGGAACCAACAAAGATGAACATATATGCTGGAGGAAAAGACATTAGGAAACATTTTTTATCCTACAAAGCTCTAATTGTACTTAGGTACAAGGAAAGCTTAATTTTGACTAACATTCCAGAAGGCTTGCCTTTTTCTATTTCATCTTTATCGTAGGAATTTGAAGAGTTATTTCCAGAAGATATCCCTAGTGGATTACCACCTATTAGAGGGATCGAGCATCAAATTAACTTTATACCCGGTGCATCCATTCCAAATAGACCAGCTTATAGAAGTAACCCTGAAGAAACCAAGGAACTTCAAAAACAAGTTGAAGAATTAATGGATAAGGGATACATACGAGAGAGTTTAAGCCCATGTGTTGTTCCAGTGTTACTTGTGCCCAAAAAGGATGGTTCATGGAGAATGTGTGTAGATTGTCGTGCTATCAATCAAATTACCATCAAATACCAACACCTATACCAAGACTTGATGATATGTTGGATGAATTGAGTGGAGCCACTATGTTCTCTAAAATTGATTTAAAGAGTGGATATCATTAAATCAGAATGCGAGAAGGAGATGAGTGGAAGACCGCATTCAAAACAAAGCAAGGATTGTATGAATGGTTGGTGATGCCTTTTGGTTTAACCAATACTCCAAGCACCTTCATGAAGTTAATGAATCATGTACTCCTACCATTCATCGGTAAGTTTTGTGTGGTTTATTTTGATGATATTCTGATTTATAGCCATGACTTGGAATCCCATGTACAACACTTGAGGTACATTCTTGAAACCCTTCAAAAGGAAAAGCTTTATACAAATACGAAGAAATATGTCTTTTTCACTAACAGTTTAACATTCTCAGGCTTTATTTTAAGTTCACATGGACTTGAAGTTGATCCTAAAAAGATCAAAGCCATTCAAGAATGGATTACGTCTACTTCAATAAGTCAAGTCCGAAGTTTTAATGGTCTTGCAAGTTTTTACAGAAGGTTTGTGCCTAATTTTAGTTCTATTGCCTCCCCCTTAACAGGGATCATTAAAAGAATTCTATCTTTTCATGGGGCAAAGAACAAGAAGATGCCTTCTACGAAATGAAGGAATGTTTAACCAAGGCACCTTTACTTGCATTACCTAACTTTGATAAGACTTTTGAAGTGGAGTGTGATGCTTCTGGAATCGAAATTGGGGCTGTTTTGACTTAAGAAGGATGAACCATTGCATATTTTAGTGAAAAGTTGAATGGTGCCTTGCTAAACTATCCAACATATGAAAAAGAGATGTATTTTATCATAAGGGCACTTGAAGTTTGGCAGCATTATCTTATACCAAAGGAATTCATCATACAAACCGATCATTGAAGCCTTGAAGCATATCAAAGGCCAACCCAAGTTAAACAAGAGACGGTGGAGTTTTTGGAGTCATTTCCTTACGTTATTCATTACAAGAAAGGTAAAGAAAACATTGTAGCCGATGCTCTCTCTCGAAGGTATGTTATTCTTAATACTCTTGATTCAAAGTTAATTGGGTTTTCATATATTAAATATTGCTATGCTACTGACCATGAATTTGAAGAGAAGTAAAGCTTGTGAGAAAGGTGGATAAGAAAAGTTTTATAGGCATGAAGGGTATTTATTCAAAGAAGGGCGTCTATGCATTCCTCAAGGATCCCTTCGAGAAATGCTTGTTCGAGAAGCACATGAAGGAGGTCTTATTGGTCATTTTGGAGTAAGTAAAACATTGGAGATTTTGAAACAACATCTCTATTGGCCTAAGATGAAGAGAGATGTTGAAAGGGTATGTGAAAGATGTGTCACTTGCAAAAGGGCAAAATCAAAGGTTATGCCTCATGGACTTTACATGCCTTTACCTATTCCTCAAGCACCATGGGTTGAAATATCAATGGACTCTGTGATGGGACCACAAAGGATAAAGAATGGACGAGATTCAATATATGTTGTAGTAGATCGTTTTTCCAAGATGGCACATTTCATACCATGCCACAAGACAGACGATGCAACGCATGTGGCCAACTTGTTCTTCAAAGAAATTGTGAGATTAAATGGCGTTCCAAGAACCATAGTCTCCTATAAAGATGTTAAATTTCTTAGCCATTTCTGGAGGACATTATGGAGTAAGATTGGAACTAAGCTGTTATTCTCCATAACATTCCACCCTCAAACGGATGGGTAAACCGAAGTGGTGAATCGAGTATTATCAACATTGTTGAGATCTATCATAAAAAAGAACATCAAAGCTTGGGAGGAATGCTTACCACATATTGAGTTTGCATACAATCGGGCAGTCCATTCAACGACCAAAATGTCACCATTTGAGGTAGTATATGGATTTAACCCCTTAACACCTCTAGATCTTCTTCCTTTGCCTCAAGAAAACATGGTCAACAAAGATGACAAGAGCAAGGCTGAGTTCGTTAAGAAACTTCATCAGAAAGTTTAAGACAATATAGAAAAACATACAAGGCAATGTGAACAACAAGCAAATAAGGGACGCAAGCCACTAAAATTAGAGGAAGTTGATTGGGTGTGCGTGCATTTTAGAAAACAACATTTCCCTTCCCAAAGGAAATCCAAGTTGTTACCAAGAGGAGATGGACCATTCCTAATCATCAAGAAGATCAATGATAATGCATACAAATTGGATCTACTTGGTGAATACAATGTAAGTGCAACTTTTAATATTTCAGATCTTTCTCTATTTGAAGACAAAGACGATGTGAGGACAAATCGCTCAAAAGAAGGGCAGGATGATGAGACCACAACTACACATATAGATCCTAAAGTTATGCCCAAAGGACCTATCATTCGTGCAAAGGCAAAATAATTCAGGGAAGTACTTTCTCATAAGTGTCTTAATGCTTTTAAATATTTTAATGGGAAAGAACCATTAGATAATAAGTTGTTTAATATATTACATATTGAATATTAAATAACCTATAGTCACATTCTTATAATATACACATTATATAAGTTTATATACATAGTTATTTTCTTATGTTATGCATGTAGGCATTTTCGACCAACACTTGGGAGCTACATTGGAGCTAACTGAAGCAAGCAACAACAAGGAAACTTACATGGGATCGATTACGAGAGAATAAGGAGCAAATTGGTGACAAGTTTTCTAGAGGCCGTGAGCTCATAGCTGGATTGAGCTGAAGATTTGAGCTACAAGATGACCTCATTTTAGCTGGGGAGCTACACCATCATCATCACCAATTAGGACACTTCAAATATGTCCTATGTCAAAATTTGTGAAATCGTACATTTTCGCGAATAGTTGCCACCTCAAGAGGTACCTTTTCACAAGGAGCTGCTATAATGTTCACCATGCTACAAGTCACCTATGACCAGCTCACCTCCAGCTCATTCACACCATAAGTAGCTCAAACATGAAGGGTTACCTTTCCCAAACGTTGTGACCTTTCATGAATGATGCTTCCCATGAAGATGCCTTTTCATCTAAGAGCATGCTGATGAAGAAATTTGATGTAAGGCGAATCTACAAACTTTGATGAAAAGAATAGATAGCCTTATTGTGTCCTAATCTAGGATTGACAAGTACTGATGTCCTTGAATTTATAAGTTTGGGCTGCAAAATAAGATAAGAAAAAAATGATTAATAATGGAATTAATAAAGGGGATAATAATATAAGTAATGAAAATAAATAATAAGAATGAAATGAAAATAAATAATAAGAATGAAATGAAATAAAGAAAGGATGAGATGGCTGCGGAATTGATGGAAGAGATGGATAACGGTGATGATGAAATGGCAATGGTGGTGATGTCGTATCTCAAACATGCCAAAGAGGAAACTATGCTATGAAGCACAATCTCGGTCTTCACAAACTTGCTTTAGGGGTGGTGATAGTGTCTTCAACCCACTAGATAACAATCTAGAAATTTTGGAATCAAAATGGAAGGAATGACGCCACAAGTATAGGAACTATACTTGTTTAATCGATAAAGTTTACAAAGAACTTTGAAGAGAAATAACTCACAAGATTATGTTTTATATAAGAGATGAGATAGGTACAAATGAAGGCAAGCCACTCTATTTATAGGAAATGAGAGGGCTTGGCCGAATGGTTACAAGTTGTTTCGGCTAGATACATAACTTTATTAAGATACATAATGTTTTAAAATGAAAGATTAAGTCATTTGGGCTTGTGATGGTTCGGCTAACCCTTCATAAAGGGGCTTGATGATTCGGCTAAGGATGGGAAGACATCTCCCTTGGCCGAATGGGCATGCATGTTCATCTTGGCGCCATTTTCTTCCCTTGGCCGAATGGTGGTGTGTCTCTTCATGTTTGGCGCCAAAGGCTCTCATGTGCATGGCATGTGATGTGGCCGAATAGGCATGGATCCTTTAGCTCATATCTCTTGGTGATTTAAGCTTCCAATTGGTGTGATCTCTTTATCCACGTGTTCCTTGTTGAAAAGGCATCTTCATGGGCAGCATCATTCATGAAACGTCACAATGTTTGGACAAGTAACCCTTCATGTTTGAGCTACTTTGGGTGTGAATGAGCTGGTGGTGAGCTGGCCTTAGATGACTTGTAACATGGTGAACGTTTAGGTAGCTCCTTGTGAAAAGGTACCTCTTGAGGTGGCAACTATTCGCGAAAAGGTACGATTTCACAAATTTTGACTTAGGATATATTTGAAGTGTCCTAAGTGGTGATGATGATGGTGTAACTCCCCAGCTGAAATAAGGTCATCTTGTAGCTCAAATCTTCAGCTCAATCTAGCTATGAGCTCACGGCCTCCGGACAACTTTTCACCAATTGTTCCTTGTGCTCTCTTAATCGATCCCATGTAAGTTTCCTTGTTGTTACATGCTCCATTTAGCTCCAATGCAGCTCCCAAGTATTGGCCGAATGTGCCTACATGCGTAACATATGAAAATAAACTAGGTATATAAACTTGTATATTATAAAAATGTGACTATAGTATATGATAATAACTTGTATCTCATATATAAATGGATAACTTATTATCATAATAACTATAGGTATAATATATATATATATGAAAATAACTATCTTATAACATATGAAATAAGTATCTATAGGTATAAAGATAGAAAGTTTCTTCCCTGGAGAGGTTGGAATAGCCATGGTAAATATGATGCTGAATTGGATCACATCATCCTCCCCTTCTTTTAATCGAATTTTCCTCAAATCGAATGATCGTCTTTTCCTAGTGTCCTTCCATTCAATCTTTACAAAAAGGTTCATATCCGTTGAAAGACTGCTTTGGAAGTTCTTAACCTAAAAATAAAGAAAACTTTCATTAGTATGAATGTGATCAAACAAATTTAATGTTAAGAAATACTTCCTGAAAAATGTAGGTTCAAAGTTCATGTCTATTGAAGACATTTGGCTTTGAACGTTAGTGGCTTTTTGTATTCCAAAAATCATGCTCCTTTCCATAGATAGATGCATTGATTCATGAAAGGTGGTGACTCTTGGAATGGTGATGTCCTCATAAGTCACGCCCTTTGGATGAAAAATCATTTCCCTTTGGGTTTCAATAGGCATGACTCTTGATTCTTGATGGATCACGTCCTTTGGATGAAGAGTTACCATTCTTTGCTCTTCAATAGTCGCACCTCTTGGCTCTTGAAAGGTCACGTCCTTTAATTTCCCAAATTGATGAATTATGTCACTTGGATCATCCTGCAAATAAAAGGAAATTCCTGCATTGTCAAAGTTAGAAAAATCTTCATTGACCTTGCGCCTCGTCAGTAAACATCTTTGTAACAAGCACTTAGATGTATAAGCACTTGTTTTTGGAATGTTTTCTTCATGGATTAACTTCGATTTTCCTTTCCTCATGGCCTCAACACTTTGTTTCATCTTTATTTGCTTAACTTGGACTTGCTTAGGCGTCAAGGGTGTTAGGATGATCTTCTTTCCTCCATGGTTGAATGAATACTGATTGGTAAAACAATCATGAATGGTCCTCCTATCATATTGCCATGGTCTTCCAAGGAGTAAATGGCTAGCATTCATAGGAACAACATCGCACATAACCTCGTCCTTGTACTTACCAATTGAAAAAGGAACCATCACCTGTTTGTTGACATTAAGTTCACCTCGTTCATTGAGCCATTGTAATTTGTAGGGATTTGGATGTTTCAATGTTTGCAATCCCAGTTTCTCCACCATGATGGTACTGGGAACATTAGTACAACTCCCACTGTATATAATCATGAAACACACCTTTTCATTCACATGGCATCGAGTATGAAAGATGTTTTCCCGTTGTGCATCATCTTCTACTACTTGGGCATTCAGACTTCTTTTAACCACTAAGGCTTCACCTTCCACCGGAGCACTAATTTCTATTTCTTCCTCAACTTCTGTTGGTGGGGGTGGCGCTTCTTCTTCTTCATGGTCAGATTCGATCTCACCATTTCCAAGTAGTAACATGGTGTTTCTGTTGGGACATTGTGTGGATATATGTCCCCTCCCAAGACATTTAAAGAAACGGATGTCTCTTGATCGTTCAGGGATCTCTTTTCCTCGATTCTCCTTACCAATTTGGGAAGCATTTGATGATTCAGCCTTCTCTTTGGTAGGAATAGGGGTAGACTTCCTTAAATTGTTGTTTGAACTCCATCTTGAAGATGTAGGCACTGAATTACGAGAGATAGGTCTTCTCCGTAGTTGCCTTTCTATTTTCATAGCCATTTGCACCATTTCATCAAGTTCGATATAATGATACAATTCTAGTGTGTTGGCAATCTCAGGATTGAGTCCAGCTAGAAATCTAGCCATGGTTGCTTCACGATCCTCCTCAATATTGACTCGGATCATTGCCACTTCCATTTCTTTATAATAATCCTCCACACTCCGTTGGCCTTGCTTCAAATTTTACAATTTCTGAAATATGTCTCGATGATAATGAGTAGGAATGAAACGTTTACGCATGATACCTTTCATTTCGAGCCATGTTGAAATTGGTCTCTCTCCATTCCTCCTCCGGGTAATAGTAAGTTGATCCCACCATATCAAAGCATAATCAACAAACTCCATAGCTGCCAATCTTACTTTCTTGAGTTCGGAATAGTTATGGCAACTAAACACATGTTCCACCTTGCTTTCCCATTCAAGATAGGCTTCTGGATCTGTCTTCCCTTGAAATTGAGGAATTTTGATTTTGATGTTGCTCATATTATCATCAACATTGGCACGCCTAGGTCCTTGTATCAATGCTGGTTCTTCTTCATCATAAGGATTTAGAACATCATCTTCGGGAAGAGGTTGTTACCTCCGAGGAGTATCATTGTTTATGGTTTGTGGTTGATCTTATCTTTGGTCTAGTTTCTCATGAAGAGCATCAAATTCTGTTCGAAAAATTCTTATCATTTCTCCAATTAGTGCTTGCATTTGCAAATTGGGTTGACCTGCATTTCCTTTAGGACTTTGAGTCATGGTTAGTAA
This sequence comes from Hibiscus syriacus, assembly GCF_006381635.1. Lineage (NCBI taxonomy): Eukaryota > Viridiplantae > Streptophyta > Magnoliopsida > Malvales > Malvaceae > Hibiscus > Hibiscus syriacus. The sequence continues at coordinate 3,251,027 of NW_024062296.1, read as the reverse complement.
ATAAAACAAAAATAAACCTTACCAGCACACTCACAAAGTCTCACAATTTCACTCCAAAGAAAATATAAGATCACTCCACTCAACACTTGTGTTTACTCTCGGGAAAACATATATTTGGCTTTTAACAATTCCCCTTCTGATCTCACTCTCTCAATAGCCTTTTCCACTCAATTTCTCTTGCTAAGTCCTTTGAAGAACTTACTCAAGATTAGAACAAGTTAATTCCTTCTTTATGTGCGTCGGCTACAAATATGGTTAGGGTAGAAACAATAGAAGAAATGAAAAGGTAGAAGAAGTGATTCAAAGGTATAAAAAAAATGAAATAGTTGAAGACAAGGAAAATGAAAGGATAGAAGAGGAAGAGGTGACTTACAATTCAAGAAACAACACTTACTGCAACCTTTCTCAAGAAAACAATAAGGTTATCTTCTCTTAGTGTAGATAGGCGTCTTTGATGTATTTGTAATGGTAGAGCACTTTCCTTGGCTTGCTTTCTCTTTTTGAACTTCTCTTTTTCTTTTCTTTTCTTCTTTTCTGATTTTTTCTCTTCTTTTTGTATTTTCTTTCTTTTTGCACTCCAATTCTGATGAAGGAGTCTTTTTTTTTCTATTTTTCTTTTGCTTTGCACGCCAATGACACTTTTGTTGTCAATCCAACTATGCTCTGATTACCGCTTGATGTAAGGCGAATCTACAAACTTTGATGAAAAGAGTAGATAGCCTTATTGTGTCCCGATCTAGGATTGACAAGTACCGATGTCCTTGAATTTATAAGTTTGGGCTGCAAAATAAGATAAGAAAAAAATGATTAATAATGGAATTAATAAAGGGGATAATAATATAAGTAATGAAAATAAATAATAAGAATGAAATGAAATAAAGAAATGATATAGATGGCTGCAGAATTGATGGAAGAGATGGATGATGGTGATGATGAAATGACAATGGTGGTGATGTCGTATCTCAAACACGCCAAAGAGGAAACTATGCTATGTAGCACAATCCCGGTCTTCACAAACTTGCTTGAGGGGTGGTGATAGTGTCTTCAACCCACTAGATAACAATCTAGGAATTTTGGAATCAAAATGGAAGGAATGATGCCACAAGTATAAGAACTATACTTGTTTAATCGATAAAGTTCACAAAGAACTTTGAAGAGAAATAACTCACAAGAGTATGTTTTATATAAGAGATGAGATGGGTACAAATGAAGGCAAGCCACTCTATTTATAGGAAATGAGAGGGCTTGGTCGAATGGTTACAAGTTGTTTCGGCTAGATACATAACTTTATGAAGATACATAATGTTTTAAAATGAAAGATTAAGTCATTTGGGCTTGTGATGGTTCGGCTAACCCTTTATAAAGGGGCTTGATGATTCGGCTAAGGATGGGAAGACATCTCCCTTGGCCGAATGGGCATGCATATTCATCTTGGCGCCATTTTCTTCCCTTGGCTGAATGGTGGTGTGTCTCTTCATGTTTGGCACCAAAGGCTCTCATGTGCATGGCATATGATGTGGCCGAATAGGCATGGATCCTTTAGCTCATATCTCTTGGTAATTTAAGCTTCCAATTGGTGTGATCTCTTCATCCACGTGTTCCTTGTTGAAAAGGCATCTTCATGGGCAGCATCATTCATGAAAGGTCACAATGTTTGGAAAAGTAACCCTTCATGTTTGAGCTACTTTGGGTGTGAATGAGCTGGTGGTGAGCTGGCCTTAGATGACTTGTAACATGGTGAACGTTTGGGTAGCTCCTTGTGAAAAGGTACCTCTTGAGGTGGCAACTATTCGCGAAAAGGTACTATTTCACAAATTTTGACTTAGGACATTTTTGAAGTGTCCTAAGTGGTGATGATGATGGTGCAACTCCCCAGCTGAATAAGGTCTCTTGTAGTTCAAATCTTCAGCTCAATCTAGCTATGAGCTCACGGCCTCCGGACAACTTTTCACCAATTGTTCCTTGTGCTCTCTTAATCGATCCCATGTAAGTTTCCTTGTTGTTACATGCTCTATTTAGCTCCAATACAGCTCCCAAGTGTTGGTCGAATGTGCCTACATGCGTAACATATGAAAATAAACTAAGTATATAAACTTGTATATTATAAAAATGTGACTATAGTATATGATAATAACTTGTATCTCATATATAAATGGATAACTTATTATTATAATAACTATAGGTATAATATATATATATATATATGAAAATAACTATCTTATAACATATGAAATAAGTATCTATAGTTATAAAGATAGAAAGTTTCTTACCTGGAGAGGTTGGAATAACCATGGTAAATATGATGCTGAATTGGATCACATCAAAATTGCAACCATTGGAGGCTTAAATCACCAAGGGACATGATATAGATATCCATGACTATTCCGTCACACCCCCATGCCTTGCACATGTGAGATTTGGCACCAAATTGAGGAGACATATCACCATTCAGCCAAGGGAGATGTTCCCTCATCATTACCGAAGCATCAAGTCCCTTTATGAAAATTTAGTTGAACTAACACCAAGCCTATAGACATATTCTTTCATTTTGAAGCATTATGTATTTTCCTAAAGTCATGTATCTGGCTGAAACACTATGTAACCATTCGGCCAAGCACTCTCATTTCCTATAAATAGAGTGGCTTGCCATCATTTGTACTCATCTCATCTCATATATAAAAACTACTTTTGAGAGTTAATTTCTCTTCAAAGTTCTTTATGAACTTTATCAAATAAACAAGTATAATTCCTATACTTGTGGCGTCATTCCTTCCATCATGATTCCAAAATTCCTAGATTGATATCTAGTGGGTTGAAGACATTATCACCACCCCTCAAACAAGTTTGTGAAGATCGGGATAATGCTCCTTAGTATTATTTCATCTTTGGCATGTTTGAGATACAACAACACCACCATCTCCATTTCATCATCAACACCATCAACTTCATCCATCAAGACCATCATTTCCGTAGCCATCTCTATCCCTATTTCTTTCATTGAATCATTTATCTTATTCCTCCATTTATTATTCCAATATTAATCTTATTTCTTTCTTATCTTATTTGCAGCCCAAGCTTATAATTCAAGGACATCAGTACTTGTCAATCCTAGATCGGGGCACAATAAAGCTATCTGCCCTCTTCTATCAAAGTGTGTAGACCAGCCTACATCAAAAGTTATAAAATGAAAAACTAATAACAAAATGATTAGAAATAGAAAACCAGGGTGGATGTTTGATAGGCGTTGGTTGCTTAATGATGGAAATCTCCATTGGTTGCTGAATTTCGTTCAATATTTGCAATGCACTTGGATTATCAATGATCCCATTCTTTGGCACTTCAAGTGGTGTATTCTTTGGAACGTCAAGGGACATAACTGTTGGATCTTCAAAAGACATGTCGTGTGGATCACCAAAGGTCATGACTATTGGTTCCTCAAAAGACATGTTTCTTGAATCTTTAACTTGAAGTGACATGTCTCTTGGATTATCCTGCAAAGCAAAAGAAATATTTGGAGGAAAAGAATTGTTAGGTGAATCATGCTCTTTTCTACATCCATCAACTCCAATGTTTCTCATATCAATCTGATTTTCCACTCGTTATACTTGTTGCTCTTGCAAGACTTCTCTATTATCTTTCTTCATGGCTTTAGTTTTCTTCCATTCCTATATACGTGACTTAAGGGTTACTTGGCATTCATGAACTTGACTTGGTAACAAGGGTGCCAATATGATTTTCTTTCCTTGATGCTGGAAAGAGTACTTCTTATAGAATCCGTCATGGGTAGCTTTCTTATCATACTGCCAAGGACGTCCTAGTATAAAGTGGCTTGCACTCATGGGCACCACATCACAAAGAAATTCATCATTGTATCTTCAAATTGAGAAAGGTACAACAACTTGTTTGGTTACCTTAGCTTCTCCCACATCGTTGAGCCACTGAAGTTTGTATGGATGAGGATGCTTGGAAGTCTTGAGATCCAACTTTTCCACCATGTGAGTACTTGCTACGTTTGTACAACTTCCTCCATCAATGATCACCACACAAATTTTATCTCCCCATGATATTTGGTATGAAAGATGTTCTCTCTTTGTTCATCGTCTTGACTTTGAATGTTCAAAGTCCTTTTGACTACAAAGATGTTGGATGGAAGAGACATCTTAGTAAATAAGGAAAAACGAAATGTGTGTAGTACCTTACCAGAATATACTCTCACAAAGCCTCACGAGTCACTCCAAGGAAACTTGAATGTCACTCAATCCGCTTGTGTTTGCACTCTAGGACTTTAATGGCTTTTAGTTGTCCTCTTATGATCTCAGACACGCTCTAGTCTTTTTCCTCTCGATTCTCTTGTCCCAAGTTCTAGAGGACTTTACTCAAGACCGTATCAAGTAAATTTTTACTTGTTTGGCATCAGCTGCAAAAGGGTTAGTAGGAATGGAAACAAAATATAATGAAAGGGTGGCTTAGAAAATAGAAAGAAGAGAACAAAAGGGGTTACTTACACAAAGTCACTTTTACAACCTTCTATCACCACAATCAATTTAAAAGCTTACTTGAATGGCTTGGTGATGAGAATTGTTGTTGTGCTTTCAACTTTTCTTTCTTTTCTTTTTCATCTTTTTGAGTGTTTTCAATTTCTTCTTTTGAGTGTTGTGATTTCTTTGATGGATTTTGATTTCTTCACTTGCACTTCTTTTATATTTTTATTGTTATTGTTATTGCACGTTGCTTCTTCCACCAAAGCTCTGATACCACTTGATATAGGATAATTCTACCTCTTCGATTGATTGTGGATCTAGAAAGAAAGCAAAACAACCTGCATAAGTGAATGACTCAAAATAGTTTTTTGATTTTTCTTGATTTCTTTCACTTTGCACTTCACTTGCACTTCTTTTTGGTATTTTTGTTATTGTTGCACATTGCTTCTTCCACCAAAGCTCTGATTACCGCTTGATGTAAGGCACTTGTACCTTTTCAAATGATTGTGGATCTAGGAAGAAAGCAAAACAACCTGTACAAGTGATTGGTTCAAAGAGATGGTTAATAGTGGTAAACGTATGGGTGAATAGGTAGGCTATTTAAATAATTAATGATGGAAGCGGAAGATGGTTGATTTGGCTATGGTTATTGCTGGTGAAACAAATGGATGGTTGTGAGGATTGTATCTTAAAGAAGACTCAAAGAAGAACCAATGCTATAGAGAGCAAAGACCCAGACTTTATATTGCTTCTTTAAGGGGTGGTATTAATTACTTTGACCCACTAGTTATAAGAACTAGGAACCAGAAGTATCCAGGTAAAAAGGGGGTTTACGCCACAAGTATTAAAAATACTTGATAAGTCGATAAAAGTCACTAGGACTTAAGGAAGAGAATAATCTCACTTATATTTAATCAAAATGGTCTTTATACAAATGATATTTTCTTTCCTATTTATAGGAAATGGAGGGGTATGGTCAAATGATTACAAGGGGATTCAACCAACCTTGTGTCTTCCTATAAAGTCATAACTTAATTAAAAAATAGAGAGGTTGGTTCATTTTAAATGGAGCGTAATAACCCTTAACCGAATAACTCTTGTGTCCCTTCATGTTGGCGTCAAATTGGATGGGAGATGATGCTTCGCCGAATAGGGAGAGGACTCTTCATCTTGGCGCCTAAATGATATCACACACACGGCACATGGGGGCTGGTCATATGGCATGCACATGGGTGCTCTAGGGAGCCTTGTGGTGCAGCCTTGTGCATGGGATGATGGCTAGTCATGTGCTCCATCTTGGGCGTGCATATGTATCATTCATGCTAGCTTAAGTGTGGGAGTTAGCTAGCAAGCATGGGGATGTTTATGAACAAGCTTCCTAACCGAGTCCTTGTAAGCTCCATAATAGCATGTTCAGCTACATTCAGCTACCATTGATATGAATTTTGACAACTCAGCTCCAAATAGTCCAACTAGTCGAGTTTAGCTAGCCTTGAGCTCCTCCAGCTGAATTGAGCTTTCCTTATTGTTCCATGAGTTACCATGTACTTTGTGAGTTGTTTGTGAGTTGCATATGATGTCCAAATAATCCACCAAGCTACCTCAACGTGCATCACACTCCAATGTACCTACACGTGCAAGGGAACAAGGTAAGTCCATGATATTGAGCTGATATGAGCTAAATACCTTACTGCTATGTATGATTATGGTAATTTGAGCTATGTTTGAAGGCCATGAGCTAATTATATCATCTCATAATATGTGTAAGATCATGCGTGAACCTTAAGAGCTAATGTGAATGCATATGAACTAATGAAATGAATTATAAGTATGCTGCCTTCATGTATATGTGATAATCATGCTTAGTATGATTAAAAGACTATTCTAACATGCTTAATATATAAAAATAACAGTATGCATGATGTGAATATGTTGTATGCATGAATAGCATAGAACATGGTATTCGTAAAAAATGATGAATGGAAACATGTAATAATAATATCCTAAGAAATTATATGTAATCATAGCATATATTTGAATGATATGAAAAACATGATCAAATAAGCATAGGATGGAAATAATAATATGATAATTTATACTAACATGTGAATGCATGGTTATGATAGAATATAATGTATAAATGATATAATATAAGATAGGGTAAGGAAGAACTCCCTTAGAAGCAGCTTTGAATAACACCCATGGTATGTTCAAGTCATGGAGAAAGTTGGAGCTAGTTTGGATCGTATCATGCATAGGATAAAACGTGCTTGTTGATGTGGCACATAATTAAACATAAATTGAGCTCAATTTCATGCATGATTTTTATTCAATTGGTAGGTGAAGTGCTTTGGCCGAATTCCTTCATTGAGTTGTCTAGTAGAGACAAAGCTAAGTGGAGACACGTATTATTCCAAGCACATGGGTTATTTGTAGTGCCTTGTTTTCTCATGCACATGGGTTGTCCTTAAGTGCTATTTTATGTGGCATGAGTTTGTCTTCTTCTTTGCTTGATTAAGTGGAAAATATAATAACAAAACAAAGGTTGGTGGTATGGGGCATATCCAGCCGAATTTAGACACTAACTAGTGTCCCACAATCTGCCAAACCTTGATAAATTGTTTATGTCCCCTTAAGTGCTCAACATGCTACCAAACATAGTCCTTACTCCAATAATTCTTGTGTCATGGGTTGTGAGTTGGAAATGCCTTGAAAATACTCGACTAAACCGTCCATTATGGGTATGTTCCTATATGTGTAAATAAACAAGTTATTTAATTGATATGGTGCTTTTATGAATGAAAACAAGTGATGTCGTGCATGTACTTATGTAGGAGAGTTATTGCATATTTTTAAACTACACGTGAAAAATGCTAGATGCAAAGATGAATACAAACATGAACAACACATGAAAATTATAAGTATTAAAATGAATGCATGGAGTCACACGAATGCATGTATACTTATTATTAAAATATGCTTAGATGAATGCAAATGCAAATATATTTAATTATGCTAAATAACAAGATGCACGAAGTACTCATGCTAAGTTATTAACTATTAGGACATTATATAACATAACGTCGGATGGTGTCAAGTTATTAAATAAATCAAAAGTTTCAAGACACTTAGTTAAGAGTACTTCCTTGAATTGTTTGGCCCTTGATCGAGTAATGGGACCTGGTGGCATGACTTCTGGGTCTGAAGTGGGCGTGATCACATGATCCCCCTTCTTTAAATAGATTTGTCCCCAAATCGTCTCCATCCTCAAAGGGTGTCAAGTCTGCAATGTTGAATGAAGCACTGACGCCACCAAACTCACCGGACAACTCTAGTTTATAAGCATTGTCATTGATGTTTTCCACAATCTGGAATGGGCCATCTCCTCGGGGTAATAATTTGGACTTCCTTTGATCTCGAAACCCCTCCTTTTCTAAAGTGTACCCAAACCCAATCTCCTACTTCAAAGGTTACCCTCTTCCTTCCCTTGTTTGCTTGATGCTCATATTATCTAGTCCTCATTTCAATATTATCCTTGACTTGTTGATGGATCCTTTTAATAAATTCTTCCTTGTCTTTTCCATCTCTGTTACTATTTGATCACAAGGTAAAGGAAATTAGGTTAAAGGAGTTAAAGGATTGAAACCATACACTACCTCAAATGGAGAATATTTTGTTGTAGAATGCTTGGTTTGATTATAGGCAAACTCCACTTGTGGTAGACATTCCTCCCAAATGTTTATGTTCTTCTTGATTATAGATCTAAGTAATGTTGACAAAACTCTATTGATTACTTCAGTTTGTCCATCCGTTTGAGGATGACAAGTAGTAGAGAAGAGTAGTTTTGTACTAATTTTATTCCACAAGGTCCTCCAAAAGTGGCTTAAAAATTTGACTTCTCTATCTGATACAATGGTTTGAGGAAGTCCATTTAACCTTACCATTTCTTTGAAGAATAAGTTTGCAACGTGAATAACATCATCGGTTTTGTTACAAGGTATAAAATAAGCCATCTTGGAAAATCGGTTAACCACCACATATAACACATCCTTTCCATTTTTGGTTCGAGGTAAACCCAAAACAAAATCCATAGAGACATCTACCCATGGCATGTACAACCCATGAGGCATGACTTTTGATTTCGCCTTTTTACACTAGACACCTTTCACATACCTTTTCAACATACCTTTTCAACTTTGGCCAAAAGAGGTGTTCAGTCAAGATGCTAAGTGTATTTTCAATGCCAAAGTGTCCCATAAGTCCCCCTTCATGTGCTTCTTTGGTTAACACTTCTCGCATGGAACCTTGTGGGATACAAAGTCTTGCTTCCTTGAAAAGATACCCATCATGCTGATAATATTTGTCATAAGCACATGTTTCACATAACTTATACCTTTCTCCAAAGTCCATATCAGTAGCATAATGTTCCTTAATGAATGAAAAATAAAGGAGTTTGGAATCCAAAGTGTTAAGTAATACATACCTACATGAAAGAGCATCTGCCACAATATTATCATTTCCTTTCTTGTAGCGGATAACATAGGGAAATGCTTCAAGGAATTCGACCCATTTGGCATGTCTCTTGTTGAGTTTGTGTTATCCCTTGATGTGTTTTAACGCTTCATGATCAGTGTGTATAACAAATTCTCTTGGCAATAAGTAGTGCTGCAAAGTCTCCAATGTTCGAATGAGTGCATACATCTCTTTGTCATAGATTGGATAGTTCAAGGTTGCACGACTTAGCTTTTCACTAAAGTAAACGATGGGTTTTCCTTCTTGACTCAAAACAGCTCCAATCCTAATTCCGAAGGCGTCACATTCTACTTCAAATGTTTTTTTCAATGTTTGGCAAGGCTAATAAGGGAGCCTTAGTCAAGCAATCCTTGAATGCTTCATCTTGTTCTTTTCCCCCAAGAGAAGTTTGGTACAAACCTCCTGTAAAAACTGGCTAATCCATGGAAGCTCCGAACTTGACTGATGTTGATTGGTTCTGGCCATTCTTGAATTGCCTTAATCTTTTCTGGATCCACTGCTAGTCCCTGTGAACTTACAATGAAGCCTAAGAAAGTAACTTGGTCAGTACAAAAAGCACACTTTTTGATGTTAGCATATAAGTGCTCTTCTCTCAAAGTTCTTAGGATAACCCTTAAATGTTCAACATGTTCGATCAAGGATTTACTGTAAATCAGGATGTCATCAAAATAAACAACACTAAACTTACTGATGTAAGGCCGAAGGACATGGTTCATTAGACACATAAAGGTACTAGGAGCATTAGTTAAGCCAAAAGGCATGACTAACCACTCATACAAACCTTGTTTAGTTTTAAAGGCATTTTTCCACTCATCTCCTTCCTTCATTCTAATATGATGGTAGTCGCTTTTCAAATCAATTTTGGAGAATATGCTGGCTCCACTAAGCTCATCAAGCATATCATCTAATCGAGGTATAGGATGCCTATATTTGATAGTGATCTGGTTTATATCTCTACAATCCACACACATTCTCCAAGTTCCATCTTTTTTTGGGTACCAACAAAACTGGCACAACACAATGACTTAAACTTTCCCGAATATATCCTTTGTCTAATAGCTATTTAACTTGTCTTTTTAATTCCTTCGTTTCCTGGGGATTACTCCTATAATTTGGTCTATTAGGAATGGTAGCTCTAGGAATGAAATTAATCTGATGTTTTATTCCTCTAATTGGTTGTAATCCATCTGGAATTTCTTTAGGAAACATATCTTCGAATTCCTGCAAAAGTTTATAAACAGAAGAAGGCAAACCTTCGAGAGGGTTAGTAAAAAGAAAACTTTCCTTATACAAAAGTATAAGTATAGCTTTCTTGGTCAATAAATGTTTCCGCACATCTCCTCTACTGGCATATACGTTCATCTTCTGAGTATGACTTTCTTTGGCATTCTTTTCCTTTTCCCACTCTTCTATACGTGACTTAAGGGTCACTTGACAGTCATGAACTTGGCTTGGAGGTAGGGGCGCCAAAATGATTTTCTTCCCCTGATGTTGGAAAGAATACTTGTTAGAAAATCCATCATGGATAGCCCTCTTGTCAAATTGCCATGGTCGTCCCAATATAATATGGCTTGCACTCATGGGCACCACATCAAAAAGGAATTCATCACTGTATCTTCCAATTAAGAAAGGAACAATGACTTGTTTAGTTACTTTGGCTTCTCCCACGTCATTGAGCCACTGCAACTGGTAAGGATGAGGATGTTTGGAAGTATTTAGACCCAACTTCTCCACCATGTAAGTGCTTGCTACATTAGTACAACTTCCTCCATCAATGATCACTAAACAAAATTTATCTCCCACATGGAATTTTTTATGGAATATATTTTCTCTTTGTTCATCTTCTTGACTTTGAATGTTCCAAGTCCTTTTAACTACAAATATGTTTTATGGATAAGACATGTTAGTAAAATAAGAAAAAGGAAATATGTAAAGGACCTTACTAAATAATGCTCTCACAAAGCCTCACCAGTCACTCCAAGAAACTTGAATGTCACTCAATCCGCTCGTGTTTACACTCTAGGACTTTAAGGCTTTTACTTGTCCTCTTCTGATCTCACACACTCAAGCCTTTTTCCACTCGTTCCTCTTTGAAAAGTTCTAAGTGACTTTACTCAAAACCTTCTCAAATAAATGTGACTTATTGTGCGTCGGCTACAAAGAGTTAGTAGGAATGGAAAAATAAAATATGTAATGAAAAAGATAGTTTTAGAAATATAAACAAAGAATAAAAAGGTTACTTACACAAGTCACATTACAACTTGACGTAAGGCTCTTCAGATGCCTTAATAATTGATTGTGGATCTAGGAAGGAAGCAAACAACCTGCATAAGTGAATGGCTCAAAAGAGAGGGTTAAGGGTGGTAAAGGTAAGGGTGATAAGGTGGGTTGTTTAATTGAGAGATGGAAGCGGAAGATGGTTGATATGGCTATAGTTATGGTTTATGAAATAAAGGGATGGTTGTGAGGATAATATCTTAAAGAAGACTCAAAGAAGAACCAATGCTATATAGAGCAAAGACCCATACTTTATATTGCTTCTTTAAGGGGTGGTATGAAGTACTTTGACCCACTAGTTATAAAGAACTAGGAACCAGAAGTATCAAGGTGAAAATAGAAGGGGTTGACGCCACAAGTATAAATTATACTTGACAAGTCGATAAAAAGTCACTAGGACTTAAGGAAGAGAATAATCTCACTTTAATTAAAACAAAGGTCTCATTAGAAATGATGAATGCTTTCCTATTTATAGGAAATTGAGAGACATGGCCGAATAATTACAAGGAGATTCGACCAGCCTTGTGCCTTCCTATAGAGACAAAATTTAATGTTAAATAGGGATGACAGTTCAGTTTAAATGGAGGGTAATAACCCTTGGCCGAATAGTTCTTGTGTCACTTCATGTTGGCGCCAATTTGGATGGTAGTTGATGCTTTGCCGAATAGGGAGAGAACTCTTCATCTTGGTGCCTAAATGAACCACATGCAAGGCACATGGGGGATGATCACATGCAAAACACATGGCTTGGCCGAATAGGGAGACAACTCTTCATCTTGGCACCTAAATGATCCACATGTAAGGCACATGGGGGTGATCACATGCAAAACACATGGCTTGTCTGAATAGGGAGAGAACTCTTTATCTTGGCGCCTAAATGATCCACATGAAAGGCACATGGGGTATGGTCATATGCAAGGCACATGGGTGTTCTAGGAAGCCTTGTGTTCCAGCCTTGTGCATGGAATGATGGCTGGTCATGTGATCTCTCTTGGGCGTACATGTGAGCTAGCTTGAGTTGTGGAGCTAGCTAGCAAACATGGGCTGTTTGTGAACAAGCTTCCTAGCTAAGTCCTCGTGAGCTCCTTAACATTATGTTCAGCTACATTTAGCTACCTTTGACATCACTTTTGGCAACTCAGCTCCAAATAGTCCGACTAGCCCAGTTTAGCTAGCCTTAAGCTCCTCCAGCTGAATCGAGCTTCCCTTAGTGTTCCATGAGTTGTCTTGTACTTTATAAGCTGTTCGTGAGCTGCATATGACGTCCAAATCCTTCACCAAGCTACCTCAACGTGCATCATGCTCCAATGTACCTACATGTGCAAGGAAACAAGGTAATTCCATGGTATTGAGCTGATATGAGCTAGATACCTTGCTGCCATGTTTGTTTATGGTAATGTGAGCTAAGTTTGAAGGCCATGAGCTAATTATATCATCTCATAATATGTATAAGATTATGCATGAGGCTTAAGGGCTAATATGAATGCATATGAACTAACGAAATGCATTATAAGTATGCTGCCTTGATGTACATATATTAATCATGCTTAATATGATTATAAAACTATTCTAACATGCTTATAACATTGTGTATCAATCATAAAGATATGGGTATATGTTGTATGCATGAATATCATATAACATGGTATTCATAAATGATAAATGGAACATGTAATAATATCCTAAGAAATGATATGTAATCATAGCATATATTTGAATAATATAAAAAACATGATCAATAAGCATAGGATGGAAATAATATGATAATTTATACTAACATGTGAATGCATGCTTATGATAGATAATAGAATGTATAAATGATATAGTATAAGATAAGGTAATGAAGAAACTCCCTTAGAAACAACAATGAGAGCATCCATGGTGTGTTAAAGTCATGGAGAAAGTTGGAGCTAGTTTGGATCGTATCATCCTCCCCTTATTTTAGGCGATTTGTCCTCAAATCGAAGTAGTTTCTCATTGAAGACCTTCTTGGTATAGGAATGAATGATTCCTTATGTTTTCCTCCAATAGATGATTCACACGATATGTTCAACCTCTTGGCTTCAAATATGGTAACTTCACATCCTTTGATGGGAGGAAACAATGTTTGGATATCATCACTTTTCCTTTGAACGGGAGAGACATAGCCCTTCACGAACCAACTTGATCCCTTTCTTATTTGATCTTCACAATGCTTGGAAAGGACCTCTATATCTTTATTTCCTCCTTTTAATTCACCATAATTGTTGGTGAAAAGGTTTGTCTCTTGGTTGGAGCATCACGTCGCTTGGTGAAGATAAGTGTTCTTTGAATGACTCCTCGGGGCTGATTTAAATCATCATGTCCTTTGACCATTGTGCCTCTCCAAATTATTTCCTTGAAGGTTGGTATGATTTCTTCACCATAAGGATGAAACAAGTTGCTGCAAAATAAATCAAAGTTAGTAAATGAAAAACTTAACAAGGTGAATGGAAATAGCAAACCAGGGTGGATGTTTAATGGGCATTGGTTGCTTGATGACGGAAAACTCCATTGGTTGCTGAAATCTCTTCAATAGTTGTAATGTACTTGGAGCCTCAACGATCACAACTTGTGGCACTTCAAGTGACACATCTTTTTAAACTTCTAGAGACATAATTGTTGGAACCTCAAAGGTCATGTCTTGTGGATCGCCACAAGTCACGCCTATTGATTCTTCAAAACACATGTTCTTTGAGTCTTCAATTTGAAGTGATATGTCTCTTGGATTGTCCTACAAAACAAAAGTAATAATTAGAGGAAAAGAGTTGTTAAGAGAATCATGCTCTCCATTCTCCCTTTCTTTTCCAATGTTTCTCGTATCAATCTGATTTACCACTTGTTCTACTTGATGCTCTTGCAAGACTTCTCTTTCAACACTAACAGTTTCATTTACAATTATTCTTGTCTCCTCAAAACGTTCTTCTTCAAGGGTTCTTTTCGTGGCTTTCTTTTTCTCCCATTCTTCTATGCGTGATTTGAGGGTAACCTGACATTCATGGACTTGATTTGGAAGCATAGGCGCCAATATGATTTTCTTTCCTTGATGTTGGAAAGAGAATTTCTTAGAAAATCCATCATGGGTAGCCTTCTTGTCAAACTGCTAAGGACGTCCTAATATAATGTGGCTTGCACTCATAGGCGCCACGTCACAAAGGACTTCATCATTGTATCTTCCAATTGAAAAAGGAAAAATAACTTGTTTGGTTACCTTGGCTTCCCCCACATCATTGAGCCACTGAAGTTTGTAAGGATGAGGATGCTTGGAAGTCGTTAGACCCAACTTTTCCACCATGTGAGTACTTGCTATGTTTGTACAACTTCCTCCATCAATGATCACCACACAAACTTTATCTCGCACGTGACATCTTGTATGGAAGATATTCTCTCTTTGTTCATCTTCTGACTTTGAATGTTCAAAGTCCTTTTGACTACAAATGTTGGATGGAAGAGACATGTTAGCAAATAAGGAAAAATGAATGTGTGTAGGACTTTACCAGAATACTCACAAAGCCTCAAGAGTCACTCCAAGGAATACTTGAATGTCACTCAATCTGCTCGTGTTTGCACTCTAGGACTTTAATGGCTTTTACTTGTCCTCTTCTGTTCTCACATATACTGCAGCCTTTTTCCTCTCAATTCTCTTGTCCCAAGTTATAAAGAATTTTACTCAAGACCGTATCAAGTAAATTTTACTTGTTTAGCGTCGGCTGCAAACGGGTTAGTAGGAAAGGAAAACAAATATAATTAAAGGGTGGCTTAGAAATACAAAGAAAGATAAAAGGGTACTTACACAAGTCACTTCACAACCTTCTATCACCATAATCATCTAAAAGACTTACTTGAATGGCATAATCAATCTAAAAGACTTACTTGAATGGCTTGGTGATGAGAGTTGTTGATGAGTGCTTCAACTTTCTTTCTTTCCTTTTCTTTCCTTTTCTTCTGTTTGAGTGCTGGAAATTCTTCTTTTGGAGAGCTAAATTCCTTTTCTGATTTTTTCTTGATTTCTTTGACTTTGCACTATACTTGCACTTCTTTTTTTTATTTTTGTTGTTGTTGTTGTTGCACGTTGCTTTCTTCCACCAAAGCTTTGATACCACTTGATGTAAGGCTATTCTGATGCCTTAACAATTGATTGTGGACCTAGGAAGGAAGTAAACAACCTACACAAGTGAATGGCTTAAAAGAGAGGGTATATGTTGTGAATCAATCATGCTTAATATGATTATAAAACTATTCTAACATGCTTATAACATTGTGAATCAATCATAAAGATATGGGTATATGTTGTATGCATGAATATCATATAATATGGTATTCATAAATGATAAATGGAAACATGTAATAATAATATCCTAAGAAATGATATGTAATCATAGCATATATTTGAATAATATAAAAAACATGATCAAATAAGCATAGGATGGAAATAATAATATGATAATTTATACTAACTGTGAATGCATGCTTATGATAGAATAGATTGTATAAATGATATAGTATAAGATAGGGTAATGAAGAACTCCCTTAGAAACAACAATGAAGAGCATCCATGGTGTGTTAAAGTCATGGAGAAAGTTGGAGCTAGTTTGGATCGTATCACAACCTTTCTATCACCACAGTCAATTAACAAGGATTACTTGATTGGATTGATGATAAAACTTGTTGATAAGTGCTTCTCAACTTTTCTTTTATTGATTTTCAAATTTTCACTTGCAACTCACTCGTCCTTTTTATGTATTTTTTGTTTTTGTTGTACGTTGCTTCTTCCACCAAAGCTCTGATACCACTTGATGTAAGGTGTTTCTACCTTATCGGTTGATTGTGGATCTAGGAAGGAAAAAAATAACCTGCATAAGATAATGGTGTAAATGGATGGTTAAAAGTGATAAAAATGTGATGGTAAATGGTCAGTTTAGGGATGGGAGCAGAAAATGTTTGGTTGTGGTTATGGAATGGATAACGAAATGATGGAATGGTAAATAAGATAGTATCTTAAGGATGACTTAAAGAAGAACCAATGCTAAAGAACAAAGACCCAGACTTTATATTACTTCAATAAGGGATGGTAAACAAGGAATGGATAGTATCTTAGAATAACCAAGGAATAACCAGTGTTATAAAGAGCTAAGACCCAACCTTACAAATCGTTCTAAGGGGTGGTAAATAGGACTTTGACCCACTATCTATAAAGAGATAGGAACCACAAGTATGAGATAGAAAGACGCCATGAGTAACAAGTTAATTGATAAGTCGATAAAAGTCATAAATGACTCAATAAGAGAAAAACTCTCAAGTTTAATTCCAATTCAAAGCGTTTTCAATACAAAATGAAAGTCCATTTTATAGGACTTGAAATGCATGCATGGACGTATTACATTTGCATGGCCAAAGATTCTAATGCATAGGCCAAAAAGTTCTTGTTGATGTGGCACATAATTAAACATAAATTGAGCTCAATTTCATGCATGAATTTTGGTCAATTGGTACATGAAGTGCTTTGGCTGAATTCCTTCATTGCGTTGTCTAGTAGAGACAAAGCCAACTGGAGACAAGTATTATTCCAAGCACAATGGCTGTTTGTAGTGCCTTGTTCTCTCACGCACATGGGCTGTCCTTAAGTTCTATTGTATGTGGTGTGAGTTTGCCTTCTTCTTTGCTTGATTAAGTGGAAAATATAATAACACTGTTTGTAGTGCCTTGTTCTCTCACGCACATGGGCTGTCCTTAAGTTCTATTGTATGTGGTGTGAGTTTGCCTTCTTCTTTGCTTGATTAAGTGGAAAATATAATAACAAAACAAAGGTTGGTGGTATGGTACATATCCAGCCGAATTTAGACACTAATTAGTGTCCCATAATCTGCCAAACCTTGATGAATTGTTTATGTCCCCTTAAGTGCTCAACATGCTGCCAAACATAGTCCTTACTCCAATAACACTTGTGTCGTGGGTTGTGAGCTGGAAATGCCTTGAAAATGCTCCACTTAACCATCCGTTATGGGTATGTTCCTACATGTGCAAATAAACAAGTTATTTAATTGATATAGTGCCGTTATGAATAAAAACAAGTGTTGCAGTGCATTTACTTATGTAGGAGAGTTATTGCATGTTTTTAAACTACACGTGAAAAATGCTAGATGCAAAGATGAATGCAAACATGATCAACACGTGAAAATTATATGTATTAAAATGAATGCATGGAGTCACACGAATGCATGTATATTTATTATTAAAATATGCTTAGATGAATGCAAATGCAAATATATTTAGTTATGCTAAATAACAAGATGCACGAAGTCCTCATGCTAAGTTATTAACTATTGAGACATTATATAACTTAACGTCGGAGGGTGTCAAGTTGTTAAATGAATCAAAAGTTTCAAGACACGTAGTTAAGAGTACTTCCCTGAATTATTTGCCCTTGATCGAGTAATGGGCCCTGGTGGCATGACTTCTTGGTCTGAAGTGGGTGTGATCACATCAAGGATGGTGATGGAAAGATGGTGATGGAAAGATGGTGATGGAAATAGTATCATATAAAACTAAGAATGAACCAATGTTATAAAGAACAAAGATTCGTTTCTTATAAGTCTTATAAGGGATGGTAGCAAGGAATTTGACCCACTAGTTATATGAACTAGGAACCAGAAGTATCAAGGAAGGGATTGGCGCCACAAACTTTAGAAAAGCTTGCTTAATCGATATAGTTCTAAAAACAATTGAAGGGAGAATAATCTCACAAGGATTTTATATTATCAAAGGGTTGTCTTTACAAATGAATGCCAAAGCCTATTTATAGATTTGTAATGGCTTGGTCGAATAGATGCATGCCTTTTCGGTAAAATTCATGATTTAAATTGAAAATGCATGATGCTTGGATGAAAGGAAATGTCCTAATGGTCTTCTTATGGTTCATCTTGGTGCCAACTTTGAAGCAATACCTTACTTTGGCCGAATAGGGAGAAGCCTCTTCACTTTGGCGCCCATTTCTGATGCAAGCACGCTTTCACCTACAAAGGGAGTATTCTTGAACATCTTTATATTGAATTTACTTTATATTAGTTATATACTATATGCTTTTATAGTACATTTTATGATAAGAATTCTTGTTATGTAGTTAATAAATGCTTAGTAAGAACACAACATGCACATTGATATTTAAGCATGTTAGGATAGTCTTATAACCATATTAGGCATGATTATCATATATACATCAAGGCAACATCATTATAAATCATTTCATTAGTTCATATGCATTCATATTAGCTCTTAAGCTTCATTCATTATCTTACACATATTTTGAGATGATATAATTTGCTTATGACATTCGAACATAGCTCACATCACCATAATCATACATGGCAGCAAGGTATTTAGCTTATAACAGCTCAATATCATGGACTTTCCTTGTTTCCTTGCACATATAGGTACATTGGAGTGTGATGCACGTTGAGGTAGCTCGGTGAATGATTTGGATGACATATGCAGCTCACAAACAGCTCACAATGTACATGGCAGCTCATGAAACACTAAGGAAAGCTCGATTCAGCTGGAGGAGCTTAAGGCTAGCTAAACTCAACTAGTTGGACTATTTGGAGCTGAGTTGCCAAAAATGATATCAATGGTAGCTGAATATAGCTGAATATGTTGTTATGGAGCTCATAAGGACTCGGCTAGGAAGCTTGTTCACAAACAACCCATGCTTGCTAGATAGCTCCACACTCAAGCTAGCTTGGAAGGACATACATGCATGCCCAAGTTGGAGCACATGACCATCCATAATTCAATGCATAAGGCTACACCACAAGGTTCCCTAGAACACCCATATGCATGCCATATGACCAGGCCCCATGTTCCTTGCGTGTGATATCATTTAGGCGCCAAGATGAAGAGCCCTCTCCCTATTCGTCCAAGCATCATCTCCCATCCAATTTGGCGCCAACATGAAGGGACACAAGAGCTATTCATCCAAGGGTTATTAACCTCCATTTAAACTGAACCATCAATTCTATTTTGTAATTAAATTATGTCTCTATAGGAAGGCACAAGGCTGGCCGAATACCCTTATAACCATTCGACCATGCCTCTCTATTTCCTATAAATAGGAAAGCATATTTCATTTGTAACCAGACGTTTTGATTAATTAAAGTGAGATTATTCTCTTTTCTTAAGTTTTTGTGACTTTTATCGACATATCAAGTATTTTTATACTTGTGGCGTCAACCCCTTTGATGTGATCTTGCCTAGGACTAACTTTCTTCATGACTTACTCACATCATCGAAGATCCATCAAGTTCAATCTAAGGGAGTTCTACCTTACTTTATCTTAAATTTACTCATTTATGCACTATGTATTATTATGAGCATACATTTGCATATTAGACTCTACTTGAATTATCAAAACATGAGCATTCATTCATTATGTCATATGGTTTGCATCATTGATTGATATTCAAGCATATAATATATAGTTATAATAATATCATTATCATATGATGCATGAGTTATTATTATAACCTATAGTCCACATCTTTATATTATAAGTTATTTACTTTAAATACTTAGCTTATATTATGCTTTCTTTTGTAGGTGCATATTCGGTCACATGATGGGAGCTAAATTTGAGCTTAACTGATGTAAGGGTAGCCAGACTTCTTCAATAATGGAGAAGTTGGCAACCTTGTTATTTCCCGATTTAGGAGAGACACCAAAATGCTACACTTTGAATTGATAAGTAATCTACAAAAATTAAAGAAAGAAATGATTAAGATGGAAATATAAATAAGAAATAGAAGAAGAAAGGAAATGCTAAGAATTGAAATGGATAGAAATGTTATCAAAGATGGGCTACGAAAGTATTGTTGAATTGTCCTTCAAATGTTGATGAATTTGGCCACCATTGGTGATGATGCATGTGATTCTTGATGAATGTTGATGGATAATTCAATGGTTAAGAAATGGTAATGAATATGGTAATGAGATGGTGATAGAGTTGGCGTGAAAGAGATGGATAATGATGAAGGAAATAGTATCTTATAAAACTAAGAAGGAACCAATGTTATAAAGGGCAAAGACCTATTTCTTATAAGTCTTATAAGAGATGGTAGCAAGGACTTTAACCCACTAGTTATATGAAATAGGAACCAGAAGTATCAAGGAAAGGATTGATGCCACAAACTTTAGAAAAGCTTTCTTAATCAATATAATTCTAAAAAGAACTTGAAGAGAGAATAATCTCACAAGAGTTTAATTTATCGAAATGATTGAGTTTACAATGGAAATACAATAGCCTATTTATATTTTTCAAAGGATTTAGGCCGAATAGACACATGATGGTTCGGCTAAGGTTGAAACCCCTTTGAAAACACATGATTTTTAATGAAAATACATAATTTTAATGAACATAAATGCTCTTGGCCGAATGGTTCTGAGTTGGTTCGGTCCTAAGGATGTTTTGAATGCATTTGGAAGTTATTTGGGCACCCAAAATGAAGAGGAAATAGTCTTTGGCCGAATAGGAAGCATCCCTTGGTGTTTTGGCGATAATTTGATGTCACATGGAGTGCACATGCTTGAATGATGCACATGGCAGCCTACTTGAAGGCAAATGGGTCTTCTTGCAAGGCTTTGGTGAGGTTGCAACCATAGGATGATGTCTTGAAGTCCATGGAATGAAGATAGGTAGCAACTAGGTATGACTTAGCTTCCAACGTGCATCTAGGTGTCATGGTCTTCAATGGGCAACAACTTGTCATGAAAGGTCACATGAGATACTATCTTCATTCTTCACTACCATTTCCATACTTCCTTCTTCCATCACCATAACAATGTTCCATATACAAATACTTCTTTAAATCATTTTAAACATATCATCATCTTCATATTTTCTTTTTTCATTTCTATATTACCATCTTACTCATTCATATTTAACCATTTTCTTTAAAGCCTTCTTATTTCAGGAACACTTGTTGCCTTCCTAGGTCCTACAATCAAAGTACAAGTCTTATCTCACCAAGTGGAGTAGGGCGTGCTTGTATCATATGGTATCAGATCTAAGGTGGAAGCGAGCAAGTTGTGAAGTGTTGATTCAATAAAACAACCAAAACCAAAAGGAAAGAGAAGTGTTATTCAAAAATTGTTGAAGAAACATACAAAAAGAAAACAAAAGAAAAGACAAAATCAAGGCAAGAAAGAAAAGAAAAGAAAAAGTGAAATCAAAAGGTGAACTACAACAACAATTGCAAGCAAGTCTGAATCCATTTTCAAGACTTTGATTGTGGCTAGGGAAGGCTGTAAGTGTCTTTTAGTAAGAACTCCTTTCCTTTTGTCAATTTCTTTCCTTTCTTTTTAAGCCAACCTTTTACTTTCTATTTGTTTTTCTTCTACCAAACATCATTTTGCAACAAACGCCTAAGCACTTCATTTGAAGGTATGGAGTTAGTTCTTTTAGAACTTAACAAGAGAGAAACTAGTATAAAAAGGCATAAAGAGCGTGTGAGATCTGAAGGGGAATTACAAAAGCCAAAAACATATTCCCGAGTGAAACACGATTGCTTAAGTGGAGTGACATCACAATTTTTTTGAGTGACCGTGAGGTTTTG
This sequence comes from Hibiscus syriacus, assembly GCF_006381635.1. Classification (NCBI taxonomy): domain Eukaryota; kingdom Viridiplantae; phylum Streptophyta; class Magnoliopsida; order Malvales; family Malvaceae; genus Hibiscus; species Hibiscus syriacus. The sequence goes on along the minus strand of NW_024062296.1, from coordinate 3,229,114 downwards.
TTTTTATGAAATTTGGTAAGGTCATATTTTTCACATTTCAAAATTTTTTCATTAACTATATATTACTTGATCTTTCCTCTTCCCAAGCAATGGATAACATTCAGCAAAGAGGCAATGCATTTCATACTCGTTGCCATGTAAATGGTAAAGTATGTCTTGTAGCCATTGATAGTGGAAGTTGTACAAACCTTGCTAGCACATATATGGTAGAAAAGTTGGGGCTTACAATGATCAAACATTCTAGCCCATATGAATTGCAATGGTTAAACAACGAAGAAGAGTTGAAGGTCTCTAAACAAGTACTTATACCATTCTCAATTGGAAGATACAAAGATGAAGTATTATGTGATGTTGTTCCCATGAATTTAAGCCATCTTCTTTTCGGTCGGCCTTGGCAGTTTGATAAACGAGCAACACATAATTGCTTCACCAATCACTTCTCATTCATCCATAATGAAAATAAGATTATCTTGGTGCCAATATTGCCAAATCAAGTGCATAAAGACCAAACTCAACTAAAGAAAAACATTGATGAGCATCATGAGTAAACCAAGACATTTGGAGTTGAAAATAAGAGAGTGATTTTAAGTGAGAAGGCCATTGAAGTAATAAAAAAATGAGAGTAAGAGCATTGAGTGTGAAGATGAGTGTGTTGTAAAACATGAGAGTGAGATTGAAGAGAGAATTCAAAACAAACATGAGCATGAGAGAAAAGAATGTGAGGAGAAGGAAGTTTTACTTTCTACTAATCAATCTTTTCTTCCTATTCTTTTATTTGATTTGCAGGTTATTCCAAAGGCCATATCATTGCAAATTGGTGAGTCACATATGTCCATTAAAGTTCCAAAGGTTGTAACATTTTGTATTCCAAAGCATGTGCTCTTTGACATTCGAAGTACAGTCACTTCATATTCAATATTCAGCGAACCTTATGAAAGGGAAGTTTCAACGAACCAAATTTCATTCATGAACCATAGAGAATCTTGTACGTTCATTCACATTGTTAATGATGGTTCATGTTCTAACTTATTTCTATTTTACAGCACATTCAATCATTTACATGGAAGTGTTCTTGATTGTGATCACCAATTCAAAGAAAAGAAACAAGCATCATCCAACTATTCAAGATTCATAATGTGGAAGGGTACAAAGACTAAAGTTGGGGTGACTTACCTACTTGAAGGATTCAAAGAAATTCATGCATACCCTAAAAGACATAATGATCTTCATTCATCCTTTCCTACACCAATCAATCAATCAATGAAATAAGCATTCGATTTGAGGACAAATCGCTCTAAAGATGGGGAGAATAATGCGATCATGCCAAGGACCAACCTTCTTCAACACATGATCACTTCATGGATATTATATCTTATTGATTCTAAGGGAGTCTTGCCTTATTTTATTATTTATTTACTTATTTATACATTTCATGTCATGCGAATATGTTTATCTTATTCTTAATTATGCTCGAATGTTATATGTTGTCATTTATATGTATAATATATGAAATTCATTCATGACTTATTAATTCACATCTTTTTATAACTCATTCAATGCATATTCATTCATAGTTAGCTCATTTGCATTCATAACATAGGCGGCAGAATGCATTCATAATTATAATAGCTCAATTCCTATCTAATTATTTGTTTACATACTTTGTCTAGGTGCATTGGATACTAAGTAGACTAAAGGCAATTTAAGAGATGGATGGATAGTTCACGTCAGTCAGATTGATCATCATTTTTTAACATGTTCCAAGCATATTTGGTGATGAAGTCTTCTTAACATTTAATCCCCTATCTCTTATATTTCTAACTCACTTTGAATCGTATCAATATGATATTGGGAGCCTAAGATATGCCCAGATTACTGAAGACATTGCAGGCTGGAAATAAATACAGGACTTGCAACCATTCATCTCCTTCAAAGGACTTATGCATGGGAGGAATTAATGAAGACATGCATGGATGAGAAAAGAATATTAAAATGAATCATCACATTTGTGAAGAGGTGCAAGGATTCATTTAAAGGCTTTTAAGTTCATCCATTCATGCATATTCATGCAAGAAGACAAATAGTCATGTTCACAAAAGGGGGGAAGAATTTCAGCTAAGATACATTCATGAACATTTATGCATAGAATGTTCACTCATTAAAGCTCGTATATGTATCATAGGAATCCTTAAGACTATAAACAATTTAGGTTTCATTTTGTAAATCAACCAACTTTGTTTAATCAAAACTTGTGAGATTTTCTCTCTTTCTAGTACTTTAATAACTATATCGACTTATCAAGTGCTTTTGTGCTTGTGGCGTCACCTATCTTCTATCCACCCTGTTACTTTTGGTTCTTTGGTTTAATACACCTAAAGGGTCAAAGTCCTTAAACACCATCCCTCAAGTTTCTATAAGGTCTAGGGTTAAGCTTTAATATAGCTTAGTTTGATTCCATTGTTTCTTGAGATACTATCTTCATTCTTCACTACCATTTCCATACTTCCTTCTTCCATCACCATAACAATGTTCCATATACAAATACTTCTTTAAATCATTTTAAACATATCATCATCTTCATCTTTTTTCTGTTGTCATTTCTATATTACCATCTTACTAATTCATATTTAACCATTTTATTTAAAGCCTTCTTATTTCAGGAACACTTGCTGCCTTCCTAGGTCCTACAATCAAAGTGCAAGTCTTACCTCACCAAATGGAGTAGGGCATGCTTGTATAATATGGTATCAGATCTAAGGTGGAAGCGAGCAAGTTGTGAAGTGTTGATTCAACAAAACAACCAAAAACAAAAGGAAAAAGAAGTGTTATTCAAAAATTGTTGAAGAAACATACAAAAAGAAAACAAAAGAAAAGACAAAATCAAAGCAAGAAAGAAAATCAAAAGTGAAATCAAAAGGTGATCTACAACAACAATTGCAAGCAAGTCAGAATCCATTTTCAAGACTTTGATTGTGGCTAGGGAATGTTGTAAGTGTCTTATAGTAAGAACTCCTTTCCTTTTGTCAATTTCTTTCCTTTCTTTTTAAGCCAACCTTTTACTTTCTATTTGTTTTTCTTCTACCTAACATCATTTTGCAGCAAACGCCTAAGCACTTCATTTGAAGGTATTGAGTTTGTTCTTTTAGAACTTAACAAGAGAGAAACTAGTAGAAAAAGGCATAAAGAGTGTGTGAGATCAGAAGGGGAATTACAAAAGCCAAAAACATATTCCCGAGTGAAACACGATTGCTTAAGTGGAGTGACATCACAATTTTTTTGAGTGACTGTGAGGTTTTGTTTTTATGAAATTTTGTAAGGTCATATTTTTCACATTTCAAAATTTTTTCACTAACTATGTTACTTGATCTTTCCTCTTCCCAAGCAATGGATAACATTCAGCAAAGAGGCAATGCATTTCATACTCGTTGCCATGTAAATGGTAAAGTATGTCTTGTAGCCATTGATAGTGGAAGTTGTGCAAACCTTGCTAGCACATATATGGTAGAAAAGTTGGGGCTTACAACGATCAAACATTCCAGCCCATATGAATTGCAATGGTTAAACAACGAAGAAGAGTTGAAGGTCTCTAAACAAGTACTTATACCATTCTCAATTGGAAGATACAAAGATGAAGTATTATGTGATGTTGTTCTCATGAATTCAAGCCATCTTCTTTTCGATCGACCTTGGCAGTTCGATAAACGAGCAACACATAATTGATTCACCAATCACTTCTCATACATCCATAATGAAAAGAATATCATCTTGGTGACAATGTTGCCAAATCAAGTGCATGAAGACCAAACTCGACTAAAGAAAAACATTATGAGCATCGTGAGAAAACCAAGACATTTGGAGTTGAAAATGAGAGTGTGATTTTACGTGAGAAGGCCATGAGAAGGAAATTTTACTTTCTACTAATCAATCTTTTCTTCCTATTCTTTCATTTGATTTGCAGGTTATTCCAAAGGCCATATCATTGCAAATTGGTGAATCACATTTGTCCATTGAAGTTCCAAAGGTTGTAACATTTGGTATTCCAAAGCATGTTCTCTTTGACATTCTAAGTACATTCACTTCATATTGAATATTCAATGAACCTTATGAAAGGGAAGTTTCAACGAACCAAATTCCATTCATGAACCTTAGTGAATCTTGTACGTTCATTCACATTTTTAATGATGCTTCATGTTCTAACTTATTTCTATTTTACAGCACATTCAATCATTTACATGGAAGTGTTCTTGCTTGTGATCACCAATTCAAGGAAAAGAAATGAGCATTATCCAACTATTCAAGATTCATAATGTGGAAGGGTAAAAAGACTAAAGTTGGGGTGACTTACCTACTTGAAGGATTCAAAGAAATTCATGCATACCCTAATAGGCATAATGATCTTCTTTCATCATTTCCTACACCAATCAATCAATAAATGATAGAAGCATTCAATTTGAGGATAAATCGCTCTAAAGAAGGGGAGAATGATGCGATCATGCCAAGGACCAAACTTCTACAACACATGATCACTTAATGGATATTCTACCTTGTTGATTCTAAGGGAGTCTTGCCTTATTTTATTATTTATTTACTTATTTATACATTTCATGTCATGTGAATATGTTTATCTTATTCTTAATTATGCTTGAATTTTATATGTTGTCATTTATATGTATAATATATGATATTCATGCATGACTTATTAATTCACATCTTTATATAACTCATTCAATGCATATTCATTATATAACTCATTCAATGCATATTTATTCATAGTTAGCTCATTTGCATTCATAATATAGGTGGAAGAATGCATTAATAATTATAATAGCTCAATTCCTATCTAATTATTTGTTTACATACTTTGTCTAGGTGCATTGGATGCTAAGTAGACTAAAGGTAATTTAAGAGTTGGATGGATAGTTCACGTCAGTCAGATTGATCATCATTTTTTAACTTGTTCCAAGCATCTTTGGGTGATGAAGTCTTCTTAACATTTAATCCCCTATCTCTTATATTTCCAACGCACTTTGAATCGTATCAATATGATATTTGGATCCCAAGATATGCCCAGATTACTGAAGACAGTGCAGGCTGGAAATAAATACGGGATTTGCAACCATTCAACTCCTTCAAAGGACTTATACATGAGAGGAATTAATAAAGACATGCATGGACGATAAAAGAATATTAAAATGAATCGGCACATTTGTGAATAGGTGTAAGGATTCATTCAAAGGCTTTTAAGTTCATCCATTCATGCAAAAAGAGAAATAGTCATGTTCACAAAAGGGGGGAAGAATTTCAGCCAAGATACATTCATGAACCTTCATCCATAGAACATTCACTCATTAAATCTTGTATATGTATCCTAGGAATCCTTAGGCCTATAAATAGTTTAGGTTTCATTTTATAAACCAACCAACTTTTTTAATCAAAACTTGTGAGATTTTCTCTATTTATAGTTCTTTAAGAACTATATCAACTTATCAAGTGCTTTTGTGCTTGTGGCGTCGCCTATCTTCTATCCACCCTGATACTTTTGGTTCTTTGGTTTAATACACCTAAAGGTTCAAAGTCCTTAAACACCATCCCTCAAGTTTCTACAAGGTCTAGGGTTAAGCTTTAATATAGCTTAGTTTGATTCCTTTGTTTCTTGAGATACAATCTTCATTCTTCACTACCATTTCTATACTTCATTCTTCCATCACCATAACAATGTTTCATATACAAATACTTCTTTAAATCATTTTAAAAATATCATCATCTTCATCTTTTCCGTTGTCATTTCTATCTTACCATATTACTCATTCATATTTAACCATTTTCTTTAAAGCCTTCTTATTTCAGGAACACTTGCAGCCTTCCTAGGTCCTATAATCAAAGTGCAAGTCTTACCTCACCAAGTGGATTAGGGCGTGCTTGTATCAGATATCCTTAAAGGAAGATCACTCTCAAAAGGTATCTGTTGGTAAATCAAATTCCAAAGAAAAGCCTAAAGGGAAATCTTATGAAAGGATACCTAGCGGAAGAACACAACTGATGTTAGGTGATCTACACTCTTTGGGAGAAGAGAGTAGATAGCCTTATTGTGTCCTGATCTAGGATTGACAAGTACTGATGCCCTTGAATTTATAAGATTGGACTGCACAAAATAAGTAAGGAAATATGATTAATGATGGACTTAATAAAGGGAATAATAATATAAGTAATGAAATAAAATAAGAATAAAATGAAATAAAGAAAGGATAGATATGGCTGCGGAATTGATGGAAGAGATGGATGATGTTTTTGATGAAATGCCAATGGTGGTGATAGTGTTGTATCTCAAACACGCCAAAGATGAAACAATGCTAAGGAACACAATCCCAGTCTTCACAAACATGCTCGAGGGGTGGTGAAAGTTTCTTCAACCCACTAGATATCAATCTAGGAATTTAGGAATCAAGATGGAAGGAATGACGCCACGAGTATAGGAACTATACTTGTTTAATTGATAAAGTTCACAAAGAACTTTGAAGAGAAATTAACTCACAAGAGTAATTTTAATATATGAGAGATGAGATCAGTACAAATGATGGCAAGCCACTCTATTTATAGGAAATGAGAGGGCTTGGCCGAATGGTTACATAATGTTTCGGCTAGATACATGACTTTAGGAACATACATAATGCTTCAAATGAATGATTAAGTCCTTTGGGCTTGTGATGGTTCGGCAAACCCTTCATGAAGGTGCTTAATGATTCGTCAATGATGAGAAAATATCTCCCTTGGCTGAATGGTGTTGTGTCTTCTCATGTTGGCGCCAAAAGCTCTCATGTGCATGGCATGTATGTGGTCGAATAGGCATGGAGCTTTATATCATGTTATTTGGTGATTTAAACCTCCAATGATTACAATGTCTTCATCAGCATGCTCTTGGATGTAAAGACATCTTCATGGGCAGTATCATTCAAGAAAGGTCACAATGTTTGAGACAGGTGTCCCTTCATGTTTGAGCTACTTATGGTGTGAATTAGCTAAAGGTGAGCTGGCCATAGGTTACTTGTAGCATGGTGAACATTATGGCAGCTCCTTGTGAAAAGGTACCTCTTGAGTTGGCAACTATTCACGAAAAGGTATGATTTCACAAATTTTGACTTAGGACATATTTGAAGTGTCCCAAGTGGTTATGATGATGGTGCAACTCCCCAGCTGAAATGAGGTCATCTTGTAGCTCAAATCTTCAGCTCAATCCATCTATGAGCTCACGGCCTCAAAATAACTTTGCACATATTTGCTCCTTATGCTCTCCTAATCGTTTCCATGTAAGTATCCTTGCTTTTTCATGCTCCATTTAGCTACAATGTAGCTCCCAAGTGTTGGCTGAATGTGCCTACATGCATAACATAGAGAAATAAACTAAGAAAATGAACTTATATAATGTATAATATAAGAATGTGAACTATAGTATATTATGATAACTTATATCTCACATATTAATGGATAAGTTATCATCATAATAACTATAGATATAGTATATGTAGATGAAAATAACTATATTAAAATATTTGAAATAAGTATATATATGTGTAAAGTTAGAAAGTCTCTGCCCTTGTAAGGGTGGAATATCCATGATGCTAAATTGGATCACATCATCCTCCCCTTCTTTTAATCGATTTGTCCTCAAATCGAAAGATCTTCTTTTCCTTGACTCCATCCATTCAATAAGTACCTTTATAAAAATGTTCATATCTTTTGAAAGAATGCCTTGTAAGTTCTTGATATGAAAAGAAAGAAAACTTTCATTAGTATGAATGTGATCAAACAAAATTAAAGTTAAGAAATACTTCCCAAAAAATGTAGGTTCAAAGTTCATGTCTATTGAAGACATTTGGCTTTGAACGTTGGTGCCCTTTTGTATTCCAAAAGTCATGCCCCTTTCCATAGATAGATGCATTGATTCATGAAGGGTGATGACTCTTGCAATGGTGATGTTCTCATAAGTCTCACCCTTTGGATGAAGAGTTACCATTCTTTGCTCTTCAATAGTCGTACCTCTTGGCTCTTGAAAAGTCATATCCTTTAGTTCACCAAATTGATGGATTGTGTTGCTTGGTTCATCCTGTAAATCAAAGGAAACTCTTGTTTTGTTAAGGTTAGAAAAATCAGTATCAACTTTGCTTCTTGTCAATACACGTCTTTTTGACAAGCACTTAGATGTACAAGCACTTGTTTTTGGGTTGGTTTCCTCCTCTATTAACTTTAATTTTCCTTTCCTCATGTCCTCAACACTTTGTTTCATCTTGATTTGATCAATTTGGACTTGTTTACGCGTCAAGGGTGCTAGGATGATCTTCTTCCCTCCATGGTTGAATGAATACTGATTGGTAAAACAATCATGAGTGGTCCTCCTATCATATTGCCATGGTCTTCCAAGGAGTAAATGGCTAGCATGCATAGGAACAACATCGCACATAACCTCATCCTTGTACTTACCAATGGAGAAAGGAACCATCATCACCTGTTTGTTGACATTATGTTCTCCTCATTCATTTAACCATTGTAATTTGTAGGGACTTGGATGCTTCAAAGTTTTTAATCCCAATTTCTCCACCATAATGGTACTTGCCACGTTGGTACAACTTCCACCGTCTATGATCATGAAACACACCTTTTCATTCACATGGCAGCATGTATGAAAGATGTTTTCCGTTGTGCATTATCTTCTACCACTTGAGCACTTAGACTTCTTTTGACCATTAAGGCTTCACCTTTCACCGGGGCACCAATTTCAGCTTCTTCCTCAACTTCTGTTGGTGACGGTGGCTCTTTTTCTTCTTCATGGTCTGATTTAATCTATCCATTTCCAAGTAGTAGCATGGTGTTTCAGTTGGGATATTATGTGGATACATGCCCCCTCCCAATACATTTAAAGCAACGGATATCTCTTGATCGTTCAGGGATCTCTTTTCCTCGATTATCCTTGCTGAGTTGGGAATCATTTGAGGATTCAACCTTTTCCTTGATGGAGTTGGAGTAGACTTCTTCAAATTGTTAGGACTCCATCTCGAAGGCATTGTAGTGCGAGATATAGACCTCCTCCGTAGTTGCCTCTCTATTTTCATAGCCATTTGCACCATTTCATCAAGTTCTATGTAATGGTACAACTCTAGTGTGTTGGAAATCTCGGGATTAAGTCCGGCAAGAAATCGAGCCATTGTTGCTTCACGATCCTCCTCAATATTGAATCGGATCATTGCCACTTCAATTTCCTTATAGTTATCCTATACACTCCTTTGGCCTTGCTTTAGGTTCTACAATTTCTGAAACATGTCCCGATGATAATGAGTAGGAATGAAACATTTACGCATGATACCTTTCATTTTGAGCCATGTTGAAATTGGTCTCTCCATTCCTCCTCCAAGTAATAGTAAGTTGATCCCACCATATCAAAGCATAATAAATAAACTCCATGGCTGCCAATCTTACTTTCTAGAGTTTGAAATAGTTATGGCAACTGAAAACATGTTCCACCTTGCTTTCCCATTCAATATATGCTTCCGGATCAATTTTTCCTTTAAATTGAGGAATCTTGATTTTTATGTTGCTCATGTTATCATCAACATTGGCACGCATGGGTCCTTGTATCAATGATGGTTATTCTTCATCATAAGGATTTGGGACATCATCTTCTGGAAGAGGTTGTTACCTTCGAGGAGTATCATTGTTTTTGGTTTATGGTTGATCTTGTCTTTGGTCTAGTTTCTCATGGAGAGCATTAAATTTTGTTCGAAACATTCTAATCATTTCTCCAATCAGTGCTTGCATTTGCAAATTGGGTTGACCTGCATTTCCTTTAGGACTTTGAGACATGGTGAGTAAATAAAACAAAAATAAACCTTACTAGCACACTCACAAAGTCTTACAAGTTCACTCCAAAGAAAAGATAAGATCACTCCACTCAACACTCGTGTTTACTCTCGGGAATATAATTATGGCTTTTAATAATTCCCCTTCTGATCTCACTCTCTCAATAGCCTTTTTCCACTCAAATTTCTCTTGCTAAGTCCTTTGAGGAACTTACTTAAGATTATAACAAGTTAATTCTTTCCTTGTGTGCGTCGGCTGTAAATAGGTTAGGGTAGAAAGAATAGAAGAAATGGATTTAAATGTATTAAAGAAGGAAATGGTTGAAGACAAGGAAGATGAAAGGATAGAAAATGAAGAGGCGACTTACAATTCAAGAAACAACACTTACTACAACCTTTCTCAAGAACAATAAGGTTATCTTCTCTTAGTGTAGATGACCTCTTTGATGTACTTTGCAATGGTAGAGCATTTCCTTGGCTTGCTTTCTTTTTGAATTTTTCTTTTCTTTTCTCCTTTTGTGTTTTTTTTCCTTCTTTTGTCTTTTTCTTTCTTTTTGCACTCCAATTTTGATGAAGGAGTCTTTTCTACTATTTTTCTTTTGCTTTGTACGCCAATGGCACTTTTGTTGTCAATCAAACTATGCTCTGATTACCGCTTGATGTAAGGTGATCTACACGCTTTGGGAAAAGAGCGTAGATAGCCTTATTGTGTCCCGATCTAGGATTGACAAGTACTGATGTCCTTGAATTTATAAGATTGGGCTGCATAAAATAAGAAAGGAAATATGATTAATGTTGGAATTAATAAAGGGATAATATATAGTAATGAAAGAATAAGATGAAAGAATAAGAAAGGATAGAGATGAGTGCGGAATTGATGGAAGAGATGGATGATGTTGTTGATGAAATGGCAATGGTGGTGATGGAGTTGTATCTCAAGCACACCAAAGATGAAACAATGCTAAGGAGCACAATCTCGATCTTCACAAACTTGCTTGAGGGGTGGTGATATTGTCTTCAACCCACTAGATATCAATCTAGGAATTTAGGAATCAAGATGGAAGGAATGCCATAATATAAACTATACTTGTTTAATCGATAAGTTCACAAAGAACTTTGAAGAGAAATTAACTCACAAGAGTAATTTTAATATATGAGATGAGATCAATACAAATGATGGCAAACCACTCTATTTATAGGAAATGAGAGGGCTTGACCAAATGGTTACATAATGTTTCGGCTAGATACATGACTTTAGGAAGATACATAATGCTTCAAATGCATGATTAAGTCCTTTGGGCTTGTGATGGTTCGACTAACCCTTCATGAAGGTACTTAATGATTCAACAATGATGAGGAAACATCTCCCTTGGTCGAATAGTATTGTGTCTTCTCATGTTGGCGCCAAAAGCTCTCATCTTCTTCGAATTCTTCTTCTATTCTAAGGAGATTTACTCTTCGATTACCTAAAGATGCTTTAAATTGGTCCATACGATCATGTAAAGGCTCCAATTCTAATTTAAGCAATCTGGTCATTTCATGCATGATTGCTTGAGTTTGCAAATTAGGGGCATCTCTTTTAGGGGTTCGTCTTGGACATCGAGACATGGTTAGTGAAATAAGAAAAAAATAAGATGTGTAAAAGACCTTACCAGAATGTACTCTCACAAAGCCTCACGAGTCACTCCAAGCAAACTTAAATGTCACTCAATCCGCTCGTGTTTGCACTGTAGGACTTTAATGGCTTTTACTTGTCCTCTTCTGGTCTCACACACGCTCCAACCTTTTTCCTCTCAATTCTATTGTCCCAACTTCTAGAGAACTTTACTCAAGACCGTATCAAGTAAATTTTACTAGTTTGGCGTCGGCTGCAAAAGGGTTAGTAGGAAGGGAAAAACAAATATATTGAAAGGGTGACTTAGAAAAAGAAAGAAAATAACAAAAGGGGTTACTTACACAAGTCACTTCACAACCTTCTATAACCACAATCAATTTAAACGGCTTACTTGACTTGCTTGGTGATGAAAATTGTTGATGAGTGCTTCAACTTCTTTATTTTATTTTCTTTGCCTTTTCTTCTTTTGAGTGCTGGGTTTTTCTTTCTTTTGAGTGCTTCACTTTCTTTTTTGATTTTTTTTATTTCTTTGACTTTGCACTTCACTTTACACTTCTTTTTGTATTTTTTTGTTCTTGTTGCACGTTGCTTTCTTCCACCAATAGCTCTGATTACAACTTGATGTAAGGCATTTGAACCTTAACAAATTGATTGTGGATGTAGGAAGGAAGCAAACTACCTGCACAAGTGAATGGCTCAAAAAGAGAGGGTTAAGGGTGGTAGACGTATCGGTTAAATAGGTAGGCTATTTAATAAATGAGAGTTGGAAGCGGAAGATGGTTGATATGGCTATGGTTATGACTATGAAACAAAGGGATGGTAGTGAGGATAGTATCTTGAAGAAGTCTCAAAGAAGAACAAATGCTATAGATAGCAAAGACGCAGACTTTATATTGCTTCTTCAAGGGGTGACAGTAGTTATATGAACTAGGAACTAGAAGTATCAAGGTAAAAAGAAAGGGGTTGACGCCACAAGTATAAAATACTTGATAAGTCGATAAAAGTCACCAGGACTTAAGGAAGAGAATAATCTCACTTATATTAATCAAAAAGTCTGAATACAAATGATATGTGATTTTCTATTTATAGGTAATGGAGAGGCATGGTCGAATGGTTACAAGGGGATTCGGCTAGCATTGTGCCTTCATATAGAGACATAATTAATTATAAAATATAGATGATGTTTCATTTTAAATGGAGGGTGATAACCCTTGGCCGAATAGCTCTAGTGTCCCTTCATGTTGGCGCCAAATTAGATGAGAGATGATGCTTGGTTGAATAGGGAGTGGGCTCTTCATATTGGCGCCTAAATGAGATCGCATGCAAGGCACATGGGGGCTGGTCATATTGCATGCACATGGGTGATCTAGGGAGCCTTGTGGTGCAGCCTTGTGATGGAATGATTGATGGTCATGTGCTCTATCTTGGGCGTGCATGTGTCTCCTACCAAGCTAGCTTGAGTGTGGAGCTAGTTAGCAAGCATGGGCTGTTTATGAACAAGGTTCCTAGATGAATCCTTACGAGCTCCATAAAAACATGTTTAGCTACATTCAGCTACCTTTCACATCACTTTTGGCAACTCAGCTCCAAATAGTCCAACTAGCTGAGTTTAGCTAGCCTTAAGCTCCTCCACCTGAATCGAGCTTTCCTTAGTGTTCCATGAGATGCCTTGTACTTTTTGAGTTGTTTGTGAGCTTCATATGACATCCAAATCATCCACAAAGCTATCTCATTGTGCATCACACTCCAATGTACCTATATGTGCAAGGAAACAAGGTAAGTCCATGATATTGGGCTGTTATGAGCTAAATACCTTGCTACCATGTATGATTATGGTGATTTTAGCTATGTTTGAAGGTCATGAGCTAATTATATCATCTCAAAATATGTGTAAGATAATGCATTAAGCTTAAGAGCTAATATGAATGCATATGAACTAATAAATTGAATTATAATGATGTTGCCTTGATGTATATAAGGTAATCATGTTTAATATGATTATAAGAATATCCTAACATGCTTAAATATCAATGTGCATGTTGTGTTCATACTAAGTAATTCTTTAACTACATAAAAAAATTCTTATCATGAATTGTATTATAAAAGCATGTAGTATATAACTAATATATAGTAATTTCAATATAAAGATGTTAAATAGTACTCCCTTTATTGATGAAAACGTTCTTGCATCAACCATCCCTTTGTTTCATAAGCCATCACTATAGCCTTGTCAACCATCTTCTTCTTCCATCTCTCATTTTAAACAGCCCACCTATTCACTATACGTCTACCACCCTTAACCCTATCTTTTTGAGCCATTCACTTGTGTATGTTGTTTGCTTCCTTCCTAGATCCACAATCAATTTGTTAAGGTACAAATGCCTTACATCACATCTCTTGGCTCTTTTCCTTGGCAAATTGTGTCTTTTGAATCATCCTTGTCATCACAAATTGATAAGATAATGCCACATACATGAATTGAATTGCTGCAAAATGTATCAAAATAAGTAAATGAAAAACTATTAACAAGATGAATAAACATATCAAACCAGGCTAGATGTTTAATGGGAGTTAGTTGGTGAATTCTTTTTATAATTGGCAATGTACTTGGAATGGCAACAGACACAACTCTTGGCAATTCAAGTGACGTTTCTCTTGGAACTTCAAACGACATTATCTTTGAAACATCAAGAGATATGTTTCGTTGATCACCAAAAGTAACAACTATTTGTTCTTTAAAAGTCACATCTTTTAGTTCTCCAAAAACCATCATTCTTGAATCATCACCTTGAAAAGATACGTCTCTGAAATTGCCCTGCAAAACATAAGGAATGATAGGAGAAGAAAGGTTTGATAAAATTTATTCTCCACTCTCCTTTTTTTCTCCAAATTCATCTTTCTCATTTTCAACGCCAATTTTTCTTCATCTACTGTTTGATTCTCATTCTTTTCAACATTTTTGAATGATTCCATTATTTTCTTCAAATGGTGCTGGTCTTCATTCTCTTGACTAGGAGAAAGTGGCGTCAAAGTGAATTTCTTGCCATTATGGGATTGCTCGTCTGTCGAATTGCCACGGTCTTCCCAAAAGTATATGTCCAACATCTATTGGTACAATATCACAAATAACTTCATCTTGATATTGGCCAATTGAAAATGCTATGACAACTTGCTTTGTGACTTCTAACTCTTCATCTTCATTTAATCCTTGCAAAACATATGGGCTGGGATGTTTGAATGTTGTAAGTCCCAACATCGTGACCATGTATGTGCTTGCAAAATTTGCACAACTTCCTCCGTCAATAGCTACAAGACACAGTTTACCATCTACATGGCAACGAGTGTGAAATGCATTCATTCTTTTTTGTTCATACTCCATTGGAAAGGCGAAAAATTGTCAGTGAAATAAAGAATGAAAATGTGTAAAAGGACCTTACCAAGAACACTCTCACAAAACCTCACAGTAACACTCCAAAGAAATTAAAATGTCACTCCACTCATACTCGTGTTTGCACTCGGAGATATGTTCTTGGATTTTTCTGATCCCCCTTCTGAACTCACCCTCTCATTTGCTTTCTGAACTCACCCTCTCATTTGCTTTTTTTCGCTTAATTCTCTCTTGTGGGTCCTTTTTAAGAACTAACTCAAGATTGAGCAAGTCTCTTTAGTTTGTGCATCATTTTAGAATGGTTAGGAATAGAAATGGTTATGATATAGGGTAGGAAAGAAAGGTAATAAAAGGATATGGTAATGAAATAAGAAAATATGAAAGAAAAGGAAATGAAATAGTAAGAAAGTGAAGATAACTTACAACTCAAGTTGCAACACTTACTATCTTCCTTCACAAGAAACAACAAGGATACCTCCTTCAAGTTTGATGTTGGGCAGATTGTATCTTTGAGTGTACTTTGCAACTTTGCTTCACTTTTTCTTTTGCTTTGAATTTTCTTTTTTTTCTTTTCTTTCTTTTGAACTCCAAATTTGTTGTAGGAGTATTTTTCTTTTTTTTTTGTTTTTCTTCTTTCTTTTTCTCTTTTTGTTGCTTTTGTTGCAGCACTTAATTGTCAATCCACCAAAGATTTGATTACCGCTTGATGTAAGGCTAACCATGCTTTTTCAATAATGGAGAAGTTGGCAACCTTGTTGTTTCCCGATCTAGGAGAGACACCAAAATGCTACACTTTGAATTGATAAGTAATTTACAAAAATTAAAGAAAGAAATGATTAAGATGGAAATATAAATAAGAAATGGAAGAAGAAAGGAAATGATAAGGATTGAAATGGATAGAAATGTTATCAAAGATGGGTTGCGGAAGTATTATTGAATTGTCCTTCAAATATTGATGAATTCGGCCACCATTGGTGATGATGCACGTGACTCTTGATGAATGTTGATGGATAATTCAATGGTTAAGGAATGGTAATGAATATGGTAATGGGATGGTGATAGAGTTGGCGTGAAAGTGATGGATAATGGTGAAGGAAATAGTATCTTATAAAACTAAGAAGGAACCATTGTTATAAAGAACAAAGACTCGTTTCTTATAAGTCTTATAAGGGATGGTAGCAAGGACTTTAACCCACTAGTTATATGAACTGGGAACCATAAGTATCAAGGAAAGGATTGCCGCCACAAACTTTAGAAAAGCTTGCTTAATCAATATAGTTCTAAAAAGAACTAGAAGAGAGAATAATCTCACAAGAGTTTAATTTATCAAAAGGGTTGAGTTTACAATGAAAATTCAATAGCCTATTTATAGTTTTCAAAGGATTTAGGCCGAATAGACACATGATGGTTCGGATAAGGTTGAAACCCTTTGAAAACACATGATTTTTAATGAAAATACATAATTTTAATGAAGATAAATGCTCTTGGCCGAATGGTTATGTGTTGGTTCGGCCCTAAGGATGTTTTGAATGCATTTGGAAGTTATTTGGGTGCCAAAATGAAGAGGAAAGAGTCTTTGGCAGAATAGGAATCATCCCTTGGTGTTTTGGCGCCAATTTGATGTCACATGGAGTGTACATGCTTGAATGATGCACATGGATGCCTACTTGAATGCACATGGGTCTTCTTTCAAGGATTTGGTGAGGTTACAACCATAGGATGATGTCTTGAAGTCCATGGAATGAAGATAGGTAGCAACTAGGTGTGACTTAGCTTCCAACGTGCATCTAGGTGTCATGGTCTTCAATGGGCAGCAACTTGTCATGAAAGGTCACATTTGTGGAAGGTAACCTTTCATCATTTGAGGTACTTTCCATGTGTTTGAGCTTAAGATGAGCTGGCCATAGATGAATTACATGAAGATGAGTCATAGGACAACTCTTTATGAAAAGGCACTTCTCAGAATGGCAACTTTTCATGAAAAGGTACGAATCCACAAAATTTGACGTATACCATATTTTTAGTGGTTCTGTATGGTGATGATAATGGTAAAACTCTCCAACTGAAATGAGGTCTCTAACTAGCTCAAAAGTCCAGCTCAAGTGAGCTATGATCTCGAGGGTCAGCTGGTAACTTTATCCCAAAAAGTTCTTGAGCTGTCCGAAAGTTGTCCTAGTCAAGTTTCCATAGCTCTTGGGATCCAATGCTAGCTTTAACTTTTCTCCCATCATGTGGCTAAATATGCACCTAAAAAAGAAAGCATAATATAATCTAAATATTTACATTAAATAACTTATAATATAAAGATGTGGACTATAGGTTATAATAATAACTCATACATCATATGTTAATGAATGAATATTATTATTATTATAACTATAGATTATATGCTTGAATATCAATCAATGATGCAAACCATATAATGTATGAATGCACATGTTATGATAATTCAGGTATAGTCTAATATGCAAATGTATTCTTATAATAATATATAGTGCATAAATAAGTAAATATAAGATAAAGTAAGGTAGAACTCCCTTAGAACCAGATTTGAATAACATCCATGGTGTGATCAAGTCATGGAGAAAATTGGAGCTAGACAGGATCACGTCATTAACTAAGGATAAGGAGCTAGGAAAATTTACATAGGATGACTCGGGAGATCATGAAGAACAAATGGTGAAAAGTTGTCAGTTGACCCCCGAGCTCATAGCTAACTTGAGCTGGACTTTTAAGCTAGCTAGAGGTTTCATTTCAGCTGGAGAGTTACACCACCACCACCACCACATAGAGTACTTCAAATATGGTATATATCATTTTTGTGGATTCGTACCTTTTCGTGAATAGTTGCCATTCCAAGATGTGCCTTTTCATAAAGAGTTGTCCTATGACTCATCTTCATTTAATTCATCTATGGCTAGCTCATCTTTAGCTCAAACACATGGAAAGTAGCTCAAATGATGAAAGGTTACCTTCCACAAATGTTTCCTTTCATGACAAGTTGCTGCCCATTGAAGACCATGACGCCTATATGCATGTTGGGAGGTAAGTCACGCCTAGTTGCTACCTATCTTCATTCCATGGACTTCAAGACATAATCCTATGGTTACAACCTCGCCAAAGCCTTGTAAGAAGACCCATGTGAATTCAAGTAGGCTGGCATGTGCATCATTCAAGCATGTGCACTCCATGTGACATCAAATTGGCACCAAAACACCAAGGGATGCTTCCTATTCGGCCAAAGACTCTTTCCTCTTCAGTTTGGCGCCCCAATAACTTTCAAATGCATTCAAATCATCCTTAGGGCCGAACCAACACATACCCATTCGTCCAAGAGCATGTATCTTCATTTAAATCATGTATTTTTATCAAAAATCATGTATTTTCAAAGGGGTTTAAACCTTGGTCGAACCATCAAGTATCTTTTCAGCCTAAACCCTTTGAAAACTATAAATAGGCTATTGCCTTCATTTTTAATCATCTCATCTCATATATAACAATTAATCTTGTGAGTTATTTCTCTTCAAAGTTATGTGTGAACTTTATCGATTAAACAATTATAATTCTTATACTTGTGGCGTCATTCCTTCCATCCTGATTCCTAAATTCCTAGATTAATATCTAGTGGATTGAAGACACTATCACCACCCCTCAAATAAGTTTGTGAAGACAGGGATTATGCTCCTTAGAATTATTTCTTCTTTGGTGTGTTTGAGATATAACAACAACACCATCTCCATTTCATCATCAACACCATCATCTTCATCCATCAAGACTACAAATTCCACAGTCATCTCTATCCTTTATTTATTTCATTTCATTCCTTATCTTTATCATTTCATTAATCTTCCTTTATTAATCATTTTCCTTTTCTTATCTATGTTACAGCCAAGCTTATAATTCAAGGACATTAGTACTTGTCAATCCTAGATCGGGACACAATAAGGCTATCTACCCTCTTCCATCAAAGCATGTAGATAACCTTACATCAAGAGGTAATCTTATTATAGTTGGATTGACAACAAATGTGTCATTGGCGTGCAAGACAAAAAGAAAAAAGAAGAAGAAAAATTCAGAAAAAAGGAAAAGAAAAAGAAATTCAAAAGAGAAAACTATCCAAGGAAAAGTGTTATACCATTACAACAACATCAAATAGGTAATCTACACTAAGAGAAGATAACCTTATTGTTTCTTGAGAAAGGTTGCAGTAAGTGTTGTTTCTTGAATTGTAAGTCACCTCTTCCTTTTCTATCCTTTCATTTTCCTTGTCTTCAACCATTTCCTTCTTTTAATACCTTTGAATCATTTCTTCTACCTTTCCATTTTCTTCTATTCTTTCTACCCTAACCTATTTGTAGCCGACGCACACAAGGAAATAATTAACTTGTTCTAATCTTGAGTAAGTTCCTCAAAGGACTTAACAAGAGAAATTGAGTGGAAAAAGGCTATTGAAATAGTGAGATCAGAAGGGGAATTGTTAAAAGCCAATATATATTCCCGAGAGTAAACACAAGTGTTGAGTGGAGTGATCTCTTAATTTTCTTTGGAGTGAAGATTGTGAGGCTTTGAAAGCGTGCTGGTAAGGTTTTAATTTTTTTCTTTCTACTAACAATGTCTTATGATCTTTCATCATTCCAAACATTGGAGAACAAACAGTAAAGAACAAACACATTTCACACTCGTTAAAGTGTGTCTTGTAGCTATTGACGAAGGAAGTTGTACAAACATTGCAAGTACATACATGGTGAACAAATTGGGGCTTACAATGAATAAACATCCACCCTGGTTTGATAATTCCTTTCATCTTGTCAATAGTTTTTCATTTACATGTTTTGATTTATTTTGCAACAAATATATTCATGTATATGGTATAATCTTATCAATTTTTGATGACAGGGTCATTCAAGAATGCTTATGGACAAGACAAAAGATCAAGGATGATTATTCTAACCATGAAATTATAGAAATTTTCTTCAAGAACCTAAGGATAAGGAGGTTCAAGGTACTTATTCAAGGTTTATAACTTTTCATAAAGATCCTCTCATAGATCTTTTCGAAAGGGAATGTATTGAACAAGTTGTTAATGAATGGATATATTTTGAAGACAAATCAACAACGTTTGAATGGAAAAACACTAAGGAGAATTCACCTTTCGATTTGTGGACAAATCGCCTAAAAGAATGGGAGGATGATGTGATCCTGTCTATCACTAACTTCTTCATGACATACTCACATCATTGAAGATCCATCAAGTTCAATCTAAGGGAGTTCTACCTTACTTCATCTTAAATTTACTAATTTATGCACTATGTATTATTATGAGCATACATTTGCATATTAGACTCTACTTGAATTATCAAAACATGAGTATTCATTCATTATGTCATATGGTTTACATCATTGATTGATATTCAAGCATATAATATATAGTTATAATAATAATATTCATTATCATATGATGCATGAGTTATATTATAACCTATAGTCCATATATTTATATTATAAGTTATTTACTTTAAATACTTAGCTTATTATGCTTTCTTTTGTAGGTGCATATTCGACCACATGATGGGAGCTAAATTTGAGCTTAACTAAGGATAAGGAGCTAGGAAAATTTACATAGGATGACTCGGGAGATCATGAAGAACAAATGGTGAAAAGTTCTCAACTGACCCCCGAGCTCATAGCTAACTTGAGCTGGACTTTTGAGCTAGCTAGAGGTTTCATTTCAGCTGGAGAGTTGCACCATCATCACCACCACATAGAGTACTTTAAATATGGTCTATGTCAATTTTTGTGGATGCATACCATTTCACGAATAGTTGCTATTCCAAGAGGTGCCTTTTCACAAGAAGTTATCCTATGACACAACTTCATTTAATTCATATATGGCCAGCTCATCTTCAGGTCAAACACAAGGAAAGTAGCTCAAATGATGAAAGGTTACCTTCTACAAATGTGACCTTTCATGACAAGTTGTTGCCCATTGAAGACCATGAAACTTAGAAGCACGTTGGGAGCTATGTCACGCCTATTTGCTACCTATCTTCATTCCATGGAGACATCATCCTAAGGTTGCAACCTCACCAAAGCCTTGCAAGATGACCCATGTGCATTCAAGTAGGCTGCCATGTGCATCGTTCAAGCATGTGCACTCCATGTGACATCAAATTCGCGCCAAAACACCAAGGAATGCTTCCTATTCGGCCAAAGACTCTTTCCTCTTCATTTTGGTGCCCAAATAACTTTCAAATGCATTCAAATCATCCTTAGGGCCGAACCAACACATACCCATTCAGCCAAGAGCATGTATCTTCATTTAAATCATGTATTTTTAAAGGGGTGTCAACCTTGGCCGAACCATCAAGTATCTTTTCGGCCTAAACCCTTTGAAAACTATAAATAGGCTATTTCCTTCATTTTTAATCATCTCATCTCATATATAACAATTACTCTTGTGAGTTATTTCTCTTTAAAGTTCTTTGCGAACTTTATCGATTAAACAAGTATAATTCCTATACTTGTGGCGTCATTCCTTCCATCCTGATTCCTAAATTCCAAGATTAATATCTAGTGGGTTGAAGACACTATCACCACCCCGCAAACAAGTTTATGAAGACAGGGATTGTGCTCCTTAGCATTATTTCTTCTTTGGCGTGTTTGAGATACAACAACAACACCATCTCCATTTCATCATCAACACCATCATCTTTATACATCAAGACCATCAATTCCGCAACCATCTCTATCCTTTATTTTTTTCTATCATTCCTTATCTTTATCATTTCATTAATCTTCCTTTATTAATGATTTTCCCTTTCTTATCTATGTTGCAGCCAAGCTTATAATTCAAGGACATCAGTACTTGTCAATCCTAGATCGGGAAACAATAAGGCTATCTACCCTCTTCCTTCAAAGTGTGTAAATCACCTTACATCACCCTTTCCCCTTGATACTTCTGGTTCCTAGTTCTTATAACTAGTAGGTCAGAGTCCTTTATACCACCCTTTAAACAAGCAATATAAAGTATGTGTCTTTGCTCTCTATAGCATTGGTTCTTCGTTGAGTCTTTTTTAAGATACTACCTCACAACCATCTCTTGGTTTCATCAACCATAAACCATAGCCATATCAACCATCCTCCACTTCCATCACTCATTATTTAAATAGCCTACATATTCACCCATACGTTTACCACCCTTAACCATCTATTTTAAGCCATTAACTTATACAGGTTGATGCGATCATGCCAAGGACAAAACTTCTTCAACACATGATCACTTCATGGACGTTCTACCTTGTTGATTCTAAGGGAGTCTTACCTTATTTTATTATTTATTTACTCATTTATGCATTACACATGTCACGTGAATATGTTTATCTTATTCTTAATTTTTGCTTGAATATTATATGTCGTCATTTATATGTATAATATATGATATTCATGCATGACTTATTAATTCACATCTTTATATAACTCATTCAATGCATATGCATTCATAGTTAGCTCATTTGCATTATTAACACAGGTGTAAGCATGCATTCATAATTATCATAGTTCAATTCCTATATATTTATTTGTTTACATACTTTGTCTAGGTTCATTGGATGCTAAGAAGACTAAAGGCAATTGAAGAGTTGGTTGGACAGTTCACGTCAGTCAGATTGATCTACATTTTTAAACATGTTCAAGCATCTTTGGATGATGAAGTATCTTAACATTTAATCCCCCTATCTCGTATCTTTCCAACGCATTTTGAATCACATCAATCCAATATTAGGAACTTGAGATATGCCCATATTACTGAAGACAGTGTAGGCTGGAAATTAATACGGGATTTGCAACCATTCATCTCCTTCAAAGGACTTATGCATGGGAGGAATTAATGAAGACATGCATGGACGAGAAAATAATATTAAAATGAATCAGAACATTTGTGAGGAGGTGCAAGGATTCATTCAAAGGCTTTTAAATTCATCCATTCATGCATATTCATGCAAGAAGCCAAATAGTCATGTTCACACAAGGGGGAAGAATTTCAGCCAAGATACATTCATGAACATTCATCCATAGAAGACAAATCAACAAGTTCACACAAGGTGGGATGAATTCGGCCAAAGGATGTATTCCATTAAAAGATGAACATCCATTCATTAAAATTCATTCACCTAAGCCATGCTTTGTATCTACTTAAAGTATGAACACTCATCCATGAAGGTTCACTCATTAGATGTTTTGTATTCACACCATGCACTCTTAGGCCTATAAATAGCTTTCCATTCATTTGTAAAAGAAACCAATTCACTTTGTTTAATCAAATATTTGTGAGAGTTTCTCTCTTTAGTTCTTAAGTAAACTTTATCGACTTATCAAGCTTATGCTTGTGGCCTCAACCCCTTTCTTTTCACCTTTATACTTCTGGTTCCTAGTTCATATAACTAGTGGGTCAAAGTACTTAATATAAAGTATGGGTCTTTACTCTCTATAGCATTGGTTCTTCTTTGAGTCTTCTTTGAGATATTACTTTTCATAGTCATCTCCATCACCTTCATTCTACTTCCATTACCATACTTCATCATTTCCTTTAAACATATCGCCAACTTATATATATTTCTCGCTGCCCCATTTCATTACTTTCATTTAACCATTTTTTTAGCTTTCTTGTTTGTGTAGGATACTTGTTGCTTTCCTAGATCGAAACAATCAAAGGTACAACCTTGACTTCACCATCCATCCAAGTGAGGCTAGGTTGAACTGTATCATATGGTATCAGAGCTAAGGTGGATTGCAACAAGAACAAGCAAAAGCAACATCCTAGCATTCAATAAAAAGAAAATCAAAAAGAAAAGTGCAAAAAAAATCAACAAGTTAATCCCAACATCAAAAAGGGATTCCAAGTGAAGAAAAACTAAAGAAATGAAACAAATAAAGCAAAATGCAATAAGGTGCCAAAGGTGACAAGTAACATCATCATTCCAACCGATCATAAAGAAGTCTTCAAGACCTTTGATTATTTCTTCTAGGAAGGTGGTGAGTATCTTTGCATAGTAAGTGAACCTTTCTTTCTTTTTCTTCTTTTTATAAGACCACCCTTCATTATTTAATCTTTCTACCTTTCTATTTTTTCCTCTACACTAACAAATTTTTCAGCCGACGTCCATAGCACTTGAAAGGTCTCGAGTTAGTTCTTTTAAGAACTTTACAAGAGAGGAACGAATGGAAAAATGATAATCAAGTGTGTGAGATCAGAAGGGGAATTACAAAAGCCAAAGACATATTCCTGAGTGAAACACGAGTGCTTGAGTGGAGTGACATCATAATGTTTTTTTGGAGTGACCGTGAGGTTTTGTTGTATGAAATTTGGTAAGGTCCTAATTTTCAACTTTCAAATTTTTACTAACAATGTTATTTGATCTTTCCTCTTCCCAAGCAATGGAGAACATTCAACAAAGAGAGAATGCATTTCATACTCGTTGTCATGTAAACGGTAAAGATGGCAAAGTATGTCTTGTAGCCATTGATAGTGGAAGTTGTACAAACATTGCAAGCACATATATGGTCAAGAAGTTGGGACTTACAACATTCAAACATCCCATCCCATACATTTTGCAAGGATTAAATGAAAATGAAGAGTTCGAAGTCATAGAGCAAGTACTTGTGCCCTTTTTAATTGGGAGATAAGAAGATGAAGTCTTTTGTGATGTTGCCTCCATTAATTCCAGCCATCTTCTTTTCGGTCTACCTTGGAGTTTGATAAACAAGCATTGTATGATGTGTTCTCCAATAAGTATTCATTCAAACACCAAGGGAGAAAGATCACGTTGGTTCCAATGTGCCCAAATCAAGTCCGTGAATGCCAAGAGACCCTTAAGTCACGTATAGAGGAATGAGAGGAAACTAAAGCCATGAAGAAAGTTGAAAGAGAAGTTTTACATGAAAAACAAATAAGAGTAGAGAGAGTTGAACATGCACAAATCAAAGAAGAACATAGTGAGAAAACCAAGACATTTGGAGTTGAAAATGAGAGTGTGATTTTGCGTGAGAAATCCATTGGAGTAATTGAAAATGAGAGTAAGAGCATTGAGAGTGAAGATGAGTGTGTTGTAAAACATGAGAGTGAGATTGAAGAGAGAATTCAAAACAAACATGAGCATGAGAGAAAAGAATATGAGGAGAAGGAAGTTTTACTTTATACTAATCAATCTTCTCTTCCTATTCTTTCATTTGATTTGTAGGTTAATCCAAAGGTCATACCATTGCAAATTGATGAATCACATTTGTCCTTTGAAGTTCCAAAGGTTGTAACATTTGGTATTCCAAAGCATGTGCTCTTTGACATTCGAAGTACATTCATTATACATTCAAAGTTCAAACAACCTTATGAAGGGGAAGTTTCAACGAACCAAATTTCATTCATGAACTTTAATGAATCTTGTACGTTAATTCACAATGTTAATGATGTTTCATGTTCTAACTTATTTCTATTTTGCAGCACATTGAATCATTTACATGGAAGTGTTCTTGCTTGTGATCATCAATTCAAGGAAAAGAAACGAACATTATCCAATTATTCAAGATTCATAATGTGGAAGGGTACAAAGACTAAAGTTGGCATGCCTTATCTACTTGAAGTATTCAAATAAATTCATGCATACCCTAATATGCATAATGATCTTCATTCATCCTTTCTTACAACAATGGATCAATCAATTACAAAAGCCTCCGATTTGAGGACAAATCGCTCTAAAGAAGGGGGATGATGCGATCATGCCAAGGACCAAACTTCTTCAACACATGATCACTTCATGGACATTCTGTCTTGTTGATTCTAAGGGAGTCTTACCTTATTTTATTATTTATTTAGTCAATTATGCATTACATGTCACGTGAATATGTTTATCTTATTCTTAATTTTTGCTATGAATATTATGTGTTGTCATTTATATGTATAATATATGATATTCATGAATGACTTATTAATTCACATCTTTATATAACTCATTCAATGCATATGCATTCATAGTTAGCTCATTTACATTATTAACACAGGTGTAAGCATGCATTCATAATTATCATAGCTAAATTCCTATCTAATTATTTGTTTACATACTTTTTCTAGGTTCATTGGATGCTAAGAAGACTAAAGGCAATTGAAGAGTTGGTTGGACAGTTCACGTCAGTCAGATTGATCTACATTTTTGAACATTTTTCAAGCATCTCTGGGTGATGAAATATTCTTAACATTTAATCCCCTATCTCGTATCTTTCCAACTCATTTTGAATCACATCAATCCGATATCGGGAACTTGAGATATGCCCAGATTGTTGAAGACAGTGCAGGCTGGAAATTAATACGGGATTTGCAACCATTCATCTCCTTCAAAGGACTTATGTATGGGAGGAATTAATGAAGACATGCATGGACAAGAAAATAATATTAAAATCAATCAGAACATTTGTGAGGAGTTGCAAGGATTCATTCAAAGGCTTTTAAATTCATCCATTCATGCATATTCATGCAAGAAGCCAAATAGTCATGTTCACACAAGGGGGAATAATTTCAGCCAAGATACATTCATGAACATTCATCCATAGAAGACAAATAAACAAGTTCACACAAGGTGGGATGAATTCGGCCAAAGGATGTATTCCATTAAAAGATGAACATCCATTCATCAAAATTCATTCACCTAAGTCATGCTTTGTATCTACTTAAAGTACGAACACTCATCCATTTATATGTTTCGTATTCACACCATACACTCTTAGTCCTATAAATAGCTTTCCATTCATTTGTAAAATAAACCAATTCACTTTGTTTAATCAAATATTTGTGAGAGTTTCTCTCTTTAGTTCTTAAGTGAACTTTATCGACTTATCAAGCTTATGCTTGTGGCGTCAACCCCTTTCTTTTCACCTTTATACTTCTGGTTCCTAGTTCATATAACTAGTGGGTCAAAGTACTTAATACCTCCCCTTGAAGAAGCAATATAAAGTCTGGGTCTTTGCTATCTATAGCATTGGTTCTTCTTTGAGTTTTCTTTGAGATATTACTTTTCATATTCATCTCCATCACCTTCATTCTACTTACATTACCATACTACATCATTTCCTTTAAACATATCACCAACTTATATAAATTTTCCGTTGCCATATTTATCTTTCCATTTCATTACTTTCATTTAACCATTTTTTTTAGCTTTCTTGTTTGTGCAGGATACTTGTTGCTTTCCTAGATCGAAACAATCAAAGGTACAACCTTGACTTCACCATCCATCCAAGTGAGGCTAGGTTGAACTATATCACAGGTTGTTTTGCTTCCTTCATAGATCCACAATCAATCGATAAGGTACAAGTGCATTACATCAAGTGGCATCAGAAGCCAAACAAGGGTACATTAAGCGGTAATCAGAGCTTTGGTGGAAGAAGCAATGTGTAACAACAACAAAAAGAAAAATACAAAAAAAAGTGCAAGTAAAGTGCAATGTCAAAGAAATCAAGAAACAATCAGCAAAAAAATCAAATCACTAAAAAGAAGAATTTGAAAGCACTCAAAAAGGAAAAAAAAAATAAAATAAAAAGAAAGAAAGTTGAAGCACTCATCAATAATTCTCATCACCAAGCCATTCAAGTAAGCCTTTTAAATTGATTGTGGTGATAGAAGGTTGTAAAGTGACTTTGTGTAAGTAACCCCTTTTATTCCCTTCTTTATATTTTCTAAGCCACCCTTTCATTATAATTGTTTTCCCTTCCTACTAACCCTTTTGCATCCGACGCCAAACAAGTAAAAATTTACTTGATACGGTCTTGAGTAAAGTCCTCTAGAACTTGGGACAAGAGAATCGAGAGGAAAAAGGCTATAACGTGTGTGAGATCAAAAGAGGACAAGTAAAAGCCATTAAAGTCCTAGAGTGCAAACACGAACGAATTGAGTGACATTCAAGATTCCTTGGAGTGACTCGTGAGGCTTTGTGAGAGTATATTCTGGTAAGGTCTTTTACACATTTTATTCTTTTCTTATTTCACTAACCATGTCTCAAAGTCCAGGATGAACCCCTGAAAGAGAAGCTCCTAATTTGCAAACT
This sequence comes from Hibiscus syriacus, assembly GCF_006381635.1. Classification (NCBI taxonomy): domain Eukaryota; kingdom Viridiplantae; phylum Streptophyta; class Magnoliopsida; order Malvales; family Malvaceae; genus Hibiscus; species Hibiscus syriacus. Next base: position 3,201,178 of record NW_024062296.1, on the reverse strand, counting down.
CAAGCATTCATGCATGAAATGGCCAGATTGCTGAAATTAAAATTGGAGCCTTTATATGATCGAATGGATCAATTTGAAGCATCCTTAGGCAATCAAAGAGTAAATCACCCTAGAATGGAAGAAGAGTTCGAAGAAGAGGAGGCTGGAGTAACATCAGTAGCACGAATAGATGCTCATCAAAATCAGAATGAGAACTTAAGCAACATCAAAGTGGCCATTCCTCCATTTTAAGGACGAACTGATCCTAAAGCCTATCTTGATTGGGTAATGAAGATCGAACACATTTTTAAACGCCAAAATTATATGGAGCAAAATAAGGTCAGGCTTGCTGCTATGGAATTCGTGGACCATGCCTTAGTTTGGTGTGACCAATTGGTGAGTACAAGAAGACGAAATGGTGAACGCCCCATCAATACGTGGGAAGAAATGAAAGCCATTATGAGGAAAAGGTTCATGCCTACTCACTATCACCGAGATCATTACCATAAATTACAAAATCTAAAACAAGGAAGCAAGAACGTTGAAGATTATTTCATAGAAATGGAGATAGCCATGATCCGAGCCAATGTTGATGAAGATAGAGAAGCAACCATGGCAAAGTTTTTATCCAGCCTAAATTCTGATATTGCTAACCTTGTTGAACTTCAGCATTATGTATAGATTGATGAGATGGTACATGTGGCTATGAAAATTAAAAGACAACTCAAAAGGAAATACTATAATAGGAACAGTCCAAGTTCGGCCACCAAATGGAAGCAAGAGCCTATTACCTTCAGGAAACCAATTTCTGCACAAGCAAAGGATCATATAGAAGTTTCGAAAACTAAACAAGTGGGCGAATCTAGTAAGTGTAAAGAAAAGCAAATTGGTACTTTGGAGAGATCCAGAGACATCAAATACTTCAAATGTTTTAGGAAAGGACATGTTGCTAGTCAATGTCCCAACCGAAATGCCATGATGATACTTGACAATGGAGATATTGTATCAGACTCTGATGAGCCTCTTTTTGTCGAGGAACCTGAAATAATACAAGACGAAGAAACAGAAGAAAATGCAGACCATGGTGAGATGCTTGTTTCAAAAAGGTGCCTACAATCACAAACATCCCAAGAAGATATTCAAAGAAACAATATCTTCCATACAAGATGCCATGTCAAGGACAAGGTTTGCACAATGATCATCGATGGAGGAAGTTCCACAAACGTAGCCATCACTCTTATGGTTGAAAAACTTGGATTGGCAACATCAAAACATCCCACTGCATATAAACTCTAATGGCTCAATGAAGGAGGTGAGTTAAACTTTACCAAACAGGTTCTAATTCCATTTTCAGTTGGTAGATACAAGGACGAGGTGCTTTGTGACATTGTCCCTATGCATGCTAGCCACATCTTACTTGAAAGACCATGGCAGTATGACAAAAGGGCCAATCATGATTGTTATCAAAATCAATACACTTTCGAGCATGATGGACGCAAGGTAACCTTGATGCATTTGACACCAAAAGAGGAACAACAAGATCAATTACATATGCAAAAGAGTGAACAAGCATGGCCTAAGGACAAACAACCAATGAAAAGTGAAGAAGGACAAAACATGAAATCTAACTTCTTCATGAAGCAACATGATGATTCATTACTAAAAAATGAAGGGTCTCCAACAAAAGGTGGTGACGATTGGAATTTAAAGTCACAACTCTCCACCAAGGGACTGAATTGCCAAATGGTAAGTAACTCTTCATTTGAAACTTATTCTCTCCTCACTTTTCAGAACCAAACACGTGAAGGGTCACTTCTAAAAGGGATATCCTTTAAAGATGATCACTCCTAAAAGGTACCTATTGGTAAATCATATTCCAAAGAAAGGCCTAAAGGGAAATCTTACGAAAGGGTACCTAATGGAAGAACACAAACGTTCAAAGGATACATTCTTTTAGCAAAAAGACGTAAAGCTTTGAAAGGACAGAATGAACTCGATTTAAGGAAAAATCACCCTAAAGAAAGGGGGATGATGCAAGCTTGTTTTCACCTACAAAGGGAGTACTCGTGAACATCTTTATATTGAATTTACTTTATATTAGTTATATACTATATGCTTTTATAATACATTTTATGATAAGAATTCCTGTTATGTAGTTAATAAATGCTTAGTAAGAATACAACATGCACATTGATATTTAAGCATGTTAGGATAATCTTATAATCATATTAGGCATGATTATCATATATACATTAAGGCAGCATTAATATAAATCATTTCATTAGTTCATATGCATTCATAATAGCTCTTAAGCTTCATGCATTATCTTACACATATTTTGAGATGATATAATTAGCTCATGACCTTTGAACATAGCTCACATCACCACAATCATACATGGAAGCAAGGTATTTAGCTCATAACAGCTCAATATCATGGACTTGCCTTGTTTCCTTGCACATATAGGTACATTGAAGTGTGATGCACGTTGAGGTAGCTTGGTGAATGATTTGGACGACATATGCAACTAAAAAACATCTGACAAAGTACATGGCAACTCATGAAACACTAAGGAAAGCTCGATTCAGCTGGAGAAGCTTAAGGCTAGCTAAACTCAGCTAGTTGGAATAATTGGAGCTGAGTTGCCAAAAGTGATATCAATGGTAGCTGAATGTAGTTGAACGTGTTGTTATGGAGCTCACCATGACTCGACTAGGAAGCTTGTTCACAAACAGCCCATGCTTGCTAGATAGCTCCACACTCAAGCTAGATTGGAAGGAGACACGTGCACGCCCAAGTTGGAGCACATGACCAGCCATCATTCCATGCACAAGGCTACACCACAAGGTTCCTTAGAAACCACATGTGCGTGCCATATGACCAGGCCCCACGTGCCTTGTGTGTGATATCATTTAGGTGCCAAAATGAAGAGCCCTCTCTCTATTCGGCCTAACATCATCTCCCATCCAATTTGGCGTCAACATGAAGGGACAGAAGAGCTGTTCGGCCAAGGGGTATTACCCTCCATTTAAACTGAACCATTATCTCTATTTTATAATTAAATTATGTCTCTATAGGAAGGCACAAGGCTAGCCAAATCCCCTTGTAACCATTCGACCATGCCTCTCAATTTCCTATAAATAGGAAAGCATATTTCATTTTTAAGCTGACCTTTTGATTAATTAAAGTGAGATTATTCTCTTTTCTTAAGTCCTAGTGACTTTTATTGACTTATCAAGTATTTTTATACTTGTGGCATCAACCCCTTTCCCCTTGATACTTCTGGTTCCTTGTTCTTATAACTAGTGGGTCAAAGTCCTTTATACTACCCCTTAAAGAAGCAATATAAAGTCTGGGCCTTTGCTCTCTATAGCATTAGTTCTTCTTTGAGTCTTCTTTAAGATACTACCTCACAACCATCCCTTTATTTTATTAACCATAAACCATAGCCATATCAACCATCTTCCACTTCCATCACTCATTATTTAAATAGACTACCTATTCACCCATACGTTTACCACTCTTAACCATCTATTTTGAGCCATTCACTTATGCAAGTTGTTTTGCTTCCTTCCTAGATCCACAAATAATCGATAAGGTACAAGTTCCTTACATCAATTTCACCCACATGTATGGCACATGTATGGGCTGGTCATGAGGCACTCACATGGGTGGTGTAGAATGCTTAAGGTGTGGACTCCTCCATGGCGTGAAGATGAGCAGCAAGTTAGGCGTGACTTGGCATCAAACCTGTGTCTAAATGACATGTCATCAATTGGGTAGCAACTTGTTATGAAAGGTCACATTTGTGGAAGGTAACATTTTATCATTTAAGCTACTTTCCATGTGTTTGACCTGAGGGACATGTAGATGAGTCTTAGGACAACTCCCTATGAAAATGCACTTTTCAGAATGGCAACTCTTCGCGAAAAGGTACGAATCCATAAAATTTAACCTAGACCATATTTGTAGTGCTCTGTGTGGTGAAGATGATTTTGCAACTCTCCAGTTGAAATGAGGTCTCTAGCTAGCTCAAAAGTCCAGCTCAAGTTAGCTATGAGCTCGGGGGTCAGTTGGGAACTTTGTCTCAAAATGTCCTTGAGCTGTCCCGGAGTTGTCCTAGTCAAGTTTCCTTAGCTCATTGACTCCAATGCTAGCTTTAAGTCAGCTCCCATCATGTGACCGAACATGTTCCTACATAAGAAAGCATTTATAAGCTAAGTAATATAAGATATAAATTTATATAAATATGTGGTTCATAGATTATATTATATGTAAACATAAAACATAGTATATAATCTATTATTTGGGGATGCATTTCTAAATGATTCAAAGGTTTTAATGCATTTGGTTATAAGAGATTCCTTGAAAAGTTTGGCTCTTGATCGAGTGATTGGTCCTTGTGGAATTACTTCCAAATCCTTTGAAGATGGCGTTGGTGTGCTCAAATCAACTAAACTGTCCAATGTGTATCATCTATTTATGAGCAGTTTATGTCTCCCAAATGCTCCACTAAGCTATCCCAACGTGGGTTATGCTCTAATATACTTGATATTTCGTCCACATCCTTGACTGTACATGCCATAAATGTATTCATGAAGGTGGAAATGCATCAGGCATGAACATGGCTCTTCATTTAGTTGTAAATCCCGTATTTATTTCCAGCCTGCACTATCTTCAATAATCTGAGCATATATTAACCTCCTAATATTGGATTGATATGATTCAAAGTGTGTTGGAAATCTAAGAGACAGGGGATTAAATCTTAAGAGAGTTCATTTCCCATATATGTTTGTAACATGTTCAAAAATGGCGATCAGTATGGATAACTTGCACTATCCACTGGATTGCCTTGAATGTACCTTGCACTAAATACAAAATGTATATAAGTTACAATGCTCAAGCTCATGTATAAATAATAAGTATCACTCTAATATAACACATGATCCCATGGATAATATAATAATGCAATTGATATGATAACATAAATAAGGAATGTGTAACATATGAATGAAATAAGCTAAATAAAGATGTGACATGAATGAATGAATACATGCTGCCATGATATGTAAATGTTCCTAAGAGCTAAAATGAATGCATATGAGCTAATTAAATAAATGATAAGTATGCTACCATTATTTAATCATGCTTAATATGAATGCAAAACTATTCTAACATGCTTAACATATTTAAATAATAATGTGAACCAAATAATATAAAGATGTGGTTGTATGCTTGATGTGATCCTATCTAGCACTAACTTTCTTCATGACATACTTACATCATTGAAGATCCATCAAGTTCAATCTAAGGGAGTTCTACCTTACTTTATCTTAAATCTACTTATTTATGCACTATGTATTATTATGAGAATACATTTGCATATTAGACTCTACTTGAATTATCAAAACATGAGCATTCATTCATTATGTCATATGGTTTACATCATTGCTTCATATTCAAGCATATAATCTATAGTTCTAATAATAATATTCATTATCATATGATGCTTGAGTTATTATTATAACCTATAGTCCACATCTTTATATTATAAGTTATTTACTTTAAATACTTATCTTATATTATGCTTTCTTTTGTAGGTGCATATTCGACCACATGATGGGAGATAAATTTGAGCTTAACTAAGGATAAGGATCTAGGAAAATTTACATAGGATGACTCGGGAGATCATGAAGAAAAAATGGTGAAAAATTATCAGCTGACCCCCGAGCTCATGGCTAACTTGAGCTAGAATTTGTAGCTAGCTATGATTTCATTTCAGTTGGAGAGTTTCACCATCACCACCACCACATAGAGTACTTCAAATATGTTCTATGTCAATTTTTTTGGATTCGAACCTTTTCGCGAATAGTTACCATTCCAAGAGGTGCCTTTTCACAAGGAGCTGTCCTATGACTCATCTTCATGTAATTCATCTATGTCCAGCTCATCTTCAGCTCAAATACATGGAAATTAGCTCAAATGATGAAAGGTTACCTTCCATAAATGTGACCTTTCATGACAAGTTGTTTCCCATTAAAGACCATGACACCTAGATGCACGTTGGGAGCTAAGTCACGCCTAGTTGCTACCTATCTTCATTCCATGGACTTCAAGACATTATCCTATGGTTGAAACCTCACTAAAGCCTTGCAAGAAGACCCATGTGCATTCAAGTAGGCTGCCATGTGCATCATTGAAGCATGTGCACTCCATGTGACATCAAATTGGCGCCAAAACACCAAGGGATGCTTCTTATTCGACCAAAGACCCTTTCCTCTTCATTTGGCACCAAAATAACTTCCAAATGCAATCAAATCATCCTTAGGGCTGAACCAACACATACCCATTCAGCCAAGAGCATGTATATTCATTTAAATCATGTATTTTCATAAAAAAAATCATGTATTTTCAAAGGGGTTTCAACCTTGGCTGAACCATCAAGTATCTATTCGGCCTAAACCCTTTGAAAACTAAAAATAGGCTATTGCCATCATTTGTAATCATCTCATCTCATATATAAAAATTATTCTTGTGAGTTATTTCTCTTCAAAGTTCTCTGTGAACTTTATCGATTAAACAAGTATAATTCCTATATTTGTGGCGCCATTCCTTCCACCCTGATTCCTAAATTCCTAGATTAATATCTAGTGGGTTGAAGACACTATCACCACCCCTCAAACAAGTTGGTGAAGACCGGGATTGTGCTCCTTAGCATTATTTCTTCTTTGGCGTGTTTGAGATACAACAACAACACCATCTCCATTTCATCATCAACACCATCATATTCATCCATCAAGACCATCAGTTCTGTATCCATCTTTATCCTTTATTTATTTCATTTCATTCCTTATCTTTATCATTTCATTAATCTTCCTTTATTAATCATTTTCCTTTTCTTGTCTATGTTGAAGCCAAGCTTATAATTCAAGGACATCAGTACTTGTTAATCCTAGATAGGGACACAATAAGGCTATCTACTCTCTTCTCCCAAAGTGTGTAGATCACCTTACATCAAGCGGTAATTAGAGCATAGTTGGATTGACAACAAAAGTTTCATTGGCATGCAAAGCAAAAGAAAAACAGAAGAAAAGACTCATTCAACAAAATTGGAGTGCAAAAAGAAAAGAAAAGATAAAAAGAAGAAAAAGTAAAGAAAAGAAAAGAAAATTTCAAAAAGAGAAAGCAAGCCAGGGATAAAGTGCTATATCATTACAAGAACATCAAAGAGGCCATCTACACTAAGAGAAGATAACCTTATTTTTTCTTGAGAAAGGTTGCAGTAAGTGTTGTTTCTTAAATTGTAAGTTACCTCTTCCTTTTCTATCCTTTCATTTTCCTTGTCTTCAACCATTTCTTTCTTTTAATACCTTGAATTCCTTTTCTTCTACCGTTTCTTTTCTACTATTCTTTCTACCCTAACCTTATTTGCAGCCGACACACACAAGGAAACAATTTAACTTGTTCTAATCTTGAGAAAGTTCTTCAAAGGACTTAGCAAGAGAAATTGAATGGAAAAAGGCTAATTGAGAGAGTGAGATTGATGTAAGGCATTTGTACCTCAACAAATTGATTGTGGATCTAGAAAGGAAGTAAACAACATGCATAAGTGAATGGATCAAAAAGAGAGGGTTAAGGGTGGTAGACGTATGGTGAATAGGTGGGCTGTTTAAAATGAGAGAGGGAAGTGGAAGATGGTTGATAAAGCTATAGTGATGGCTTATAAAACAAAGGGATGGTAGTGAGGATAATATCTTGAAGAAGTCTCAAAGAGAACTTTACTCAAGACCGTATCAGGTAAATTTCTACTTGTTTGGCGTCGGCTGCAAAAGGGTTAGTAGGAATGGAAAAACAAATATAATGAAAGGGTGGCTTAGAAATAGAAAGAAGAGAATATAAAGGGTTACTTACACAAGTCACTTCACAACCTTCTATCACCACAATCAATTTAAACGGCTTACTTGAATTGCTTTGTGATGATAATTGTTGATGAGTGCTTCAACTTCTTTTCTCTCTTTTCTTTGCTTTTTCTTCTTTTAGGTGCTGGATTTTTCTTTCTTTTTGAGTGCTTCACTGTCTTTTTTGATTTTTCTTTTTCTTTGACTTTGCACTTCACTTTTCACTTCTTTTTGTTTTCTTTTTGTTGTTGTTGCAAATTGCTTTCTTTTACCAATAGCTCTGATTACCGCTTGATGTAAGGCATTTGTACCTTAACAAATTGATTATGGATTTAGGAAGGAAACAAACAACGTGCACAAGTGAATGGCTTAAAAAGAGAGGGTTACAGGTTATAGACGTATGCTGAATAGGTGGGCTATTTAAAATGAGAGAGGGAAGCTGAAGATGGTTGATAAGGCAATAGTGATAGCTTATGAAACAAAGGGATGGTAGTGAGGATAATATCTTGAAGAAGTCTCAAAGAAGAACCAATGCTATAGAGAGCAACGATCCAGACTTCATATTGCTTCTTCAAGGGGTGGTATTAAGTACTTTGACCCACTAGTTAAATGAATTAGGAACCAGAAGTATCAAGGTGAAAAGAAAAGCGTTGACGCCACAAGTATAAAATACTTGATAAGTCGATAAAAGTCACCAGGACTTAAGGAAGAGAATAATCTCACTTATATTAATCAAAAAGTCTGAATAAAAATAATATATGCTTTCCTATTTATAGGAAATAGAGAGGCATGGCTGAATGGTTACAAAGGGATTCAGCCAACCTTGTGCCTTCCTCTAGAGACATAATTAATTACAAATTAGAGATGATGTTTCAGTTTAAATGGAGGGTGATAACCCTTGGCCGAATAGCTCTAGTATCCCTTCATGTTGGCGCCAAATTGGATGGGAGATGATGCTTGGCTGAATAGGGAGAGGACTCTTCATCTTGGCGCCAAAATGAGACTATATGTAAGGCACATGGGGGCTGGTCATATGGCATGCACATGGGTGATCTAGGGATCCTTGTGGTGTAGCCTTATGCATGGAAAGATGGATGGTTATGTGCTACATCTTGGGCGTGCATGTGTCTCCTACCAAGCTAGCTTGAGTGTCGAGCTAGTTAGCAAGCATGGGCTGTTTGTGAACAAGATTCCTAGCCGAATCCTTATGAGCTCCATAACAACATGTTCAGCTACCTTTGACATCACTTTAGGCAACTCAGTTCCAAATAGTCCAACTAGCTGAGTTTAGCTAGCCTTAAGCTCCTCTAACTGAATCGAGCTTTCCTTAGTGTTCCATGAGCTGCCTTGTACTTTATGAGCTGTTTATGAGCTGCATATGATGTCTTAATCATCCACCAAGCTATCTCATCGTGCATCACACTCCAATGTACCTATATGTGCAAGAAAACAAGGTAAGTCTATGGCATTGAGCTGTTATGAGCTAAATACCTTGCTGCCATGTAATAATATGGTAATGTGAGCTATGATTGATGGTCATGAGCTAAATATATCATATCATAATATGTGTAAGATAATGTATGAAGCTTAAGAGCTAATATGAATGCATATGAACTAATAAAATGAATTATAATGATGCTTCCTTGATGTATATGAGGTAATCATGTTTAATATGATTATAAGACTATCCTAACATGCTTAAATATCAATGTGCATGTTATGTTCATGCTAAGTTATTCTTTAACTACATAACAAGAATTCTTATCATGAATTGTATTATAAAAGCATGTAGTATATAACTAATATATATAGTAATTTCAATATAAAGGTGTTCAAGAGTACTCCCTTTATTGATGTAAACGTGCTTGCATCATCCCTCCTTTTTTTAGGGAGATTTGTCCTCAAATTGAGTTCATTTTTTCCTTGTATAGCTTCACATCTCCTTGCTAAAAGAATGCATCCTTTGAACGGTTGTGTTCTTCCATTAGGTATCATTTCATAAGATTTCCCTTTAGGCCTTTCTTTGGAATTTGATTTACCAACATATACCTTTTGAGAGTAATCCTCCTTTAAGGATATCCCTTTTGGAAGTGACCTTTCACGTGATTGGTCCTGAAAAGTGAGGAGGGAAGAGGTTTCAAATGAAGGTTTACTTACCTTTTGGCGATTAAAACCCTTGGTGAAGAGTTGTGTCTTTAAATTCCAATCATCACCAATTTTCGTAGGAACCCCTTCATTTTCTAGCCTTGAACCATCGTGTTTCTCTATGAAGAAGTTTGGTGTCATGTTTCGTTCCTCTTAATTCTTCATTGGGGTTTTGTCTTTGCGCCATGCTTGTACACTCTTTCGCATATGCAACTGATCTTGTTGTACCTCTTTTGGCGTCCAAGGCATCAGGGTTACCCTACGTCCATCATGCTTAAAATTGTATTGATTGTGATAACAATCATGAATGGCCCTTTTGTCATACTGCCATGGCCTTCTAAGTAATATATGGCTAGAATGCATAGGGACAATGTCACAAAGCAACTCGTCCTTGTACCTACCAACTGAAAAAGGAATTAAAACCTATTTTGTAACATTTAACTCACCACCTTCATTGACCCATTGGAGTTTATATGGAGTGGGATGCTTTGATGTTGCCAATCCAAGTTTTTCAACCATAAGAGTACTGGCTACGTTTGTGCAACTTCCTCAATCGATGATCATTGTGCAAACCTTGTCCTTGACATGGCATCTTGTATGGAAAATATGGTTTCTTTGAATATCCTCTTGGGATGTTTGTGATTGTAGGCACTTTTTGGAAACAAGCATCTCACTATGATCTGCATTTTCTTCAGTTTCTTCGTCTTGCATTATTTCAGGTTCCTCATAAAAAATAGGCTCGTCAGAATCCGATACAATATCTCCATTGTGAAGTATCATCATGGCATTTTGGTTGGGACATTGACTAGAAACATGTCCTTTCCCAAAACATTTGAAACATTTGATGTCTCTGGATCTCTCAAAAGTACTAGTTTTCTTTTCTTTACCCTTACTAGATTCACCCACTTATGTAGTCTTGGTAACTTCTATATGATCCTTTGCTTGTGTTGGAATTGGTTTCCTGAAGGTAATAGGCTCTTGCTTCCATTTGGTGGCCGAACTTGGACTGCTCCTAGTGTAGGATTTCCTTTTGAGTTGTCTTTCAATTTTCATGGCCACATGTACCATCTCTTCAATCTCTACATAATGCTGAAGTTCAACAAGGTTAGCAATATCAGGATTTAGGCCAGATAAAAACCTTGCCATGGTTACTTCTCTGTCTTCATCAACATTGGCTCGGATCATGGCTATCTCCATTTATTTGAAATAATCTTAAACGCTCTGGCTTCCTTGTTTCAAATTTTGTAATTTATGGTAAAGATCTCAGTGATAGTGTGTAGGCATGAACATTTTCCTCATAATGGCCTTTATTTATTCCCATGTATTGATGGGGCATTCACCATTTTGTCTTCTTGAACTCACCAATTCGTCCCACCAAGCTAAGGCATAGTCCACAGATTCCATAGCAGCAAGTCTAACATTCTATTGCTCCGTATAATTTTGGCATTCAAAAATGTGTTCAATCTTGATTACTCAATCAAGATAGGCTTCAGGATCAGTTCGTCCTTGAAATGGAGGAATGGTCAGTTTGATGTTGCTAAAATTGTCATTCTGATTTCGATGAGCATCTCTTCGTGCTACTGATGTTACTTCAGCCTTTTATTCTTCGAATTCTTCTTCCATTCTAGGGCGATTTACTCTTCGATTGCCTAAAGATGCTTCAAATTGGTTCATACGATCATACAAAGGCTCTAATTCTAATTTTAGCAATCTGGCAATTTCATGCATGATTGCTTGAGTTTAGAAATTAGGGGCATCTCTTTCAGGGGTTCATCCTGGACTTCGAGACATGGTTAGTGAAATAAGAAAAGAATAAGATGTGTAAAAGACCTTACCAGAATGTACTCTCACAAAGCCTCACGAGTCACTCCAAGGAAACTTGAATATCACTCAATCCGCTCGTGTTTGCACTCTAGGACTTAATGGCTTTTACTTGTCCTCTTCTGATCTCTCACACGCTCGAGCCTTTTTCCTCTTAATTCTCTTGTCCCAAGTTCTAGAGAACTTTACTCAAGATCGTATCAATTAAATTTATACTTGTTTGGCGTTGGCTGCAAAAGGGTTAGTAGGAATGGAAAAACAAATATAATGAAAGGGTGGCTTAGAAATAGAAAGAAGAGAACAGAAAGGGTTACTTACACAAGTCACTTCACAACCTTCTATCACCACAATCAATTTAAACGGCTTACTTGAATTGCTTGGTGATAATAATTGTTGATGAGTGCTTCAACTTCTTTTCTTTCTTTTCTTTGCTTTTTCTTCTTTTGAGTGCTAGATTTTTCTTTCTTTTTGAGTGATTCACTTTCTTTTCTGATTTTTCTTTTTCTTTGACTTTGCACTTCACTTTGCACTTCTTTTTGTTTTTTTCTTTTTGTTGTTGTTGCACGTTGCTTTCTTCCACCAATAGTTCTGATTACCGCTTGATGTAAGGCATTTGTACCTTAACAAATTGATTGTGGATCTAGGAAGGAAACAAACAACCTGCACAAGTGAATGGCTCAAAAAGAGAGGGTTAAGGTTTGTAGACGTATGGTGAATAGGTGGGCTTTTTAAAATGAGAGATGGAAGTAGAAGATGGTTGGTAAGGCTATAGTGATGGCTTATGAAACAAATGGATGGTAGTGAGGATAATATCTTGAATAAGTCTCAAACAAGAACCAATACGATAGAGAGAAAAGACCCAGACTTTATATTGCTTCTTCAAGGGATGGTATTAAGTACTTTGACCCACTAGTTATATGAACTAGGAACCAGAAGTATTAAGGTGAAAATAAAGGGGTTGACGCCACAAGTATAAAATATTTGATAAGTCGATAATAGTTACCAGGACTTAAGGAAGAGAATAATCACACTTATATTAATCAAAAAGTCTGAATACAAATGATATATGCTTTCCTATTTATAGGAAATCGAGAGGCATGGCCGAATGGTTAGAAGGGGATTCGACAAATCTTGTGCCTTCCTATAGAGACATAAATAATTAAAAAATAGAGATGATGTTTCAGTTTAAATGGAGGGTGATAACCCTTGGTTGAATAGCTTTAGTGTCCCTTTACGTTGGCGCCAAACTGGATGGGAGATGATGCTTGGCAGAATAGGGAGAGGACTCTTCATCTTGGCGCCTAAATGAGACCACATGCAAGGCAAATGGGGCCTGGTCATATGGCATGCACATGGGTGATCTAGGGAGTCTTGTGGTGCAGCCTTGTGCATGGAATGATGGCTGGCCATGTGCTCCATCTTGGGCGTGCATGTGTCTCCTACCAAGATAGCTTGAGTGTGGAGCTAGTTAGCAAGCATGGGCTGTTTGTGAACAAACTTCCTAGCCGAATCCTTATGAGCTCCATAACAACATGTTTAGCTACATTCAGCTACCTTTCACAGCACTTTTGGCAACTCAACTCCAAATAGTCCAACTAGCTGAGTTTAGCTAGCCTTAAGCTCCTCTAGCTGAATCGAGCTTTCCTTAGTGTTCCATGACTTTCCTTGTACTTTGTGAGCTGTTTGTGAGCTGCATATGACGTCCAAATCATCCACCAAGCTATCTCATCGTGCATCACACTCCAATGTACTTATATGTGCAAGGAAACAAGGTAAGTCCATGGCATTGAGCTGTTATGAGCTAAATACCTTGCTGCCATGTAAGAATATGGTAATGTGAGCTGTATGGTGAATGGATCTTCAACTTGGCTGCTAAATGAGACCACATACAAGGCACATGGGGGCTGGTCATATGGCATAGACATAGGTGATCTAGGGAGCCTTGTATTGTATCCTTGTGCATGGAATGATGGCTGGTCATGTGCTCCATCTTGGGCGTGCATGTGTCTCCTACCAAGCTAGCTTGAGTGTGGAGCTAGTTACCAAGCATGGGCTGTTTGTGAACAAGCTTCTTAGCTTAATCCTTATGACCTTAATAACAACATGTTCAGCTACATTCAGCTACCTTTGACATCACTTTTGGCAACTTAGCTCCAAATAGTCCAACTAGCTGAGTTTAGCCAGCCTTAAGCTCCTCCAGCTGAATCGAGCTTTCCTTAGTGTTCCATGAGCTGCCTTGTACTTTGTGAGCTGTTTGTGAGCTGCATATGACGTCTAAATCATCCACCAAGCTATCTCATCGAGCATCACATTCCAATGAACCTATATGAGCAAGGAACCAAGGTAAGCCCATGGCATTTGAGCTGTTATGAGCTAAATACCTTGCTGCCATGTAAGAATATGGTAATGTGAGCTATGATTGAAGGTCATGAGCTAAATATATCATCTCATAATATGTGTAAGATAATGCATGAAGCTTAAGAGCTAATATGAATGCATATGAACTAATAAAATGAATTATAATGATGATGCCTTGATGTATATAAGGTAATCAAGTTCAATATGATTATAAGACTATCCTAACTTGCTTAAATATCAATGTGCATGCTGTGTTCATACTAAGTTATTCTTTAACTACATAACAAGAATTCTTATCATGAATTGTATTATAAAAGCATGTAGTATATAATTAATATATATAGTAATATCAAGAATTCTTATCATGAATTGTATTATAAGAGTACTCACTTTATTGATAGAAACGTGTTTGCATCAGAGATCAAAAGGGGAATTGTTAGAAGCCAAATTATATTCCCGAGAGTAAACACGAGTGTTGAGTGGAGTGATCTCTTAATTTTCTTTGGAGTGAAGATTGTGAGGCTTTGAGAGCGTGCTGGTAAAGTTTTAATTTATTTTCTTTCTACTAACAATGTCTTATAATGATCTTTGAACAAATTGGGGCTTACAACAATTAAACATTCCAGCCCATATGAATTGCAATGGTTTGAACAACGAGGAGAGATGAGGTCAAAACAAACTTGTTCCATTCTCACTTGGAAGTTACAAAGAAGAGATTCTATGTGACGTGGTGCATATGCATACAAGTCATTTACTCTTGGAGAGGCTATTACAATTTGAAAAGCGGGCTGTCCATGACGGTTTCACAAACCGATACTCTTTCTTTCACAATGAAAGGAAAATCATATTGACTCCACTTTCACCAAACCGAGTAAATGAAGATCAAAACACCTTGAGAAGAACATTGAAGCAAAGAACAACTAAATACAATGCAAATGAAGAATGTTTGGAGAAAAATTCAAATGAACAAAAGCATTTTGAAGTTAAACAAAATGTTGGAGTTGGAAATGATGAACAGAGAGTGGATGAAAAAATCGTTGGAGTTGAAAAGAATGAATTTGGAGGAAAAGAGGAGAGTGAAGAACAATTTTTATCTTTTCCTATTAATATCTAGTGGGTTGAAGACACTATCACCACCCCTCAAACAAGTTTGTGGAGACCGGGATTGCGATCCTTAGCATTATTTCTTCTTTGGCGTTTTTGAGATACAACAACAACACCATCTCCATTTCATCATCAACACCATCATCTTCATCCATCAAGACCATCAATTCTGTAGCCATCTCTATCCTTTATTTATTTCATTTCATTCCTTATCTTTATCATTTCATTCCTTATCTTTATCATTTCATTAATCTTCCTTTATTAATCATTTCCTTTTCTTATCTATGTTGCAGCCAAGCTTATAATTCAAGGACATCAGAACTTGTCAATCCTAGGTCGGGACACAATAAGGCTATCTACTCTCTTCTCTAAAAGCGTGTAGATCACTTTACATCAATGCATGAATATCATATAACATGGTAGTAAATGATAAATGGAAACATGTGATAATTGTATCCTAAGAAATGATATGTAATTATAGCATATATTTGAATGATATGAAAAACATGATGAACTAAACATAGGATGGTATGAATGATATGATAATTTACACTAACATGTGAATGCATGCTTATGATAGAATACAATGTATAAATGATATAATATAAGATAAGGTAAGGAAAAACTCCCTTAGAAACAACAATGAAAAATGTACATGGTGTGATTAATTCATGGAGAAAATTGAGCTAGACTAGATCACATCACAATTCCTCCATTTCAAGGAAGAACTGATCTGGAAGCATATCTTGACTGTAATCAAAATCGAGCATATTTTTGAATGCCAAAACTACATGAAGCAAAGGAAAGTAAGGATTACCGCTATAGAATTTGTGGACTACGCCAATGTTTGGTGGGACCAATTAGTAAGTTCGAGAAGAAGAAATGGTGAACGACCAATCAATACTTATGAAGAAATGAAGGCCATTATGAGGAAAAGGTTCGTGCCTACTCACTATCACCGTGATATTTATCACAAGCTTCAAAATCTTAAACAATGAAATCGGAGCATTGAATTTGGTGGGACCAATTAGAGTTCGAGAAGAAGAAATGGTGAACGACCAATCAATACTTATGAAGAAATGAAGGCCATTATGAGGAAAAGGTTCGTGCCTACTCACTATCACCGTGATATTTATCACAAGCTTCAAAATCTTAAACAATGAAATCGGAGCATTGAAGATTATTTCAAATGATTCTAGCCAATGTCGATGAAGACAGGGAAGCAACCATGGCAAGGTTTTTATCTGACTTAAATCCTAAAATTGCGAACCTTTTTTAACTGCAACATTGTGTAGAGATTGAGGAGATAGAATATATGGCCATGAAAATTGAACGACAAATTAAAGAGAAGGTCTTCAACCAAAGTAGACCAAGTTCGGCCACCAAATAAAAGCAAGTGGGAGAATCCAGTAAGGGTAAATGACACGATCCAAACGAGCTCCAAATTTTCTCC
This sequence comes from Hibiscus syriacus, assembly GCF_006381635.1. Taxonomy (NCBI): domain Eukaryota; kingdom Viridiplantae; phylum Streptophyta; class Magnoliopsida; order Malvales; family Malvaceae; genus Hibiscus; species Hibiscus syriacus. The sequence continues at coordinate 3,184,420 of NW_024062296.1, read as the reverse complement.
ATGACTTATTCATACCATGGATGTTTTTCATTACTGATTCTAAGGGAGTTCTTTCTAACCCTATCTTATATTATATCATTTATACATTCTATTCTATCATAAGCATGCATTCACATGTTAGTATAAGTTATCATATTATTATTTCCATCCTATGCTTAGTTGATCAAGTCTTTCATATCATTTCAAATATATGCTATGATTACATATCATTTCTTAGGATATAATTATTACATGTTTCCATTTATCATTTATGAATACCATGTTATATGATATTCATGCATACGTATGTTATATCATTCAATACATTCATGAAATGGAAGCATGAATCAATACATTCATGAAATGGAAGCATGCTTAATCATTCAATTGTTAGCTCATATGCATTCATTTTAGCTCCTAGGTCTTACACATTAGCTTACATATGTTATATCATTATGTACTTAGCTCATGACATGCATTCATAGCTCATATCACTCAAACACCTCATGACAACATGCATTTTACCTTAAATGAGGTCACACATTGCTTATTTTATTTGTTTGGTGATTCCTATAGGTGAAACATAAAACAAGGCATACTATGGTAACTTGGCTAGCTAAAAGGACAAGCATAACAACTCACACTAGGTCATGAACATTTTGGCAGCTCATTTCATCACATAAGGAGCTTAAACTTAGCTGGAGGAGCTAGCATGTAGATGAACTTAGCTGGAGGAGAGCTTTGGACCAAATTGTTCAAAAGTAGACTAGAGATAACTGGAAGTAGCTGGGAGAGTAGCTGAGGAACTGAGAAGACCAAAGCTAACTAGCTTGAGTTCGTCAAGCTATAACTCACCTAGTTAGCTACCAAGACACTCATCTAGCTTACCTTGAAGGTAGTTCATCTCTAGGCTGCCCAATGGATGCCATGTTATTAGATGCATGTTGGAAGCTAATTCACACATAGTTATTGCCTATCTTCATTCCATGGACTTTAAGACATCATCTTATGTTTGCAACCTCACCAAAGCATTGTAGGAAGACCCATGTGCATTCCAGTAGGCTGCCATATGCATCATTCAAGCATGTGCATTCCATGTGACATCAAATTGGTGCCAAAACACCAAGGGATGCTTTCCTATTCGACCAAATACTCTTTCCTCTTCATTTTGGCGCCCAAATAACTTCCAAATGCATTCAAATCATCCTTAGGGCCGAACCAACACATATCCATTCGGCAAAGAGCATGTATCTTCATTTAAATCATGTATTTTCATCAAAAATCATGTAACCATCAAGTGTTTATTTGGCCTAAACCCTTTGAAAACTATAAATAAGCCATCATATTTCATTTGTAATTAGACCTTTTGATTAATATAAGTGAGATTATTCTCTTCCTTAAGTCATGGTGACTTTTATCGACTTATCAAGTATTTTATACTTGTGGCGTCAACCCTTTTATTTTCACCTTGATACTTCTGGTTCCTAGTTCATATAACTAGTGGGTCAAAGTACATAATACCATCCCTTAAAGAAGTAATATAAAGTCTGGTTCTTTGCTCTCTATAGCATTGGTTCTTCTTTGAGTCTTCTTCAAGATACTACCCTCACTACCATCCCTTTGTTTCATAAGCCATAACCATAGCCTTATCAACCATGTTCAGCTTCCATCTCTCATTTTAAACAACCCACTTATTCACCATACGCCTACCACCCTTAACCCTCTCTTTTTGAGCCATTCAATTGTGCAAGTTGTTCGCTTTCTTCCTAGATTCACAATCAATTTGTTAAGGTACCAAATGCCTTACATCAAGCGGTAATCAGAGCTATTGGTGAAAGAAAGAAATGTGCAACAACAACAAAAAAAACAAAAAGAAGTGCAAAGTGAAGTGCAAAGGCAAAGAAAAAGAAAAATCAGAAAAGAAAGTGAAGAACTCAAAAGAAAGAAAAATATCCAGTACTCAAAAGAAGAAAAAGCAAATAAAAGAAGTTAGAGCACTCATCAACAATTATCATCACCAAGCAATTCAAGTAAGCCGTTTAAATTGATTGTGGTGATAGAAGGTTCTGAAGTGACTTGTGTAAGTAATCATTTTATTCTCTTCTTTCTATTTCTAAGCCACCCTTTCATTATATTTGTTTTTCAGTCCTACTAACCCTTTTGCAGTGACGTCAAACAAGTAGAAATTTACTTGATACGGTCTTGAGTAAAGTTCTCTAGAAATTGAGACAAGAGAATCGAGAGGAAAAAGGCTGGAGAGTGTGTGATATAAGAAGAGGACAAGTAAAAGCCATTAAGTCCTAGAGTCCTAGAGGACAAGTTTCCTTGGAGTGACTCGTGAGGCTTTGTGAGAGTATATTCTGGTAAGGTCCTACACACATTTCATTTTTCCTTATTTGCTAACATATCTCTTCCATCCAACATCTTTGTAGTCAAAAGGACTTTTAACATTCAAAGTCAAGAGGATGAACAAAGAGAAAACATCTTCCATACCAAATGTCACGAGGGACATAAAATTTCTGTGGTGATCATTGATGGAGGAAGTTGTACAAACGTAGTAAGTACTCACATGGTGGAAAAGTTGGGTCTCAAGACTTCCAAACATCCTCATCCATACAAACTTCAGTGGCTCAACGATGTCAGAGAAGCCAAGGTAACCAAACAAGTTGTTGTACCTTTCTCAATTGGAAGATACGAAGATGAAGTCGTTTGTGACGTGGTGCCAATGAGTGCAAGCCATATTATATTAGGATGTCCTTGGCAGTTTGACAAGAAGGCTACCCATGACGGATTTTTTAACAAGTATTCTTTCCAACATCAAGGAAAGAAAATCATATTGGTGCCTCTTCTTCCAAGTCAAGTTCATGAATGTCAAGTGACCCTTAAGTCATATAGAAGAATGGGAGAAAATGAAGGCCATAAAAAGAAGCTTTGAAGAAGAATGTTTTGAGGAGACAAGAAGAATTGGAAATGAATTTGTTGAAGTTGAAAAGGATGTTTTGCAACTAGTGGAGCAAATTGAAAGTGGCAAATTTGAAAAGATGAGTGTAGAGAAGAGAAGCAGAGTAAAGGACAAATTTTACCTAACAAATCTTCTTCTACTATTTATTTTTCCTTGCATGATATTCAAAGAGACAAATCTTTTCAAGTAAAAAATTCAAGAAACATGTATTTTGAAAAGCCAATAGGTGTGACCTTTGGTAATCCACAAGACATGTCCTTTGACATTCCAACAGTTATGCCACTTGAAGTTCAAAAAGATGTGTCACTTGAAGTGCCACAAGTTGTGATCATTGAGAGGCTCCAAGTACATTGTAACTATTAAAGAGATTTCAACAACCAATGGAGTTTTCCATCATCAAGCAACCAACACCCTTTAAACATCCTCCATGTTTTGTTATTTACATTAATCTTGTTTATTCAGTTTCTAACTTTTGTTTAATTTGCAGTGAAATGATTCATATCTATGGAGTTATTTTCACATGTGTTGAACAATTCGAATAGATGAATCGAGCACTATCCACCAGCTCAAAAGCTATCATTTGGAAAGGTACAAAGTTTAAAGGAGTGATCCAAAAGGCAAGTTCTATTCTAAAAGGATATCACGTTTCCAAAGAGGGATCTCAATGGGCTTGTGCCTTTTCAATTGAATGTGTTGTTTCAAGTAAAAAGGTAAGATTATTCACCCACAAAGGAGATGATTCCCTTGAAGAGTTAGAGATTTATCAAAGGGCACATGATGGTTCAAAGGAAAACTTCCAAAGATTATGTCTTTTCACCAAGGGTGATGAATTTCCAAATAGATATGATGATTTAAATCAGAACCAAGGAGTTATTATCTTCACCAAAGGACATGTCTCTCTTGTTCAAAGGACATATGATGGTTCCCAAACATTGTGTCCTCCCATAAAAGGACGTGAAGTTACCAGAATTAAAGCCAAGAGTTTCAACATTTCGTGTGAAACATCTATTGGATGAAAAAATAAGGATTCAATCCTTCTAACATCAAGAAGGTCTTCAATGAGAAACTACTTCGATTTGAGGACAAATTGCCTAAAAGAAGTGGAGGATGATACGATCCAAACTAGCTCCAATTTTCTCCATGACTTAATAACACCATGGATATTTTTCATTGTTAATTCTAAGGGAGTTCTTTCTTACCCTATCTTATATTATATCATTCATACATTATATTCTATCATAAGCATGCATTCACATGTTAGTATAAGTTATCATATTATTATTTCCATCCTATGCTTAGTTGATCAAGTCTTTCATATCATTCAAATATATGCTATGATTACATATAATTTCTTAGGATATCATTATTACATGTTTACATTTATCATTTATGAATACCAAGTTATATGATATTCATGCATACAACATATAACCAGATCTGTATGATTGATACACAATGTTATAAGTATGTTAGATTAATCTTACATCCATTTAAGTGTGATTCAATACATTCATGAAATTGAAGCATCCTTAATCATTCATTTATTAGCTCATATGCATTCATTTTAGCTCCTAGGTCTTACACATTAGCTTACATATGTTATATCATTATGTACTTAGCTCATGACATGCATTCATAGCTCATATCACTCAAGCAGCTCACGGCAACATGCATTTTACCTTAAATGAGGTCACACATTGCTTATTTTATTTGTTTGGTGATTCCTATAGGTGAAACACAAAACAAGGCATATTATGGTAGCTTGGCTAGCTAAAATTACAAGCATAGCAGCTCACACTAGCTCATGAATATTATGGCAGCTTATTTCTTCACATAAGGAGCTTAAACTTAGCTGAAGGAGCTAGCATGTAGCTGAACTTAGCTGGAGGAGAGCTTTGGACCAAATTGTTCAAAAGTAGACTAGAGGTAGCTGGAAGTAGTTGGGAGAGTAGCTGAGGAACTGAGAAGACCAAAGCTAACTAGCTTGAGTTCATCAAGCTACAACTCACCTAGTTAGCTACTAGGACACTCATCTAGCTTACCTTGAAGGTAGTTCATCTCTAGGCTGCCCAATGGATGCCATGTCACCTAGATACATGTTGGAAGCTAATTCACGCCTAGTTGTTGCCTATCTTCATTCCATGGACATTAAGACATCATCCTATGTTTGCAACCTCACTAAAGCATTGCAAGAAGACCCATGTGCATTCAAGTATGATGCCATGTGCATCATTCAAGCATGTGCATTCCATGTGACATCAAATTGGCGCCAAAACACCAAGGGATACTTCCTATTCGGGAAAATACTCTTTCCTCTTCATTTTGGCACCTAAATAACTTCCAAATGCATTCAAATCATCCTTAGGGCCGAACAAACACATAGACATTCGGCCAAGAGCATGTATCTTCATTTAAATCATGTATTTTCATAAAAAATCATGTATTTTCAAAGGGATTTTAACATTGGTCGAACCATCAAGTGTTTATTCGGCCTAAACCCTTTGAAAACTATAAATAGGCCATCATATTTCATTTATAATCAGACCTTTTGATTAATATAAGTGAGATTATTCTCTTCCTTAAGTCCTGGTGACTTTTATCGACTTATCAAATATTTTATACTTGTGGCGCAACCCCTTTCTTTTCACCTTTATACTTCTGGTTCCTAGTTCATATAACTAGTGGGTCAAAGTACTTAATACCACCCCTTGTAGAAGCAATATAAAGTCTGGGTCTTTGCTCTCTATAGCATTGGTTATTCTTTGAGTCTTCTTCAAGATACTATCCTCACTACCATCCCTTTGTTTCATAAGCCATAACCATAGCCTTATCAACCATCTTTCGCTTACATCTCTCATTTTAAATAACCCACCTATTCACCATACGCCTACCACCCTTAACCCTCTCTTTTTGAGCCATTCACTTGTGTAGGTTGTTTGCTTCCTTCCTAGATCCACAATCAATTTGTTAAGGTACCAAATACTTTACATCAGTAAAGAAATAAAAACAAACACTTTAGAGAGGTCCAAAGACATCATGTGTTTTAAGTGCTTTGGAAAAGGACATGTTACAAGCCAATGTCCCAACCGAAACACTATGATATTGCTGGACAATAAAGATGTTGTCTTAGATTCTAAAGACCATGTTCATGATGAGGAACCAGAAGCAATCCATGAAGAATATCCAAGATAGATTGTTGATTACGGAGAAATGTTTGTTTCAAAGAGGTGCCTCCAATCACAATCAATTAAGGAGGATCTACCAAAAAACAACATTTTTCACACAAGGTATCATATCAAGGACAAAGTTTGTACAATGATTATTGATGGAGGGAGTTGCACAAATGTAGCCAATACTATGGTGGTGGATAAACTCGGCTTGAAACCTTAAAACAACCAACTCCATATAAACTCCAATGGCTCAATGAAGGATGTGAGTTAAACATTACTAAATAGGTTCTAATTCCTTTTTAGTTGGTAGGTACAAGGATGAGGTACTTTGTGATATTGTCCCTATGCAAGCTAGCCACATTCTACTTGGGAGGCCATGGCAGTATGACAAAAGGGAAATTCATGATTGTTATCACAACCAATACTCATTTAAGCATAAAGGACGTAAGGTAACTTTGGTGCCTTGGACATCTAAAGAAGTCCAACAAGATCAAATGCATATGTGAAGAAGTGTCCAAGCCTTGTGAAAAGACAAACTACCATTAAAGAATGAAGGTGGACAACATATTCATTATGTACTTATGTACTTAGCTTATGACATGCATACATAGCTCACAAGATCATATTCATGCACGACAGTAAGGTAATTGGATCATACAAGCTCAATGCCTTTGATTTACCTTGTTTTCTTTGCACATGTAGGTACATGGAAACATGGCACATATTGGGGTAGCTTGTTGGAGTATTAGGATCCATATGCAGCTCACAATTAGTTCACAAACATCATGGCAGCACGTGGAGCACAGTGGGAAGCTCAACTCAGTTAGAGGAGCTCAAGGCTAGCTCATCTCAGCTAGTTGTACTATTTGAAGACAAGTTACTGAAAGTGACAACAAATGTAGCTGACATAGCTGAAGGAGATGCTTGGGAGATCACGACTAAGAAGATCCTTCATCGCCAACCCTTGCATAGCTTGTTAGCTAAACACATGCAAGCTTGAAGATAGCTCAGCTCAAGCCCAAGGCTGCTGTAAATGTTTTGTCTTCATCTTATGGATAAGGCTACACCATAAGCCTCCTAGAGAACAATATGCATGCCTTGTGACTAGCTAAGCCATGTGCTATGCGTGTGCCTCTTTTAGGCGCCAAGATGAATGTTTAGATAACCATTCGGCCAAGTAGCCTTACCATTCAAATTGGCGCCAACTTGGGTTGCAAGTTATCTTCATCTTTCTCTTTATGATGTAAGGTACTTCAACCTTAAATTGATTATGGATCTAGGAATGAAGCAAAACAACCTACATAAGTGAATAGCTCAAATAGATGGCGTGGTGGTGATGTATTGGTAAATGGAGGGCTATTTATATTGTGAGAATGGTAGCGAAAGTAGGTTGATATGGCTATGGTATGGCTTATTAAAGAAATGATGTTGGATGAGGATAGTCTCTTAGAAAGACCAAGGAAGAATCAGTGCTACAATGAGCAAAGACCCAGCCTCACAAATCTTTCAAAGGGGTGGTAACAAAGTACTTGGACCCACTATCTATAAGGAGATAGGAACCACAAGTATCAAGGAATAAAGGTTGACGCCATAAGTAATTAACTTACTTGATAAATTGATAAAAGTCACAAGGACTTGTGAAAAGAGAATAATATCCCTTAAATTATTTGAAAAGTGTGTACAAAATAAATAGGACTAGCCTATTTATAGTTTTTGAAGGGACATGGCCGAATGGATACATAGTGGTTCAGCCAGCCCTTGTGTCCCTCTAAAATGACATAATTATTTGAATAATTAACAAAAGCATAAGTGTTGTTCAACTGAATGGAGGCGGCATGTCTCATGGCCTAATAGTGCTTTAGCCTTTTCAAGTTGGCCCCAATTTAAAGGGTAAGGCTGCTTGGCCGAATGGTTATGTAACCATCCATCTTGGTGCCTAAACCATGCACACGCATAGCACATGGCTTGGCTAGTCACAAAGCGTGCAGATGGTTCTTGATGTAGGCTGATCTACACGCTTTGGTGGAAGAGAGTAGATAACCTTATTGTGTCTCGATCTAGGATTAACAACTACCGATGTCCTTGAATTATTATAAGATTGGGTTGAAATAAAGATAATAAAGAAATACGATTAATATTGGAATAATAAATGGAAAAATAAGATAAATGATGAAATGAAAGAATAGGGATAAAGATGGCTGCAGAATTGATGGTCTTGATGGATGAAGTTGATGGTGTTGATGATGAAATAAAGATGGTGGTGTTGTTGTATCTCAAGCACACCAAGGAGGAAACAATGTTAAGCACAATCCCGATCTTCACAAACTTGCTTGAGGGGTGTTAGAAGTGTCTTCAACCCACTAGATATAAATCTAGGAATTTAAGAATCAATATGAAGGAATGACGCCACAAGTATATGAATTATACTTGTTTAATCGATAAAGTTCACATAGAACTTTGAATAGAAATTAACTCACAATAGTATGTTTTATATAAGAGATAAGATGAGTACAAATGAAGGCAAGCCTCTCAATTTATAGGAAATGAGAGGGCTTGGCCAAATGGTTTACATAGGGATTCGATTAGGTACATGTCTCTATGGAAGTACATAATGATTCAAGATGAAAGGAGAAGTCCATTGGCTTGGTGTTGGTTCAGCTAACCCTTCATGAAGGGGCTTAATGTTTCGGCAATGGATGGGGAGACATCTCCCTTGGCTGAATGTGCATGTTGGTTCAACTTGGCACCAAAATCATCTCCTTGGCCGAATGATGATGTGCCTCCTCATGCTTGAAGCCAAAGCTCTCATGTGCAAGGCATGTGGTTTGGCCGAATAGGTATGGAGCTCTATATCAAGACTCCTGGTGATTTAGGCCTCCAATAGGGGTAATCTCTTCATGATACATGCATGATCATGACCAACTTTCTCCGTAACTTGATTATTCCATGAACGTTCTTCATTGCTTCTTCTAAGGGAGTTCTTTCTCACCATATCTTATATTATATCATTTAGACATTCTATTCTATCATAACCATGCATTCACATGTTAGTATAAATTATCATATTATTATTTCCATCATTTTTTTATTTGATCATGTTTTTCATATCATTCAAATATATACTATGATTACATATCATTTCTTAGGATATTATTATTACATGTTTCCATTTATCATTTATTATGAATACCATGTTATAAGATATTCATGCATACAACATATTCACATCTTTATAATTGATGCACAATGTTATTTCAAGTATCTTAAGTATGTTATATTAGTCTTGCATTCATTTAAGCATGATTCATCACATTTATATAATGGCAACATACTTATCATTCATTTTATTAGCTCATATGCATTCATTTTAGTTATTAGGCTTTAAACACTAGCTCACACATATTATATGATGATATCATTAGCTTATTACATGCAATCATAGCTCACAATACCATGATCATACACGGCAGTAAGGTAATTAGCTCATACCAGCTCAATGCCATTGAATTACCTTGTTTCCTTGCACATGTAGGTACATTGGAGCATGAAGCACATTATGGTAGCTTGGTGGATCATTTGACATCAATATTCAGCTCCTAATTAGCTAACAAAAGATATTTTAGCTCATGGAGATTTATGGAAAGCTCAACTCAGTTAAGGGAGCTAGCATGTAGCCTTTACTTATATCGCTAGCTCACAACTAGCTTGAATGGAGCTAAGTCACGCCTAGTTGCTGCCCTCCTTCAACCCATGCACGCTCAAGATGATGCACATGACCAGCCTTCATTCTATGCACAAGGATGCACCACAAGTTCCCTTAGAACCCCCATGTGCATGCCATATAACCAGCAACCACATGCCTTACATGCGATCTCCATTTAGGAGCCAAGATGAAGGGATATCTATCCATTCGGCCAAGCATCATTTCCTCTCCAATTTGGTAACAAATTGAAGGGGTTCATGAGCTATTCGACCATGAGACATGTTCTTAAACTTCAACCAAAACAACACCTATTTATTCATGTTATTTAGCATTTAAATTATGTTTTTATAGAGATACACAAGGGCTGACCAAAACCCCTTGTAACCATTCAACCATGCCCCTCCAAAACCTATAAATAGGAAGTTATATTTCATTTTGTAAAAATACCTTTTTGATTAATTCACGTGAGATTATTCTCTTTGCTTAAGTCCTTGTGACTTTTATCAACTTATCAAGTAAATTATTTACTTGTGGCGTCAACCCCTTTCCCTTGATACTTGTGGTTCTTATCTCTATATAGATAGTGGGTCCTAGTCCTTATTACCACCCCTTAAAGAAGCAATATAAAGTCTCGATCTTTTCTCTCTATAGCATTGGTTATTCTTTGAGTCTTTTTTAACATACTACCCTCACAACCATTCCATTGTTTCATCAACCAAACCATAGCAATAACATCCTTCCACTACCATCTCTCATATCATAAATAGCCTACCTATTCACCTTTACATCTACCACCAAACCATCTATTTAAGCCATTCACTTATGCAAGTTGTTTTGTTTCCTTCTTAGATCCACAATCAATCGAGAATGTAGCATTACATTACAACAAGGTGTAATCAGAGCTTTGGTGGAAGAAGCAAATGTTCAACAACAACAAAAAATACAAAAAGAAGTGTAAGTGAAGTGCAAGTGAAGAAATCAAAATCCATAAAAGAAATTGAAGCACTCAAAAGAAGAAATTGAAAGTACTCAAAAAGAAGAAAAAGAAAAGAAAATAAAAGAAAGAAAAGTTGAAGCACTCATCAACAATTCTCATCACCAAGCCATTCAAGTAAACCTTTAAATTGATTGTGGTATTGAAGGTTGTGAAGTGACTTTGTGTAAGTAACCCCTTTTATTCTCTTTTTTATATTTCTAAGCCGCCCTTTCATTATATTTTGCTTTTCATTCCTACTAACCCTTTTACAACCGACGCACAATAAGTAAAATTTACTTGATACGATTTTGAGTAAAGTCATTTAGAACTTGGGATATAGAGAATTGAGAGGAAAAAGGCTAGAGCATGTGTGAGATTAGAAGAGGACAAGTAAAAGCCTTAAAAATCCTAGAGTACAAACATGAGTGGATTGAGTGAAAATCAAGTGTCCTTGGAGTGACTCGTGAGGCTTTGTGAGAGCATTATTGGTAAGGTCTTGTACACATTTTCTTTTTCCTTATTTGCTAACAAGTCTCTTCAATCCAACACCTTTGTAGTCAAAAGGACTTTGAACATTCAAAGTCAAGAAGATGAACAAAGAGAGAATATCTTCCATACAAGATGTCACGTGGGAGATAAGGTTTCTGTGATGATCATTGATGGAGGAAGTTGTACAAATGTAGAAAATGCTCACATGGTGGAAAAGTTGGGTCTAAAGACTTCCAAGCATCCTCATCCTTACAAGCTTCAGTGGCTTAATGATGTGGGGGAAGCCAAGGTAACCAAACAAGTTATTGACCATTTATGAATTGGAAGATACAATGACGAATTCCTTTGTGACGTGGTACCCATGAGTGCAAGCCATTAGGTTGTCCTTGGCAGTTTGACAAGAAGGCTACTCATGATAGATTTTCCAATAAGTATTCTTTCCAACATCAGGAAAAGAAAATCACATTGGCGCCTATGCTTCCAAGTCAAGTCCATGAATGTTAAGTGACCCTTAAGTCACGCATAGAAGAATGGGATAAAATGAAGGCCATGAAAAGAAACTCAGAAGAAGAATATTTTGAGGAGACAAGAACAATTGGAAATGAAACTGTTGGGGTTGAAAAATCTGAAAGGGATAAGTGTATAGAAGAAAAGCATAATGGAGGACAGATTTTACCTAACCAATCATCTTGTACTATTATTTCTTTTATTGTGCAGGATAATCCAATATACATATCACTTAAAATTTAAGATACAAGAAACATGTCTATTGAAGAATCCATAGGTGTGACTTGTGGTGATCCATAGGACATGTCCTTTAAGGTTCCAATAGTTATGTCTCTAGAAGCTCAAAGAGATGTGTCAATTAAAGTACCAAGAGTTGAGATCATTGAGGCTTTGAGTACATTTCAATTATTGAAAAGAATTCGGCAACCAATGAAGATTTCCATCATTAAGCAACCAACGCCTATTAAACATCCACCCTGGTTTGCCAATTATATTCATTTTGTTATTAGTTTTTCATTTTATAACTTTGATTCATTTTGTAGAAATTTGATTAGTATAAGTGGTGTTATCCAATCAATCTATAATGGCAAAATCATTTGTCATTTTGAGTTTGATTGGTACATCAAATTCAGCCACTACGATGGTGTGAAGTAAACATTGTCCACCTTTTTAAAGGCCATCATCTGGAAGAGCACAAAGCTTAAAGTTGTTGACTTTATCCAATTGCTTAAAGGAGATCAAAAGTCAAGTTTATTCACCAACCATCACGATGATTCAAGCAGTAAGAGTGAAAAAATACAATGTTTTGAAAGGATACAACCTTTGGAGTACAAGACACCATTTTTGAACCAAAGGACATATCTTCTTTAGAGACAAATGATCAACGCATAAAGACAATTCAAGAGGTAAGTTATCCTTCCAAACTACTTTCCTTGCAGGAACCAATGGATGAAAAGTTACATTTAAGAGAAGTAATTCTTGAAGAAGAAATTCTCAAGTACATAATGATTCAAGTTGAAAGGGTAAGTCCCTTGGCGTGGTGTTGGTTCGGCTAACCCTTAATGAAGGGGCTTAATATTTTGGAAAGGATGGGGAGACATCTCCCTTGGCCAAATGTGCATGTTGGTTCAACTTGGTGCCAAAATCATCTCCTTGGCCAAATGATGATGTGCTTCATCAAGCTTGAAGCCAAAACTCTCATGTGCAAGATATGTGGTTTAGCTGAATAGGTATGAAGCTCTATCTCAAGTTTATTGCTGATTTAGGCCTCCAATGGGGGTGATATATTCACCAACATTTATGTAAGGTAATTCTACCTTTTCGATTGATTGTCTATCTAGAAAGGAAGCAAAACAACCTGCATAAGTGAATGGCTCAAAATAGATGGTTTGGTGGTAGATGTAAAGGTTAATAGGGTAGGCTATTTATGACACGAGATATGGTAGCAGAAGATTGTTGATATGGCTATGGGTTTGGTTGATGAAACGATGGAATGGTCGTGAGGATAGTATCTTAAATAAGACTCAAAGAAGAACCAATGCTATAGATAGCAAAGACCCAGACTTTATATTGCTTCTTTAAGGGGTGGTAGAAAGGACTTGGACACACTATCTATATGGAGATAAGAACCACAAATATCAAAGGGAAGGGGTTGACGCCATAAGTAAATGTTTTACTTGATAAGTCGATAAAAGCCACAAGGACTTAAGCATAGAGAACAATCTCACTTCAATTAATCAAAAAGGTCTGCTTACAAATGAAATATGATAGCCTATTTATAGGTTTTTGGAGGGGCATGGACGAATGGTTACAAGGGATTTCGGCCAGCCCTTGTGTCTCCCTATAAAGACATAATTTAATACATAATTAACTTGAATAAATAGGTGTTGGTTCGGTTAAAATATAGGAACATGTCTCATGGCCGAATAGCATTTGTATCCCTTCAAGTTGGCGCCAAATGGGAGAGTAAATGATGCTTGACCAAATGGTTAGATGGCTCTTCATCTTGGCGCCTAAATGAGACCACATACAAGGCACATGGTGGCTGGTCATATGATACGTACATGGGTTTTCTAGGAAGCCTTGTGGTGCAGCCTTTTGCATAGGATGAAGGTTGGTCATGTGCAACATCTTGGGCGTGCATGTGTCTTCCTCCAAGCTTGCTTGAGTGTGTAGCTAGCTAGCAAGAAAGGGGCTGGTTGTGAATGAGCTTCCTAGCCGAGACTTTGCAAGCTTCATGACAACACATTCATCTACATTCAGCTACACTTGATGTAACTTTTAGCAAATTGGCTTCAAATAGTCCAACTAGCTGAGATTAGTTTTCATTATTGTTCCATGAGCTGCCATGTACTTTACGAGCTATTTGTGAGCTGCATATGATGTCCAAATAATCCACCAAGCTACCCCAATGTCTTCCATGCTCTAATGTACCTACATGTGCAAGGAAAAAAAGGTAATTTCATGGCATTGAGCTGATATAAAGCTAAATACCTTGTTGTCATGCATGATTATGGTATTGTGAACTATGATTGCATGTCATGAACTAAACATATCATCCTATAAAGCTAATGTATAAAGGCTAAGAGCTAAAATGAATGCATATGAGCTGATAAAATGATGAATAAGTATGTTGTCATTATATAAATGTGATGAATCATGTTTAATATGATTTCAAGACTATTCTAACATGCTTAACATATCTAAATAACAATGTGCATATATTGTGAAGATGTGTTCATGCTAAGTTATTTATTAACTACATAACCAGTAACCTTAACATAAGATGTATCATAATAGCATTTATCATTAAACTAGTATAAAGTAAATATAACATAAAAATGTTCAAGAGTACTCCCTTTGTAAGTGAAAACATGCTTGCATCATCCCCACTTCTTTAGGGAGATTTGTCCTCAAATCGAATCCTTGCATAACTTCATGTTTCTTTGCTAAAAGAAAGCATCCTTTGAATGAATGTGTTCTCCCAATAGGTTCCCTTTCACAATATCTCCTTTTAGGCCTTTCTTTGGAATATAATTTACCAACAGGTACCTTTTAGGAATGATCGTCTTCTAGGGATATCCCTTTTGGAAGTGACCTTTCATGTGGTTGGTCTTGAAAAGTGAGAAGAAATGAGGTTTCAAATGAAGGGGTACTTACCTTTTGAAGATTAAGACCCTTGATGAAGAGTTATGACTTTGAATCCCGACCATCACCATTTTTCGTAGGAGACCCTTCATTTACCAGCAATGAGCCATCATATTTCTCCATGAAGAAGTTTGGTTTAATGCATCGTTCTTCTTCATTCTTCATTGGTGGCTTGTCTTTGCACCATGCTTGTACACTTTTTCGTATATGTAACTGATCTTGTTGTACTTCTTTAGGCATCAAAGGTACTAAGGTTACCTTGCGTTTTTCATGCTTAAAGTCGTATTGATTGTGATAACAGTCATGAATGGCTCTTTTGTCATACTGCCATGGTCTACCAAGTAGAATGTGGCTAGCATGCATAGGGAAAATGTCACAAAGTACCTCATACTTGTACCTACAAACTGAAAAAGGAATTAGAACCTGTTTAGTAACGTTTAACTCACCTCCTTCATTGAGCCATTGGAGTTTATATGGAGTGGGATACTTTGATGTTGGCAACCCAAGTTTTTCAACCATAAGAGTGCTGGCTACGTTTGTGCAACTCCCTCCATCTATAATCATTGTGCAAACTTTGTCCTTGACATGGCACCTTGTATGGAAAATATTGTTTCTTTGTAAATCCTCTTGAGATGCTTGTGATTATAGGCACCTTTCTAAAACAAGCATTTCTCCATGGTCTGCATTTTCTTTTGATTCTTCATCTTGGATTGCTTCAGGTTCCTCATCATAGATAGGTTCTTCAAAATCTGATACAACATCTCCGTTGTCAAGTACTATTATAGAATTTCGGTTGGGACATTGACTGGCCACATGTTCTTTTCCAAAACACTTAAAGCATTTGATGTCTCTGAACCTCTCAAAAGAGTTAGTTTGCTTTCTTTTCCCTTGCTGGATTCACCCACTTGAATAGTTTTGGTTACCTCTACAGATCCTTTGCTTGGACTGGAGTTGGTTTCGGGAAAGTATTAGGCTCTTGTTTTCATTTGGTGGTCAAATTTGGACTACTCCGGTTGAAGGCTTTTCTTTTAATCTGTCATTCAATCTTCATGGCCATATGTACCATCTCCTCAATCTCTACATAATGTTACAGTTCAACAAGGTTAGCAATGTCATGATTTAAGCCAGATAGAAACCTTGCCATTGTTGCTTCTCGGTAGTCATCAACATTGGCTCGAATCATGGCTATCTCCATCTCCTTGAAATAATCTTCTACACTCATGTTTGCTTGTTTAAGATTTTGTAGCTTATGATAAAGATCTCGGTGATAGTGAGTAGGCACGAACATTTTCCTCATAATGGCCTTCATTTCTTCGCACGTAGTGATGGGGTGTTCACCATTTCATCTTCTTGAACTAACCAATTGATCCTACCAAACTAGGGCACAATCCATGAATTCCATAGTAGCAAGCCTAACCCTTTTTTGCTCCGCATAGTTTTGACATTAAAAAGTGTTCTCGATCTTGATTACCCAGTCAAGAGAGGCTTCAGGATCAATTCGTCCTTGAAATGGAGGAATTGTTACCTTAATGATGCTGAAGTTATCATTCTGATTTCGATGAACGTCTCTTCTTGCTTCTGATGTTAATTCAGCCTCTTCTTCCTCAAATTCTTCCATTCTAGGGCGATTTATTCTCTGGTTGTTCAAAGATGCTTTAAATTGATCCATACATTCATACAAAGGCTCCAATTCTAATTTCAGTAATCTTGCAATTTCATGCATAATTGCTTGAGTTTGCATGTTAGGGGGCTTCTCTTTCAGGGGTTCCTCCTGGACTCTGAGACATGATTAGCGAAATAATAAATGAAAAATATGTGTAAAAGACCTTACCAGATTATCACTCTCACAAAGCCTCACGAGTCACTCTAGGACTTGAATGTCACTCAATCCGCTCGTGTTTGCACTCTGGATTTTTAAGGCTTTTACTTGTCCTCTTCTGATCTCACACACGCTCAAGCCTTTTTCCTCTCAATTCTCTTTATCCCAAGTTCTAAATAACTTTACTCAAAATCGTATCAAGTAAATTTTACTTGTTGTGCGTCGGTTGTAAAAGAGTTAGTAGGAATGGAAAGCAAAAGTATAATGAAAAGGGTGACTTAGAAATAGAAAGAAGAGAACAAAATGTGTTACTTACACAAAGTCACTTCACAACCTTCTATCACCACAATCAATTTAAAGGCTTACTTGAATGGCTTGGTGATGAGAATTGTTGATGAGTGCTTCAACTTCTTTTCTTTCTTTTCTTTTTCTTCTTTTTGAGTGCTTTCAATTTCTTCTTTTGAGTGCTGTGATTTCTTTGCTAGATTTTGATTTCTTCACTTGCACTTCTTTTTATATTTTTGTTGTTGTTGTTGTTGCACATTGTTTCTTCCACTAAATCTCTGATACCACTTGATATAAGATAATTCTACCTCTTCAATTGATTGGGGATCTAGAAAGAAAGCAAAATAACCTGCATAAGTGAATGACTCAAAATAGATGGTTTAATGGTAGATGTAAATGTGGATAGGGTAGGCTATTTATGATACGAGAGATGGTAGCGGAAGATTGTTGATATGGCTATGGGTTTGGTTGATGAAACAATGGAATGGTCGTGAGGTAGTATCTTAAATAAGACTCAAAGAATAACCAATGCTATAGAGAGCAAAGACCTAGACTTTATATTGTTTCTTTAAGGGGTGGCAGAAAGGACTTGGACCCACTATCTATATGGAGATAGGAACCACAAGTATCAAAGGGAAGGGGTTGATGCCTCAAGTAAATGATTTACTTGATAAGTCGATAAAAGCCACAAAGACTTAAGCAATGAGAATAATCTCACTCTAATTAATAAAAAAGGACTGCTTACAAATGAAATATGATAGCCTTTATAGGTTTTTGGAGGGGCATGGCAGAATGGTTACAAGGGGTTTCGACCACCCTTGTATCTCCCTATAAAGGCATAATTTAATACATAATTAACTTGAATAAATAGGTACTGGTTCGGTTGAAATGTAGGAACATGTCTCATGGTCGAATAGCACTTGTATCCCTTCAAGTTGGCGTCAAATGGGAGAGGAAATGATGCTTGGCCAAATGGTTAGATGGCCCTTCATCTTGGTGCCTAAATGAGACCACATGCAAGGCACATGGTGGCTGGTCATATGGCATGCACATGGGTGTTCTAGGGAGCCTTGTGGTGCATCCTTGTGCATAGGATGAAGGAAGGTCATGTGCAACATCTTGGGCGTACATGTGTCTTCGTCAAAGCTTGCTTGAGTGTGTAGCTAGCTAGCAAGCAAGGGGCTGGTTGTGAATGAGCTTCCTAGAGGAGACTTTGCAAGTTTCATAACAACATTCAACTACACTCGAATTCACTTTTAGTAAATTGGCTTCAAATAGTCCAAGTAGTTGAGATTAGCTGGCCTTGAGCTACTCCATCTGAGTTGAGCTTTCTTTAGTATTCCACGAGCTGCCATGTACTTTGTGAGCTATTTGTGAGCTGCATATGATGTCCAAATAATCCACCAAGCTACCCCAATGTGTGACATGCTCCAATCTACCTACTTGTGTAAGGAAACAAGGTAATTCCATGGCATTGAGCTGATATGAGCTAAATACCTTGTTGCCATGCATGATTATGGTATTGTGAGATGTGATTGCATGTCATGAGCTAAACATATAATCATATAAAACTAATGTATAAAGCCTAAGAGCTAAAATGAATGTATATGAACTGATAAAATAATCAATAAGTATGCTGTCATTATATAAATGTGATGAATCATGCTTAATATGATTGGAAGACTATTCTAACATGCTTAACATATCTAAATAACAATGTGCATATATTGTGAAGATGTGTTCATGCTAAGTTATTTATTAACTACATAGTCAATAACCTTAACATGAGATGTATCATAATAACATTTATCATTAAACTAGTATAAAGTAAATATAACATAAAAATGTTCAAGAGTACTCCCTTTGTAGGTGAAAACGTGCTTGCATCAAACGTGCTCCTTGGTGAAAGGGCATCTTCATGGACATCATCATTCATGAAAGGTCACAATGTTTGGGCAAGTTAACCTTCCATGTTTGAGCTAGTTCAGAGGTGAATGAGCTAGAGGTGAGCTGGCCACAGGTGAGTTGTATCATGGTGATTTGTTATGGCAGCTCCTTATGAAAAAGGTACCTCTTGAGGTGGCAACTATTTGCGAAAAGGTACGATTTCACAAATTTTGACTTAGGACAAATTTGAAGTGTCCTGAGTGGTGATGATGATGGTGCTACTCCCCAGCTGAATTGAAGTCATCTTGCAGCTCAATCTAGCTATTAGCTCATGGGTCCCCAGACAACTTCTCGCCAATGGTATCTTATGCTCTCTTAAACGTCCCTATATAAGTTTCCTTGCTATTACATGCTCTATTTAGCTACAATGTAGCTCCCAAGTTATGACTGAATGTACCTATACACATAACATAAAGAACTAAGTTAAGTATATGAACTTATATAATGTAATAAGGATGTGCATATTATAAAAATGTGAACTATAGATTATATTAATACCTCATGCATCATATGATAATTAATGAATATTATTATAATTATAGATTATATGCATGAATATCAATCAATGATGCAAACAATAAAGGCACATGTTACGATAATTCAAGTATAGACTAATATGCAAATGTATGCTCATAGTAATATATAATGCATAAATGAGTAAATATAATATAAAGTAAGGTAGAACTCCCTTATATTGAGCTTGATGGATCTTCAATGATGTGAGTATGTTATGAAGAAAGTTGGTGCTAGACATGATCACATCAGTTCTCTAGGAGGCTTATGGTGTAGTCTTATGCATAGGATGAAGACCAAACATGTGCAGCAGCCTTGGGCATTATCTGAGCTATCTTCATGCTTGCATGTGTTTAGCTAGCTAGCGATGCAAGGGCTGGTGGTAAAGCATCTTCGTAGCCATGATCTCCCAAGCTCCCTAGCATCTTCTTCAGCTATGTTCAACTACATTTTTTGTCACTTTCAGAACTTATCTTCAAAATAGTCCAACTAGCTAAAATGAGCTAGCCTTGAGCTCCTCCAACTGAGTTGATCTTCTCATTGTGCACCACTAGCTGCCATGATGTTTTTGAGCTAATTATGAGTTGCATATGGATTCCAAATACTCCAACAAGTTGCCCCAATATGTTCTATGCTTCGATGTACCTACATGTGCAAAGAAAAGAAAGTAAATCAAAGGTATTGAGCTTGTATGATCCAATTACCTTGTTGTTATGCATTAATATGATCTTGTAAGCTATGTATGCATGTCATGAGCTAAGTACATAATGATATAACATATGTAAACTAATGTATAAGACTTAGGAGCTGAAATGAATGCACATGAGTTAATAAATGAATAATTAAGCATGATTCCATTTCATGAATGTAATTAATCATGCTTAAATAAATGCAAGACTAATCTAACATACTTAACAAACTTATATCATTGTGCTTCAATCGTAAATATGTGGATATGCTAAATTCCTTTACTCATTAAATCACATAACTAACAACCTTAACATGATATGTATGATTATTTCATAGGTGATCATAATGATATAAAATAAGAAAAATATTAAGATGTTCAAGAATACTCCCTTTGCATGTGGTGAAAACATGCTTGCATCAATACTTCAACAACATCAAAAGCTCTTCCACCATTATGGTACTGACCACGTTAGTACAACTTCCACCATCTATAATAACAAAACATACCTTTTCATTCACATGGCATCGGATATGGAAAATGTTCTCTCGCTGTGCATTGTCTTCCATAACTTGAAGATTCAAACTTCTTTTAATTACCAAAGCTTCTCCTTGATCAACAGGATCTGCAAGAGTTATTTCTTCATTGACTTCAATGGGTGCCTCTTCTTCTCCTTCAGGTTCAGATTCTATTTCACCATTTCCATGTAAAAGCATGGTGTTCTGGTTAGGACATTGTGTAGATACGTGTCCCCTCCCAAGATATTTAAAACACCTAATGGCTCTTGAACGTTCAGTAGTTTGCTTTCCTCGGTTGGGATCCTTATTTACTTGCTGAGTCTTTAAAGATTCAGCTTGATCTTTGATAGGAGTAGGAGTTGGCTTCTTGATTTTATTTCGACTCCATTTGGATGATGTGGCGCAATATTGCGAGATGTATGTCTCCTCTTTAGTTGTCTTTCAATTTTCATTGCCATTTGAACCATCTCATCTATTTCGATGTAATGATACAACTCCAAGGTGTTGGCAATTTTGGGATTAAGTCCAGCAAGGAATCTCGCCAAAGTTGCTTCACGATCCTCCTCAATGTTGACTTGGATCATTTCCACTTCCATTTCTTTTTAGTAGTCCTCCACACTCCTCTGGCCTTTTTCAAGATTTTGTAACTTTTGAAACAAGTCCCGGTGATAATGAACAGGAATAAATCATTTACGCATAATACCTTTTATTTCATGCCACGTTGACACTAGTCTTTCTCCATTCCTTCTTCGATTAAGGGTAAGTTGATCCCACCATATTAAGGCATAGTATATGAACTCCATGGCTACCAATCTCATTTTCTTCATCTCGGAATAGTTGTGGCAACTAAAAACGTGTCACTTTTCTTTCTAGTTCGAGATAGGCTTCAGGATCAGTCTTTCCTTGGAGTTGAGGAATTTTGATCTTGATATTGCTCAATTTGTCATCAACAATGGCACATCTAGGGCCTTGGAATGCTATTTGTTCTCCATCATCTAAATTTTCTTGAACATCTTCTTCTGGAGGTGGTTGTTGTTGTTGTCTTCTAGGGACTCCATTATTTTTGGGCTGGTGGTAGATCCTGACGTTGATCTATATTTTCATGAAGAGCATCAAACTCTTCACGAAACATTCTCATCATTTTGCCAATGAGTGCCTACATTTGTAAGTTTGGTGTTCCTACATATTCTCTGGGGCTTTGACACATAGTTAGTGCAAATAAAATTAAATTAAAAACCTTAGCAGCACACTCACATAACCTCACTTGATCACTCTAAAGAAAATTTCAGATTACACTCCACTCACACTCGTGTTTGCACTTGGGGATATATCCTTGGCTTTTTCTAATCCCCCTTCTAATTTCATCCTCTCGTTTGCCTTTTTCCACTCGATTCTCTCTTATGGGCCTTTTTAAGAACTAACTCAAGATTGAGCAAGTTTCTTAGTTTGTGCGTCGGCTTAGAAAGAAATGGTTAGGGTATAGAAATGGTTGTGATAGGGGTATAATAGAAAAGGTTAAGAAAAAAAGATAAAGTAATGAAAATAAGGAAGATGACAGAATAAGAAAATGAAACAGTAAGAAAACTGAAGATAACTTACAACTCAAGTTGCAACACTTACTATCTTCCTTCACAAGAAACTAGAAGAAACAACAACGATACCTCCTTCTAGTTTGTTGTTGGGCAGATTGTATTGTGTTTCTCTTTGAGTGTACTTTGCAACTTTCTTCACTTTTTCTTTTTCTTTGAATTTTTCTTCTTTTTCTTTTCTTTCTTTTGCACTCCAAATTTTGATGTAGGAGTCTGTTTCTTTTCTTTTTCTTATTTCTTGTTGCTTTTTGCTGTAGCACTTGATTGTCATTCCAACAAAGCTCTGATTATCTCTTGATAAAGGCTAACCAGGCTTCTTCAATAATGGAGAAGTTGGCAACCTTGTTGTTTCCCGATCTAGGAGAGACAACAAATACTACACTTTGAATTGATAAGTATTCTGCAAAAATTAAAAGAAAGAAAAGATTAAAATGGAAATATGGAAGAAGAAAGGAAATGATAAGAAAAGAAATGGCAAGAAATGATATCAAAGTAGGCTGCAGAAAGTTTGAATAAATCTTAATCAAGTGATGTTGACTTCGACCTCCAATGGTGGTAATGAAGTATGCCTTGTTGATGAATGAAGGATTATTTAATGATGAAGAGATGGTAATGGAAGAATGATGATATGGGCATGAATGTGATGGAGGATGGTGATGGAAAGATGATGATGGAAATAGTATCTTATAAAACTAAGAAGGAACCAATGTTATACAGAGCAAAGACCCCTTTCTTATAAGTCTTATAAGGGATGGTAGCAAGGACTTTGACCCACTAGTTATATGAACTAGGAACCAGAAGTATCAAGGAAGGGATTGATGCCATAAACTTTAGAGAAGCTTGCTTAATCGATATAGATCTAAAAAGAACTTGAAGAGAGAACAATCTCATAAGGATTTTATATTATCAAAGGGTTGTCTTTACAAATGAATGCCAAAGCCTATTTATAGATTTGTAAAAGCTTGGCCGAATAGATGCATGCATTTTCGGAAAAGTACATAATTTAATTTGAAAATGCATGATGCTTGGATTAAAGGAAAAATCCTTGGCCGAATGGTCTTCTTATGGTTCATCTTGGCTCCAACTTTAAAGCAATACCTTGCTTTGGCCAAATAGGGAGAAGCCTCTTCACTTTGGCGCCCATTTCACCCACACATATGGCACATGTGTGGGCTGGTCATGAGTCACTCACATGGGTGGTGTAGAATGCATAAGGTGTGGACTCCTCCATGGCATGAAGATGAGCATCAAGTTTGACGTTACTTGGCATCAAACATGTGTCTAAATGACATGTCATTTAAGCTAATTTCCAACTGTTTGAGCTGAAGTTGAGATGGACATAGATGAAGGACATGTATATTAGTCTTAGGACAGCTCCTTGTGAAAAAGACACTTCTCGGAATGGTAACTCTTCGCGAAAAGGTACAAATCCACAAAATTTGACCTTGACCATATTTGAAGTGCTCTGTGTGGTGAAGATAATGGTGCAACACTCCATCTAAAATGAGGTGTCTAGCTAGCTCAAAAGTCCAGCTCAAGTCAGTTGTGAGCTTGGGGGTCAACTGGTAACTTTGTCTCAAAATGTCCTTGAGCTGTCCCGGAGTTGTCCTAGTCAAGTTTCCTTAGCTCATTGACTCTAATACTAGCTTTAAGTCAGCTCCCATGATGTGGCCGAACATGTTCCTATAAAATAAAGCATTTATAAGCTAAGTAATATAAGATATAAATATATATAAATATGTGGTTCATAATAATAACTTCATACATTCATAATATCATCATCATAACTATAAATATAATGTATGTAAGCTATTATCATAACTATGGCTTTGTCTCAAAATGTCCTTGAGCTGTCCCGGAGTTGTCCTAGTCAAGTTTCCTTAGCTCATTGACTCTAATACTAGCTTTAAGTCACGCTCCCATGATGTGGCCGAACATGTTCCTATAAAATAAAGCATTTATAAGCTAAGTAATAGATATAATATATAAATATGTTGGGTTCATAATAATAACTCATACATTCATAATATCATCATCATAACTATAAATATAATGTATGTAAGCTATTATCATAACTATGGTATAAAGAAATATTAAGTTAAAGAAAATCCCCCTTTGATTATTGAGAAATGTTGGAGATACAAGTCAATTTTTGGCGCTGAATTGGATCACTTCAAAATCCATCATGGGTAGCCTTCTTGTCAAACTGCCAATGACGTCCTAGTATAAGGTGGCTTGCACTCATGGGCACCACGTCACAAAGGACTTCATCATTGTATCTTCCAATTGAGAAAGGAACAACAACTTGTTTGGTTACCTTGGCTTCACCCACATCGTTGAGCCACTAAAGTATGTAAGGATGAGGATGCTTAGAAGTCTTGAGACCCAAATTTTCCACCATATGAGTACTTTCTACGTTTTTACAACTCCCTCAATCAATGATCACCACACAAATTTTATATCCCACGTGTCATTTTGTATGTAAGATATTATCTCTCTGTTCATCTTCTTGACTTTGAATGTTCAAATTTCTTTTGACTACAAATATGTTGGATGGAAGAGACATGTTAGTAAACAAGGAAAAATGAAATGTGTATAGGACCTTACCAATAATGCTTTCACAAAGCCTCACGAGTCACTCCAAGAAAACTTGAATGTCACTCAACCCACTCGTGTTTGCACTCTAGGAATTTAAAGGCTTTTACTTGCCATCTTCTGATCTCACACACATGCTCAAGCCTTTTTCCTCTCAATTCTCTTTATCCCAAGTTCTAGAGGACTTTAATCAAAACCATATCAAGTAGATTTTACTTGTTGGGCGTCGGCTACAAAAAGGTTAGTAGGAATGAAAAGCAAATAATATTGAAAATAGTGGCTTAGAAATAGAAAGAAGAGAATGAAAGGGTTACTTACAGAAAGTCACTTTACAACCTTCTATCACCACAATCAATTTAAAGGCTTAATTGAATGGCTTGGTGACAAGAATTGTTAATTAGTGCTTCAACTTTCTTTCTTTTTCTTCTTTTATTTTATTTTTCTTCCTTTTTTTTAGTGATTTCAATTTCTTCTTTTGAGTTCTTTGATTTTAATTGCTGGATTTTTCTTGATTTCTTTCACTTTGCACTTCACTGGCACTTCTTTTTGTATTTATGTTTTTTTATTGTTGCACGTTTGCTTCTTCCACCAAAGCTCTGATTACCGCTTGATGTAAGACAAATCTACCTTCTCGATTGATTGTAGATCTAGGAAAGAAGCAAAACAACCTGCATAAGTGAATGGCTCAAAATGGATGGTTAAGGGTGGTAAATGTAAATGTGAATAGGTAGGTTATTTAATATTTGAGAGATGGTAGCGGAAGGATGTTGATTTGGCTATGGTTTTGGTTGATGAAACTTTGGGATGGATGTGAGGATAGTAACTTAAAGAATACTCAATGAAGAACCAATGCTATAGAGAGCAATGACCCAGACTTTATATTGCTTATTTAAGGGGTGATATTTAAGGACTTGGACCCACTATCGATATGGAGATAGGAACCACAAGTATCAAGGGGAAGGGGTTGATGCCACAAGTATTAAAATACTTGATTAGTCGATAAAAGTCACCAAGACTTAAGTAAAGAGAAATTGTCACTTTAATTAATCAAAAGGTATGCTTACAAATGAAATATGATAACCTATTTATAGGAAATAGAGGGGCATGGCCGAATGATTACAAGGGGTTTCGGCCATGTCTTGTGCCTCTTTAAAATGACATAATTTAATGTTAAATGAGATAATATTTTGGCCCTAGATGAAGGGAAATAACCCTTGGTTGAATAGCTCTTGTGTCCCTTCAAGTTGGTGTCAAATGGGAGAGGAAATGATGCTTGGCCGAATGGTTAGATTTCTCTTCATCTTGGCACCTAAATGAGAACACATGCAAGGAATATGGGGCCTGGTCATATGGCACGCACATGGGTATTCTAGGGAGCCTTATGGTGCAGACTTATGCATGAGATGAAGGTTGGTCATGTGCACCATCTTGGGCGTGCATGTGTCTTCCTCCAAGCTTGCTTGAGTGTGTATCTAGCTATACAACAAGGGTTGTTTTGTGAATAAGCTTCCTATCCGAGACCTTGTAAGCTTCATAACAACATCTTCAGCAACATTCAGCTACCATTGATATCACTTTTGGTAACTTAGCTTCAAATAGTCCAACTAGTTGAGATTAGCTATCCTTGAGCTCCAACAACTGAGTTGAGCTTTCTTTAGTGTTCCACGAGCTGCCTTGTACTTTGTGAACTGTTTGCGAGCTGCATATGATGTCCAAAAAATCCACCAAGCTGCCCCAACGTGTGTTATGCTATAATGTACCTACATGTGCAAGGAAACAAGGTAATTCCATGTCATTGAGTTGATATGAGCTAATACCTTGTTGTCATGCATGATTATGGTATCGTGAGGTATGTTTTCATGTCATGAGCTAAATATATCATCTCATAATATGTATGAGCTAATGTATAATGTCTAGGAGCAAATATGAATGCATATGAGCTAATAAAATGAATGATAGGTATGCTGCCATGATGTATATGGGATCATGCTTAATATGATAGTAAGACTATTCTAACATGCTTAACATATAAAAATAACAATGTGCATATATTGTGAAGATGTTTTTATGGTAAGTTATTCTTTAATTATTAAAACAATATATAACATAACATATGAGGGTGTTAAGTTATCAAATGAATCAAAAGCTTCAAGATACTTAGTTAGGAGTACTTCCCTAAATTGTTTGGCCCTTGACCTAGTAATGGGACCTTGTGGCATTACTTCTGGATATGGAGTGGACGTGATCACATTAGCTTCGGCTTGTGTTGAAATATCGGGGGTGTCATCATCGGAGTCAGAATTGTAAGATCCATCACCTAGTATGGTTAGGGTCCTCATGTTTGGATAATTACGACTGATATGGCATCTTCCTAAGCATTTAAAACACTTGATGTCTCTTGCTCGGGTATCATCTTTAGGGGCTGGAAGTGTCTCATTCTTTGTTGGTCGCTGTTTCTCATTGCAGGGTCATCTATCGATTTTTTTTTGAGAATATGGAGCAGAAGACGAGGAAGGATTTGAAGGATTACCTTGGTAAGAGAATGAAGTACCTTGGTAATGTTATCTGAATCGGAATCTCCTTTGGATTTGTGCTTCAATTGTCATTACTTTCTTTAGTGTATCTTCAAGGTTTTCGTATCTATGGAGATCAACAAGATTAATGATGTTTGGGTTTAAGCTGACGATGAATCTTGACATGGTGTCATCTTTCTCTTCGGTTATGCTAGCCCTATTGAGTAAGGATTACATCTCCTTGTAGTAATATTCAACTGAACTTCTACCTTGTCGAAGTCAGATGTGAGCACACCAACTGATGTAAGGCACTTGTACCTCATCGATTGATTGTGGATCTAAGAAGGTAGAAAAACAACCTGCATAAGTGAATGGCTCAAAATAGATGGTTAAGGGTGGTAAACATAAAGGTGAATAGGTGGGTTATTTAATAAATGAGAGATAGAAGAAGAATATGATTGATATGGCTATGGGTTATGGTTAATGAAACAAATGGATGGTTGTGATGATAGTATCTTAAAAAAGACTCAAAAAAGAACCAATGCTATAGAGATCAAAGATCCAGACTTTATATTGCTTCTTCACGGGGTGGTATTAAGTACTTTGACCCACTAGTTATATGAACTAGGAACCAGAAGTATCAAGGTGAAAAGAAAGGGGTTGACGCCACAAGTATAAAATACATAATAAGTCGATAAAAGTCATCAGGACTTAAGGAACAGAATAATCTCACTTATATTAACCAAAAGGTCTGAGTACAAATGATATATGCTTTCCTATTTATAGGAAATTGAGAGGCATGGCGGAATAGTTACAAGGGGATTCGGCCAACCTTGTGTCTTCCTATAGAGTCATAATTAATTACAAAATAGGGATGATGGTTCAGTTTAAATGGAGGGTGATAACTCTTGGCCGAATAGCTCTTGTGTACCTTTATGTTGGCGCCAATTTGGATGGGAGATGATGCTTGGCCAAATAGGGAGAGGACTCTTCATCTTGGTGCCTAAAAGAGACCACATGCAAGGCACATGGGGGCTGGTCATATGGCACGCACATGGGTGTTCTAGGGAACCTTGTGGTGCAGCCTTGTACATGGAATGATGGTTGATCATGTTCTCCATCTTGGGCGTGCATGTGTCTCCTTCCAAGCTAGCTTGAGTGTGGAGCTAGCTAGCAAGCATGGGTTGTTTATGAACAAGCTTCCTAGCCAAGTCCTTGTGAGCTCTATAACAGCATGTTCAACTACATTCAACTACTTTTGATATCACTTTTGGCAACTTAGCTTCAAATAGTCCAACTAGCTAAGTTTAGCTAGCCTTAAACTCCTCCAGCTGAATTCAGCTTTCCTTAGTGTTCCAAGTGCTGCCGTGTACTTTGTGAGTTGCATATGACGTCCAAATCATTCACCAAGCTACCTCAACATGCATCACACTCCAATGTACCTATATGTGCAAGGAAACAAGGTAAGTCCATGATATTGAGCTGTTATGAGCTAAATACCTTGCTTCCATGTATGATTATGGTGATGTGAGTTATGTTTGAAGGTCATAATATAAAGTAAATCCAAGATAAATATGTTCAAGAGTACTTTCTTTGTAGATGAAAACGTGCTTGCATCATCCCCCCTTCTTTGGGGCGATTTGCCTCAAATTGAGTTCATTTTTTCCTTGCATAGTGTCACGTCTCCTTGCTAAAAGAAAGCATCCTTTGAACGGTTGTGTTCTTCCATTTGGTATCCTTTCATAAATTTTCCCTTTAGACCTTTCTTTGGAATATGACTTACCAACAGGTACCTTTTCAGAGTGATCTTCCTTTAAGGATATCCCTTTCGGAAGTGACCTTTCACGTGTTTGGTCTTGAAAAGTGAGGAGAGAATAGGTTTCAAATGAAGGGTTACTTACCTTTTGGTGACTAAAACCCTTGGTGAAGAGTTATGTCTTTAAATTCCAATCATCACCAATTTTTGTAGTAGCCCGTTCATTTTCCAGCCTTGAATCTTCGTGTTTCTCTATGAAAAAGTTTGGTGTCATGTTTCGTTCCTCTTCATTCTTCAATGGGGGTTTGTCTTTGTGTCATGCTTGTACACTCTTTCGCATATGCAACTGATCTTGTTGTACCTCTTTTGGCGTCAAAGGCATCAAGGTTACCTTGTCATACTTAAAAATGTATTGATTGTGATAACAATCATGAATGGCCCTTTTGTCATACTGCCATGATCTTCCAAGAAAGATGTGGCTAGCATGTATAGGAACAATGCCACAAAGCACCTCGTCCTTGTACTTACCAACTGAAAAAGGAATTATAACTTGTTTGGTAACGTTTAACTCACCTCATTCGTTGAGCCATTGGAGTTTATATGGAGTGGGATACTTTGATGTTGCCAATCCATGTTTTTCAACCATAAGAGTGCTGACTACATTTGTGAAACTTCCTCCATCGATGATCATTGTACAAACCATGTCCTTGACATGGCATATTGTATAGAAGATATTGTTTCTTTGAATATCCTCTTGGGATGTTTTTGATTGTAGGCACCTTTTCGAAACAAGCATCTCACCATGGTCTGCATTTTCTTCAGTTTCATCTTCTTGTTTTGTTTCAGGTTCCTCGTCAAAAATAGGCTCATCAAAATCCGATACAATATCTCCAATGTCAAGTACCATCATAGCATTTTGGTTGGGACATTGACTAGCAACATGTCATTTCTCAAAACATTTGAAACATTTAATGTCTCTGGATCTCTCCAAAGTACCGCTTTGCTTTTCTTTACCCTTACTAGATTCGTCCACTTGTTTTGCTTTAGAAACTTCTATATGATCCTTTGCTTGTGCTGGAATTGGTTTCCTGAAGGTGATAGGCTCTTGCTTCCATTTGGTGGCCGAACTTGGACTGCTCCTAGTGTAGGATTTCCTTTTTAATTGGCTTTAAATTTTCATGGCCACATGTACCATCTCTTCAATCTCTACATAATGTTGAAGTTCAACAAGGTTAGCAATATCAGGATTTAGGCCAGATAAAAACCTTGCCATGGTTGCTTCTCTGTCTTCATCAACATTGGCTCGGATCATGGCTATCTCCATTTCTTTGAAATAATCTTCAACGCTCTTGCTTCATTGTTTTAGAATTTGTAATTTATGGTAAAGATCTCGATGATAGTGAGTAGGCACGAACCTTTTCCTCATAATGGCCTTCATTTCTTCCCACGTATTGATGGGGTGTTGACCATTTCGCCTTCTTGAACTCACCAATTGCTCCCACCAAGCTAAGGCATAGTCCACGAATTCCATAGCAGCAAGCCTGACCTTATTTTGCTTCATATAATTTTGGCATTAAAAAATGTGTTCAATCTTGATTACCCAATCAAGATAGGCTTCTGGATTAGTTCGTCCTTCAAATGGAGGAATGGTCACTTTGATGTTGCTGAAGGTGTGATTCTGATTTTGATGAACATCTCTTCTTGCTACAGATGTTACTTCATCCTCCTCTTCTTTGATTTCTTCTTCCATTCTAAGGCGATTTACTCTTCGGTTACCTAAGGATGCTTCAAATTGGTCCATACGATCATGCAAAGGCTTTAATTCTAATTTCAGCAATCTGGCCTTTTTATGCATGATTACTTGAGTTTGCAAATTAGGGGGTTCCCTTTCAGGGGTTCATCCTAGACTTCGAGACATAGTTAGTGAAATAAGAAAAGAATAAGATGTGTAAAAGACCTTACCAGAATATACTCTCACAAAGCCTCACGAGTCACTCCAATGAAACTTGAATGTTACTCAATCCGCTCGTGTTTTCACTCTAGGACTTAATGGATTTTATTTGTCCTCTTCTGATCTCACACACGCTCTAGCATTTTTCCTCTCAATTCTATTGTCCCAAGTTCTACAGAACTTTACTCAAGACCGTATCAAGTAAATTTCTACTTGTTTGGTGTCGGCTGTAAAAGGGTTAGTAGGAATGAAAAGAACAAATATAATGAAAGGGTAGCTTAGAAATAGAAAGAAGAGAACAGAAAGAGTGTCTTAGAAATAGAAAGAATAGAACAGAAAGGGTTACTTACACAAGTCACTTCACAACCTTCTATCACCATAATCAATTTAAAGGACTTACTTGAATTTCTTGGTGATTATAATTGTTGATGAGTGCTTCAACTTCTTTTCTTTCTTTCTTTTTCTTCTTTTTGAGTGCTTGACTTTTCTTATTTTGGAGTGCTTGACTTTTCATGGCTGATTTTTTATTTTCTTTCACTTGCACAACTTTTTGTATTTTGTTTTTGTTGTTCTTGCACGTTGATTTATTCTACCAAAGCTTTGATTACCGCTTGATGTAAGGCACTTGTACCTTATTGATTGATTGTGGATCTAGGAAGGAAGCAAAATAACCTGCAAAAGTGAATGGCTCAAAACAGATGGTTAAGGGTGGTAAACGTAAGGGTGAATAGGTGGGATGTTTAATAAATGAGAGATGGAAGCGGAAGATGATTGATATGGCTATGGGTTATGGTTAATGAAACAAAGGGATGGTTGTGAGGATAGTATCTTAAAGAATACTCAAAGAAGAACCAATGCTATAAAGAGCAAAGACCCAGACTTTATATTGCTTCTTCAAGAGGTGGTATTAAGTACTTTTACCCACTAGTTCTATGAACTAGGAACCAGAAGTATCAAGGTGAAAAGAAAAGGGTTGACGCCACAAGTATAAAATACTTGATAAGTCGATAAAAGTCACCAGGACTTAAAGAAGAGAATAATCTCACTTATATTAATCAAAAGGTCTGAGTACAAATGGTATATGTTTTCCTATTTATAGGAAATGGAGAGGCATGGACGAATAGTTACAAGGAGATTCGACCAGAATTGTGCCATCCTATAGAGTTATAATTAATTACAAAATAGAGTTGATGGTTCAGTTTAAATGGAGGGTGATAACCCTTGGCCGAATAGCTCTTGTGTCCCTTTATGTTGGCGCCAATTTGGATGGTAGATGATGCTTGGCCGAATAGGGAGATGACTCTTCATCTTGGGGCCTAAATGAGACCACATGCAAGGCATATGGGGATTGGTCATATGGCACGCACATAGGTGTTCTAGGGAACCTTGTGGTGCAGCCTTGTCCATGGAATGATGGCAGATCATGTTCTCCATCTTGGGCATGCATGTATCTCCTTCTAAGCTAGCTTGAGTGTGGAGCTAGCTAGCAAGCTTGGGTTGTTTGTGAACAAGCTTCTTAGCCAAGTCCTTGTAAGCTCCATAACAACATGTTCAGCTACATTCAGCTACCTTTGACATCACTTTTGGCAACTTAGCTTCAAATAGTCCAACTAGCTGAGTTTAGCTAGCCTTAAGCTCCTCCAGCTGAATCGAGCTTTCCTTAGTGTTCCATGAGCTGCCTTGTACTTTGTGAGCTGCATATGACGTCCAAATCATTCACCAAGCTACCTCAACATGCATCACACTCCAATGTACCAATATGTGCATGGAAACAAGGTAAGTCTATGATATTGAGCTGTTATAAGCTAAATATCTTGCTGATATTTATGATTATGGTGATGTGAGCTATGTTTGAAGGTCATGAGCTAATTATATCATCTCAAAATATGTGTAAGATAATGTATGAAGATTAAGAGCTAATATGAATGCATATGAACTAATGAAATGGTTTATAATGATGCTGCCTTGATGTATATATATGATAATCATGCTTAATATGATTATAAGACTATCCTAACATGTTTAAATATCAATGTGCATGTTCTGTTCATACTAAGCTATTCATTAACTACATAACAAGTATTCTTATCATAAAATGTATTATAAAAACATATAGTATATAACTAATATAAAGTAAATCCAATATAAAGATGTTCAAGAGTACTCCATTTATAGAAGAAAACATGCTTGCATCACCAACGCCATCTTCAAAGGATTTAGATGTAATGCCATAATGACCAATCACTTGAGGAAGAGCCAAACTTTTCAGGTAAGCTCTTACAACCAAATGCATTAAAACCTTTGAATCATTTAGAAATGCATCCCCAAACAATATATTATATACTATGTTTTGTGTTAACATATAATATAATCTATGAACCACATATTTATATATATTTATATCTTATATTACTTAGCTTATAAATGCTTTCTTTTGTAGGAACATGTTTAACCACATGATGGGAGCTGACTTAAAGCTAGCATTGGAGTCAACGAGCTAAGGAAACTTGACTAGGACAACTCCGGGACAGCTCATGGACATTTTGAGACAAAGTTTCCAGCTGACCCCCGTGCTCATAGCTGACTTGAGCTGGACTTTTGAGCTAGCTAGAGACTTTATTTCAGCTGGAGAGTTGCACCATCATCTTCACCACACAGAGGACTACAAATATGGTCTAGGTTAAATTTTATGTATTCGTACCTTTTCGTGAAGAGTTGCCATTTCGAAAAGTGCCTTTTCACAAGGAGCTATACTAAGACTCATCTACATGTCCTTCATCTATGGCTAGCTCAACTTCAGCTCAAACACTTGGAAAGTAGCTTAAATGATGAAAGGTTACCTTCCACAAATGTGACCTTTCATAACAAGTTGCTTCCCAATTAATGACATGTCATATAGACACATGTTTGATGCCAAGTCACACCTAACTTGCTGCTCATCTTCAGGGCATGGAGGAGTCCACAACTTAAGCATTCTACACCACCCATGTGAGTGCCTCATGACCAGCCCACACATGTACCATACGTGTGGGTGAAATGGGTGCCAAAGTGAAAAGGCTTCTCTCTTTTCGGCCAAAGCAAGGTATTGCTTCAAAGTTGGCGCCAAGATGAACCATAAGAAGATCATTCGACCAAGGACATTTCCTTTCATCCAAGCATCATGCATTTTCAATTTAAATCATGTACTTTGTCGAAAAGGCATGCATTTATTCGGCCAAGCCTTTAAAAATCTATAAATAGGCTTTGGCATTCATTTGTAAAGACAACCCTTTAATAATATAAAATCCTTGTTATATTATTCTCTCTTCAAGTTCCTTTTAGAACTATATCGATTAAGCAAGTTTTTCTAAAGTTTTTTGGCGTCAATCCCTTCCTTGACACTTCTGGTTCCTAGTTCATATAACTAGTGGGTCAAAGTCCTTGCTACCATCCCTTATAATACTTATAAGAAACAAGACTTTGTTCTTTATACCATTGGTTCCTTCTTAGTTTTATAAGATACTATTTTCATCACCATATTTCCATTACCATCCTCCATCACCATTCACGCCCATATCCATCATCCTTCCATTACCATCTCTTCATCATTAAATCATCCTTCATTCATCAACAAGGCATACTTCATTACCACCATTGGAGGCCAAAGTCAACATCTCTTGAAGGAGATTTATTCAACATTTCCGCAGCCTGCTTTGATATCATTTCTTGCTATTTTCTTTCTTATCATTTCCATTTCTTTTTTCATATTTCCATTTTAATCATTTATTTCTTTTAATTTTGCATATTACTTAAAAATTCAAAGTGTAGCATTTGTTGTCTCTCCTAGATCGGGAAAAAACAAGGTTACCAACTTCTCCATTATTGAAGAAGCCTGGTTAACCTTACATCAAAGTCGGTGTAGTCGTTGTTTAACTTCTCGTGTATAATGTGTCGGTAGGAATTGGTTCCTCACGGCGTGTTTGAGTTTGGTCCAAGAAGTGATTGGTTGAATTTGGAAGTTGTCGATCTTTTTCCTTGTTTGCATCCACCAAGTGTGAGCATATCCTTCGAATTCCAATGTAATGAGGGGAACTTGTTCAGTTTGGGGGCAGTCATGGTATGCGAACATGAGATCAACTTTTCCTTCCCAATCGGTGTACTTGTCCGAATCGTAGTCTCCTTTAAAAGATAGGATAATGAACTTTGGTTTTGCAAAGAGTTCGGGTGCTTGAAAACGGGGTTGTGCTCGCTTGGGGGCCAAAAGTTCAGCATTGATTGGCCTTGGATTTTGGTTTGGTAGATCCAATTTTAGTTCTTATCATTCTCTCAAGGAATTATTAAGTTGATAAAATTGAGTTGTGAGTCGTTCAAGTGCGGCTAAGATAGTCGTAAGTGTCTCATTGTTATTGTCTCCCATCCTGTAATTATAACACTCAAAAGAAGATTTTAAAGTAAAATAAAAATAAAAGGAAGTAAATTCAACAAAGCAAGAAACCTCACATGTCACTCCAAGAAAGTAACACAAAGAGAGGCAAGTAAGCCGATCTTGTACTCTTTAAAAATCACTTTACCAAGTAGTCTTCCACAGTTCGTATCGGAGTTTGTTTACTAGCAAAAGCGATAAGAGGCCAAACAAGGGTTAGAGTCCAAGAGAACGAGAATGCAAAGAAGGTAGAAGTATGCAAACTCTTTAGTCCTACTAACACAAGTAAGAAAATGTGTTAGATGATGCAAAACAACAATAAAAAGGTAAAAAAAAAGAACCTAAAGCACTAAGAGTAAAAGAAAAAAAGAAACAACCAAGAAAGCTGGAAAACGCTGGATCAACTTGAGAAACGTTTTTGAGGGGGTTACCAGAGTTCAAAAATTTTGGAAAAATTCTTGAATGTCTTTCGATACGTAAAGACACCACCTGAAAAATTTCAAAACCAAATACCTTTAGTAGTATCCAGTAGACTCTGTTGAAAGGTGAGTCCTCAAAAAATATGTTTTTCTTGATCGCTTTGTTCGAAGGTGTTATTGATCTCATAAAAATCGGATATTTTGTGTGAATTATATTAAATATATGAAGTTGAAATCTGGAACTTTTCACCACGAAATTACTTCTTTATAATTTTCAAGAAATTCAATAAGATCCTAGACTGAATATGCCGATGAAACTTGAAGGATGTATTTAAAGGCTCTAATGAACTCCGATTTGGGTGAATTTTGGACTGGAGATTTCTATTTGGATTAATATGATATCTGGAGAAAATAAGCTCTAAATACCTTCGTTTGAATTTTTTTTTGAAATTTTGGCTTTTTTGTTTTTTTTTGTTTTTTGCCTTTTTTATTTTTTTGGAAAAAATTTGCAAACTAACAAGAATGATTTGAATATAAATTAAAATTTAAAAAAACCTGAAACGATGAATCTTCTCTGAACTAGCTCCGTTGGGATACCTTAACGATTTTGTGTGTAGAAACAAGCAAGATTGCTTGCTTCTTTCCAAGAATCGGCCCAAATTTGATACCTATTGATAGGGAAGCGATGGCGAGTTAATGAACGTTTCGCTTGTTTAAGAGTCGAATCTAGAAAGCTCTAGACTCGATGAAGAACAATAAAGAATAAATAGGGAAGGTGGCAGCAATAGCTAGGGTTCTTTAGGGTTTCATTTATGTGCTGGAAACAAGGTAATAAACAAGATTAAAACAAGATAAACAAAATATAAAGGAATTTGAAAATAAAGTAAAATAACCAAGAAATCAAAAGATCTCCCTTATGAAAGTGGATGGTAAAGATGATTGATGACGTGGATGGATATGTGGAAAATCAATGGATAATGTCCTATTGAGCCCTCCTAGTCGCAATGAAAAGGTAAACACGATAATATGGCTCTAAACAACCCTCCTAGTCACGATGAAAAGGAAAATTGGAGTGTGAAGATTAATCTCCCTCGCAAGAACTT
Organism: Hibiscus syriacus; assembly: GCF_006381635.1. Lineage (NCBI taxonomy): Eukaryota > Viridiplantae > Streptophyta > Magnoliopsida > Malvales > Malvaceae > Hibiscus > Hibiscus syriacus. The sequence continues at coordinate 3,147,389 of NW_024062296.1, read as the reverse complement.
GAAAGAACTCTCAGAGAAGAAGCTTCGAAGGCACAAGACAATCAGCACTTTTAAAAATGAACTCTCATTGTATTATTGATCAAAGAAATCTGATTTACAAAGTTGAATGAAGCCTCCTTTATATAGGGGTTGAATCCTAAAGGTCCTAAATAACTAAAGAATAAAATAATAATAAACTAAACATGTTTTAACTCTAATTCAAAAATAATAATAACTAAAAATATTGTTTTAACCCAACCTTAATTCCTAATAAAATAATAAATCCAATCCTAAAAGATAATTCATCATCCTATATTAAATTATATTACAAATAATCAATATAAATATTGAAAATTCATAATATTTACAAAATCACGTATTAATCCCGTATAGGATTTCCTGCATGCACCACCTTCAGTAAAATTGCCATATCTTGAGTTCTCGATATCGGATTGATGCGATTGAAGAACCGTTGGAAAGATAAGAGACAGAAGGTTGTATCTCCAGAAGACATGTCGACCGAATAACAACTGTATCCCCTTAAAAACGTTGTTGTAATTCTGATGCTATTAGACCCTTATGGTTGAATGCTTGAATTGCGATTTGAAGCTTGTCTTTAAGAAGTTTGGTCCGGCCTCGTGTGATAGGGCCAAGTGGTATAGTAAATTCATCATCCTCAGCTTTAAGGAGTCCGTTTTATCAACTATCACTAACATCACAGATTTGCCTAGTATATTTTCTTATCTATTGCAGGAGTTTCAAGATGTCTTAAGCAACCCACCGGATAGTTTACCACCTACAAGAGGAATTGAACATCAAATCGACTTCATCCCTGGATCAAACATACCAAACCACCCCACTTATCGATGCAGTCATGAGGAAACGAAGGAATTGGAAAGACAAATAGATTCATTGTTACAGAAAGGACACATCCATGAGAGTCTTAGTCCTTGTGCGGTTCCCGTCATCCTAGTTCCAAAGAAAGATGGCACATTCCGAATGTGTGTAGATTGTCGACCTATCAACCGGATAACAATCAAGTATATGCATCCTATTCCATGCCTAGATGATATGTTGGATGAACTAAATGGTGCAAGTGTCTTCACCAAAATTGACTTGAAGAGTGGTTACCATCAAATTCGAATGAAAGAAGGTGACGAATGGAAAACAACATTCAAGACAAACTTTGGCTTGTATGAATGGCTTGTTATGCCTTTTGGACTCACAAACGCTCTAGGTACCTTCATGAGATTAATGAATCATGTTCTTAAGGAGTTTATAGGTAAATTTGTTGTCATTTACTTTGATGACATTATTATATACTCATCTTCTCTTGACTCTCATGTCATTCACGTTTGAATGGTTCTAGAAGTTCTTCGACGAGAACATTTATATGCTAACATGGATAAGTGTGTGTTTTGCAGTGATAAGCTTATGTTTTTAGGCTTTATAGTTAGTGTATAGGGTATCCATGTAAATAAACAGAAGGTCAAGGCAATTCAAGAATGGCCCACGCCTACTTCCATCACCGAGGTATGATATTTTCATGGTTTGGCAAGTTTCTACCATCGCTTTGTCAAAGATTTCTCAACCATTGCTGCACCATTAACCGAGATCATCAAAAAGTCAGTTGAATTAAAATGGGAACCACTACAACAAAAAGCTTTTGAACTTCTTAAAGATAAGTTATGTTTTGCCCCTATTCTTCGTCTTCCCAATTTTTCTAACACCTTTGAGCTAGAATGTGAGGCTTTAGGCATAGGCATTGGTGTCGTCATCATGCAAGAACGACAACCTATCGCTTACTTTAGTGAAAAGTTAAAGGTTCACAATTGAACTACTCTACCTATGACAAGGAACTTCTTGCACTCGTCCGAGCACTCGAAGTGTGGTAACACTATCTTCTCCCTAAAGAGTTTTTCATTCACACAACCATGAATCACTCAAATGGTTAAATAGACAAGGTAAGTTAAACAAATGGCATGGTCGATGGGTTGAGTTCATTGAATCTTTTCCTTACATCATCAAATACAAACAAGGGAAATATAACATCGTAGCTGATGCATTATCTCGATGATACACAGTTATCACTCAAATGCATGCTACTGTTAGTGTAAAAGGTTGTGTATACCACAAGGCTCTTTGCGAGAGTTTTTGGTTCACGAGTCACATGTCGGAGGACTCATAGGACACTTCGGTGTTCACAAAACAATCGATATGGTCATGGAACACTTCTTTTGGCCGCACATGCGTAAAACAGTTGAAAAGATTTGTGCATCATGCATCATGTGCAAACAAGAAAAGTAAAAGGTAAATCCTAATGGTTTGTACACGCCTTTACTGATTTCTTCTTCTCCTTGGATCGATTTATCAATGGATTTTATACTTGGCTTACTACGCAATAAGAAAGGATGAGATAGTATTTTTGTGGTTGTGGACAGACTCTCAAAGATGGCACACTTTATTCCTTTCCATAAAACAGACGATGCCACACACATTGCTGATTTATTCTTTCGAGAAACAGTCCGCCTTCATGGCATTCCTCGCACCGTTGTGTCCGATCATGACACTAAGTTCATAAGACACTTTTGAAAGGTATTTTGGGGTAAGACTGGCATAAAACTTCTCTATTCCACTTCTTGTCATCCTCAAACCGATGGAAAAACCAAAGTAATAAATCGGATTCTAGGATTTTTTCTAAGAACTGTGGTAGGTAAGAATACTCGTAATTGGGAAGAATGTTTACCTTTTATTGAGTTTACTTATAATTGATCCATTCACTCCATAACAGGTTATTCTCCACTCGAAATAGTTTATGGTTTTAACCCATTAACTACTTTGGATCTTATACCCTTATCTTTAGATCAGGTTGCCAGTTTAGAAGGTGAAAAGAAGGCTGCCCTTATCAAAGACATTCACGCTAAAGCCAAACTCAAGATGGAGAAAACCTACGAGGTAATTGCAAACCGAGTAAACAAGGGCTGACGACATGTCACCTTTGAACCAGGAGATTAAGTATGGGTTCACAAGAGAAAAGAGAGGTTCCCGACACAAAGGAAATCCAAGCTAGACCCACAAGGCGATGGACCATTCCAATTTATTGAACAAATCAATGACAATGCCTACCACATTGATCTTCCTGGTGAGTATAACGTGAGTGCATCCTTTAATGTTTCTGACTTATCTCCTTTTGATATTTTAGATTCGTGGATGAATCCTTTTAAGGAAGGGGGAGATGATACATGCACCACACGCCCTAAAGCTAAGGATGATGAATTTACTATACCACTTAGCCCTATCACACAAGGACATTATCCATCGATTTTCCACATATCCATCCACGCCATCAATCATCTTTACCATTCACTTTCATAAGGGAGATCTTTAGATTTCTTGGTTATTTTACTTTTTTTTTCAAATTCCTTTATATTTTGTTTATCTTGTTTTAATCTTGTTTCTTACCTTGTTTCAAGCACCTAAACGAAACCCTAAGAACCCTAGCTATTGTCGCCACCTTCCCTATTCATTCTTTATTATTCCTCAACGAGTCTAGAGCTTTCTAAGTTCGATTATTCAACAAGAGCAACGTTCATTAACACGCCACCGCTTCCCTATCAATTGGAAAGTGGTGTTAAGGAGCTAAGGAGGTCTCAGTTAGAAGGCTCATTCGCAACCAGGCTATGTGTTCAGCTAGCTACAGACTCAAGCAAGCATGGAGGAGGACCAACGTATGCCCAAGGCTATTGCACATGACCAACCCTTCATCACGTGATGCAAGCACGTTTTCATCTACAAAGGGAGTACTCTTTAACATTTTTATATTGAATTTACTTTATACTAGTTTAATAATATATGTTCTTATAATACATTTCATGCTAAATACACGTTAAGTAGTTAATAAATAACTTAGTATGAACACATCAAGCACATTGTTATTTTTATATGTTAATCATGTTAGATTAGTCTTACAATCATATTATGCATGATTATCACATATACATCAAGGAAGCGTACTTATCATTCATTTTATTAAATAATATGCATTCTTATTAGGTCATAGACTTTATACATTAGCTCACACACATTATGAGATGATATATTTACCTCATGTCATGCAAACATAGCTCACAATATCATAATCACGCATGAAAGCAAGGTATTTAGCTGATATCGACTCAATGCCATGGAATTACCTTGTTTCCTTGCACATGTAGGTATATTGGAGCATAACACATGTTAGGGTAGCTTGGTGGATTATTTGGACATCATATGCAGCTCACAAAATACAAGACAGCCCGTGGAACACTAAGAAAAACTCAACTCAGCTGGAGGAGCTCAAGGCTAGCTAATCTCAGCTAGTTGGACTATTTGAAGCTGAGTTGCCAAAAGTGATATCCATGGTAGCTAAAAATGCTATTATGAAGCTTACAAGATATCGGCTAAGAAGCTCATTCACAACCAGCCCCTTGCTTGCTAGCTAGCTACACACTCAAGCAAGCTTGTAAGAAGACACATGCACGCCCAAGAAGATGCACATGACCAACCCTCATCCCATGCAGAAGGTTACACCACAAGGCTCCCTAGAACACCCATGTGCGTGCCATATGAACGGCCCCCATGTGCCTTGCATGTGGTCTCATTTAGGTGCCAAGATGAAGAGCCACCTATCCATTCGGCCAGGCACTCCCTTCTCTCTAATTTGGCGCCAATATGAAGAAACATACCTATTTGGCCAAGGGTTATTACCCTTCATTTAAACTGAAACATCATCTCTATTTGTAATTAAATTATGACTGAATAGGGAGACACAAGGGCTGGCCGAACCACCATGTCTCTATTCGGCCATGCCCCTCCATTTCATGTAAATAGGCCATCAAAATTCATTTGTAAGTAGACCTTTTGATTAATTAAAGTGAGATTATTCTCTTTACTTATGTCCTGGTGACTTTTATCAACTTATCAAGTATTTTAATACTTGTGCCGTCAACCCCTTCCCCTTGATACTTGTGGTTCATATCTCCATATACATAGTGGGTCCAAGTCCTTAATACCACCCCTTAAAGAAGCAATATAGAGTATGGGTCTTTGCTCTATATAGCATTGGTTCTTCTTTAAGATTCTATCCTCACATCCATCCCATTATTTATCAACCAAAACCATAGCCAAATCAACATCCTTCCCCTACCATCTCTCAAATATTATATAGCCTACCTATTCACCTTTACATTTACCACCCTTAACCATCCGTTTTGAGCCAATCACTTATGCAGGTTGTTTTGCTACCTTCTTAGATCCACAATCAATCGAGAAGGTATAATTGTCTTACATCAAGCGGTAATCAGAGCTTTGGTGGAAGAAGAAACGTGAAATAGCAACAAATATACAAAAAAAAGTGTTAGTGAAGTGCAAAGTGAGAAATCAAGAAAAATCCAGCAAATAAAATCAAAGAACTCAAAAGAAGAAATTGAAAGCACTCAAAAAGGAAGAAAAAGAAAAGAAAAGAAAAAGAAAAAAAGTTGGATCACTCATCAACAATTCTCATCACCAAGCTATTCAAGTAAGTCTTTAAATTGATAGTGGTGATAGAGGGTTGTAAAGTGATTTTTTGTAAGTAACCCCTTTTATTCTCTTCTTTCTATTTCTAAGCCACCTTTTTCATTATATTTTGTTTTTCCATTCCTACTAACCCTTTTGTAGCTGACGCCCAACAAGTAAAATATACTTGATACAGTTTTGAGTAAAGTCCTCTAGAACTTGGGATAAAGAGAATTGAGAGAAAAAAAGGCTTGAGCGTGTATTAGATCAGAAGATGAAAAGTAAAAGCCTTAAATTCCTAGAGTGCAAACACGAGCAGATTGAGTGACATTCAAGTTTTCTTGTAGTGACTCGTGAGGCTTTGTGAGAGTAATTTATGGTAAGATCTTTTACACATCTTATTTTTTTTCTTATTTCACTAATCATGTCTAAGAGTCCAGGACGAACCCAGAAAGAGAAACCCCTAACTTGTAAACCCAAGCCATTATGCATGAAATGGCAAGGCTGCTAAAATTAGAATTGGAGCCTTTGCATGATTGTATAGATATTTTTGAAGCATCTTTGGTCAACCAGAGATTAAATCACCCTATAATGGAAGAAGAATTTGAGGAAAAAGAGGCTGAAGTAACAATAGTAGCAAGAAGAGACATTCATCGAAATCAGAATGATAACTTCAGCAACATCAAAGTAACCATTCCTCCATTTCAAGGATGAACTGATCCTGAAGCCTATCTTGATTGGGTAATCAAGATCGAACACATTTTTGAATGTCAAAACTATACGGAGCAAAAGAAGGTTAGGCTTGTTGTTATGGAATTCGTGGACTATGCCTTAGTTTGGTGTGATCAATTAGTGAGTTCAAGAAGAGGAAATGGTGAACGCCCCATCACTACGTGGGAAGAAATGAAGGCCATTATGAGGAAAAGGTTCATGCCTACCCAGTATCACTGAGATCTTTATCATAAACTACAAAATCTTAAACAAGAGAGCAAGAGCGTTGAAGATTATTTAAAGGAAATGGAGATAGCCATGATTCAAGCCAATGTTGATGAAGACAGAGAAGCAACCATGGCAAGGTTTTTATCTGACCTCAATCCTGATATTACTAACCTTGTTAAACTGCATCATTATGTAGAGATTGAAGAGATGGTACATATGACCATTAAGATTGAACGACAACTTAAAAGGAAAGTCTACAATCAGAGTAGTCCAAATTAGGTCACCAAATAGAAGTAATAACCTAATACCTTCTGGAAGTCAACTCCAGTCTCAGCAAAGGATCCTATAGAAGTAACCAAGACTAAACAAGTGGGTGAATCTAGCAAGGGTAAAGAAAAGCAAACCAGCACTTTCGAGAGGTCCAGAGACATCAAATGTTTCAAGTATTTTGGGAAAGGTCATGTTGCTAGGCAATGTCCCAACCGAAATGTCATGATGATACTTGACAATGGAGATATTGTCTCTGATTCTGAAGAACCTATTTATGATGAAGAACCTGAAATAATCCAAGACGAAGAATCTCAAGAGAATGCAGACCATGGAGAAATGCTTGTTTTGAAAAGGTCTTACAATCACAAACATCTCAAGAGGATCTTCAAATTAACAAAATTTTCCATACAAGTTGCCACGTCAAGGATAAGGTTTGCACAATGATTATAGGTGGAGGGAGTTGCACAAACGTAGCCAATACTCTTATGGTTAAAAAACTTGGTTTGACAACATCGATGCATCCCACTCCATATAAACTCTAATGGCTCAATGAAGGAGGTGAGTTAAACGTTACCAAACAGGTTCTAATTCCTTTTTTTGTTGGTAGGTACAAGGATTAGGTGCTTTATGACATTGTCCCTATGTATGCTAGCCATATTTTACTTGGTAGACCATGGCAGTATAACAAAAAGGCCATTCATAATTGTTATCACAGTTAATATACCTTTAATCATGGAGGACGCAAGGTAACCTTGGTGCCTTTGACGCCTAAAGAAGTGCAACAAGATCAATTGCATATGTGAAAGACTGTACAAGCATGGCGTAAAGACAAACCTCCAACGAAGAATGAAGAAGGACAAAACATGAAATCAAACTTCTTCATAAAGCAACATGATGGTTTATTACTGGAAAATGAAGGGTCTCCTACGAAAAATCGTGATGGTTGGGATTTAAAGTCATAACTTTTCACCAAGGGTCTTAATCTTCAAAAGGTAAGTACTCCTTCATTTGAAACCTCTTCTCTCCTCACTTTTAAAGGAAAACCACGTGAAAGGTCACTTCTAAAAGGGATATCCCTAGATGAAGATCATTCCCAAAAGGTTCCCGTTGGTAATTATATTCCAAAGAAAGGCCTAAGAGGAGATCTTGTGAAAGGGTGCCTATTGGAAGAACATAAACATTCAAAGGATACATTCTTTTAGCAAAGAAATGTGAAGCTATACAAGGAAAGAACAATCTCAATTTTAGGAGAAATTGCCCTAAAGAAGGGGGATGATGCAAGCACGTTTTCATCTACAAAGGGAGTACTCTTGAACATTTTTATATTGAATTTACTTTATACTAGTTTAATAATATATGCTGTTATAATACATTTCATGTTAAATACAAGCTAAGTAGTTAATAAATAACTTAGTATGAACACATCATGCACATTGTTATTTTTATATGTTAAGCATGTTAGAATAGTCTTACAATAATATTAAGCATGATTATCACATATACATCAAGGCATCATACTTATCATTCATTTTATTAAATCATATGCATTCTTATTAGCTCATAGACTTTATACATTAGCTCACACACATTATTAGATTATATATTTAGCTCATGACATGCAAACATAGCTCACAATATCATAATCATGCATGGCAGCAAGGTATTTAGCTCATATCAACTCAATGCCATGGAATTACCTTGTTTCCTTGCACATGTAGGTACATTGGAGAATAACACACATTGGTAGCTTGGTAGATTATTTGGACATCATATGCAGCTAACAAATATCTCACAAAGTACAAGGCAGCTCGTGGAACAATAAGGAAAGGTCAACTAAGCTGGAAGAGCTCAAGGCTAGCTAATCTCAGCTAGTTGGACTATTTGAAGCTGAGCCTCCTATCCATTCGGCCAAGCACTCCTTTATGTCTAATTTGGCGCCAACTTGAAGAAACACAAGAGCTATTTGGCCAAGGGTTATTACCCTTCCTTTAAGACATCATCTCTATTTGTAATTAAATTATGACTTTATAGGGAGACACAAGGGCTGGCTGAACCACCATGTCTCTGGCCATGCCCCTCCATTTCATGTAAATAGGCCATAAAAATTTATTTGTAAGCAGACCTTTTGATTAATTAAAGTGAGATTATTCTCTTTACTTAACTCCTGGTGACTTTTATCGACTTATCAAGTATTTTAATACTTGTGCCGTCAATCCCTTCCAGTGGATACTTATGGTTCCTATCTCCATATAGATAGTGGGTCCAAGTCCTTAATACCACCCCTTAAAGAAGCAATATAGAGTCTGGGTCTTTTCTCTCTATAGTATTGGTTCTTCTTTGAGTCTTCTTTAAGATACTATCCTCACATCCATCCCATTGTTTCATCAACCAAAACCATAGACAAATTAACATCCTTCCCCTACCATATCTCAAATATTAAATAGCCTACCTATTCACCTTTACATTTACCACCCTTAACCATCTGTTTTGAACCATTCACTTATACAGGCTGTTTTGCTTCCTTCCTAGATCTATAATCAATCGAGAAGGTAGAATTGCCTTACATCATCACGTGTTCAAGGTTGCACCATAAGCTTCCTATGGAACCATGCGCATCTCATATGACCAGCAAGGCGTGTGCAAGGCATGTGGGCTCTCTAGACATGCCAAACATCAAGGGACCTCACCATTCGACCAAGTCTTGTGATGCTTCTTTTATGCACCAACTTGAAGAGATACAATCACCATTCGGCCAAGGGATATGTCCCTTCTATCTAACCAAAACATTGCCTTATTATTCATGTATCTATTCAATTTATTTTCTGAATTTTCAAAGGACACAAGGCTAGGCCATTTCCATTGTAATCACACAATTTTATAATTAATTTAAGTGAGATTATCTATTTTCTCAAGTCCTTTGTGACTTTTATCTACTTATCAAGTATTTCAATACTTGTTGCGTCCATCATTTTCGTTTGATACTTGTTCCAAGATTACTATTTAGTGGGTCCAATTCCTTTCTACCGCCCCTTAATTAGACTTATAAGGCTGGGTCTTTTCTCACTTATATCACTGATTTTTCTTAGTCTATTTAAGTTATTATCCTACCGATTTCTTTTATTTCTGAAGCCCAAACCATTTCCATTTCAACAACACTTCCATAACCTTTCATATATCATAAAAATAGCCTTTCATATTCACTTAAAATAACTACTAAGCCACTATGTTTCAGCCATTCACTTACTTGCAGGTTGTTTCGTTTTCTTCATTGATCCACAATCAATTGAGGGTACATTACCATTACATCATATATTATCGCCAATAGCAAAGATCTGGAGAAATATCCAAATGTCCTCATCACACGACCAAGGACTAAGGATTTTCAAGCAGCCATGGAGAGTATGTTTACATCCAACTTGGGACGTGAGAAAGGAGGAATATATAGGGAGGAACACTTTACATTTCTTATGCATGAATTTGCATGAGAATTTGAAGTTCGCAAAACATTCATTGCATTTAATAAGTATGATGTTCATTCAAGCATGCATTGCATTTAAAACATCTAGTTCATTTAAAGAAGTAGTTCATTTATGCCTTTAGATCGTTTAGTAATCTACTTCATTCATGTATCTAGTTCATTAATTAAACTAGTTCATTTATTAATCTAACTCATAATTGTTTGATGCATGTTTTCATTTAAAGATTGAATAAAGTTCACCTTTGCGTCTAGGTGATGCAAGTACGTTTTCACATACAAAGGGAGTACTCCTGAACATTTTTATATTGAATTTACTTTATACTAGTTTAATAATATATGTTGTTATAATACATTTCATGTTAAATACAAGTTATGTAGTTAATAAATAACTTAGTATTAGCACATCGTGCACATTGTTATTTTTATATGTTAAGCATGTTAGAATAGTCTTACAATCATATTAAGCATTATTATCACATATACATCAAGGCAACATACTTATCATTCATTTTATGAAATCATATGCATTCTTATTAGCTCATAGACTTTAGACATTAGCTCACACACATTATGAGATGATATATTTAGCTCATGACATGCAAACATAGCCCACAATATCATAATCATGCATGAAAGCAAGGTATTTAGCTCATATCAACTCAATGCCATGGAATTACCTTGTTTCCTTGCACATGTAGGTACATTGGAGCATAACACACGTTGGGGTAGCTTGGTGGATTATTTGGACATCATATGTAGCTCACAAACAACTCACAAAGTACAAGGCAGCTCGTGGAACACTAAGGAAAGGTCAACTAAGCTGGAGGAGATCAAGGCTAGCTAATCTCTGCTAGTTGGACTATTTAAAGCTGAGTTACCAAAAGTAATATAAATGGTAGCTGAATGTAGATGAACATGTTGTTATGAAGCTTAGAAGATCTTTGCTAGGAAGCTCATTCATAACCAGCTCCTTGCTTGCTAGCTAGCTACACACTCAAGAAAGCTTGGAAGAAGACACATACACGCCCAAGAAGATGCACATGACCATCACTCATCCCATGCACAAGGCTGCACCACAAGGCTCCCTAGAACACACATATGCATGCCATATGACCAGCCCCCATGTGCCTTGCATGTGGTCTCGTTTAGGTGACAAGATGAAGAGCCTCCTATCCATTTGGCCAAGCACTCCCTTCTCTCCAATTTGGGCCAACTTGAAGAAACACAATAGCTATTCGACCAAGGTTATTACCCTTCATTTAAACCAAAACATCATCACTATTTAAAATTAAATTATGACTTTATAGGGAGGCACAAGGGCTGGTCGAACCACCATGTCTCTATTCGGCCATGCCCCTCCATTTCCTATAAATAGGCCATCAAAATTCATTTGTAAGTAGACCTTTTAATTAATTAAAGGGAGATTATTCTATTTTCTTAAGTCCTGGTGACTTTTATCGACTTGTCGAGTATTTTAATACTTGTGGTGTTAACCCCTTCCCCTTGATACTTATGGTTCATATCTCAATATAGATAGCGGGACCAAGTCCTTAATACCATCCCTTAAAAAAGAAATATAAAGTATGGGTCTTTGCTCTCTATTTAGCATTGGTTCTTCTTTGAGTCTTCTTTAAGTTACTATCCTCACATCCATCCCATTGGTTCATCAACCAAAACCATAGCCAAATCAACATCCTTCCGGTACGATCTCTTAAATATTAAATACCCTACCTATTCACCTTTACATTTACCACCCTTAACCATCCATTTTTAGTCATTCGCTTATGCAAGTTGTTTTGCTTCCTTCCTAGATCCACAATAAATCAAGAAGGTAGAATTGCCTTACATCAAGAAGTAATCAGAGCTTTGGTGGAAGAAGCAACGTGCAACACAACAAATACAAAAATACAAAAAGAAGTGCCAGTGAAGTACAAAGTGAAAGAAATCAAGAAAAATCCAGCAAAGAAAATCAAAGCACTTAAGAGATGAAATTGAAAGCACTCAAAAAGGAAGAAAATAAAAAGAAAATAAAAAAAAAAGAAATTTGAAACACTCATCAACAATTCTCATCACCAAGCTATTCAAGTAATCCTTAAATTGATTGTGGTGATAGAAGGTTGTAAAGTGACTTTGTGTAAGTAACCCCATTTATTCTCTTCTTTCTATTTCTAAGCCACCCTTTTCATTATATTTTGTTTTTCCATTCCTACTAACCCTTTTGTAGCTGACGCCCAACAAGTAAAATCTATTTGATACGATTTTGAGTAAAGTCCTCTAGAACTTGGGATAAAGAGAATTGAGTGGAAAAAGGCTTGAGCGTGTGTGAGATCAAAAAAGGACAAGTAAAAGGCTTAAAGTCCTAGAGTGCAAACACGAGCGGATTGAGTGACATTCAAGTTTTCTTGTACTGACTCATGAGGCTTTGTGAGAGTAATTTATGGTAAGGTCTTTTACACATCTTATTCTTTTCTTATTTCAATAGTAATGTCTCAGAGTCCAGGAAGAACCCCAAAAAGAGAAGCCCCTAACCTGCAAACCCAAGTTATTATGCATGAAATAGAAAGGTTGCTAAAATTAGAATTGGAGCCTTTACGTGATTGTATGGATCAATTTGAAGAATCTTTGGGCAACCGGAGATTAAATTGCACTAGAATGGAAGGATAATTTGTGGAAGAAGAGGCTGAAGTAACATCAGTAGCAAGAAGAGACGTTCATCAAAATCAGAATGATAACTTCAGCAACATCAAGGTTACCGTTCCTCCATTTCAAGAACGAACTGATCATAAAGCCTATCTTGACTGGGTAATCAAAATCGAACACATTTTTGAATGTCAAAACTATACGGAGCAAAAAAAAAGGGTCAGGCGTGCTGCTATGGAATTCATAGACTATGCCTTAGTTTGGTGGGATCAATTGGTGAGTTCAAGAAGACGAAATGATTAACGCCCCATCACTACGTGGGAAGAAATGAAGGCCATTATAAGGAAAAGGTTCGTGCCTACTCACTATCATCGAGATCTTTATCATAAACTACAAAATCTTAAACAATGGAGAAAGAACGTTTAAGATTATTTCAAGGAAATGAAGATAGCCATGATTCGAGCCAATGTTGATGAAGATAGAGAAGCAACCATGGCGAGGTTTTTATCTGGCCTCAATCCTGATATTGCTAACCTTGTTGAACTGCAACATTGTGTAGAGATTGAAGAGATGGTACATATGGCCATGAAGATTGAATGACAACTTAAAAGGAAATCCTACAATCGGAGTAGTCCAAATTCAACCACCAAATGGAAGTAAGAACCTAATACCTTCCAGAAGTCAACTCCAGTCATAAAAAAGGATTCTATAGAAGTTAACAAGACTAAACAAGTGGGTGAATCTAGCAAGGGTAAAGAAAAGCAAACCAACACTTTCGAGAGGTCCAAAGACATCAAATGTTTCAAGTGTTTCGGGAAAGGACATGTTTCCAGTCAATGTCCCAACCGAAATGCCATAATGATACTTGAAAATGGAGATATTGTCTCTAATTCTGAATAACATATTTATGATGAAGAACCTGAAGCAATCCAAGATGAAGAATCTGAAGAGAATGCAGACCATGGAGAAATGCATGTTTTAAAAAGGTGCCTACAATCACAAACATCTCAAGAGGATCTTCAAAGAAACAACATTTTCCATACAATATGCCATGTCAAGGACAAGGTTTGCACAATGATTATAGATGGAGGAAGTTGCACAAACGTAGCCAGCACTCTTATGGTTGAAAAACTTGGTTTGACAATATCGAACCATCCCACTCCATATAAACTCCAATGGCTCAATGAAGGAGGAGAGTTGAACGTTACCAAACAGGTTCTAATTCATTTTTAAGTTGGTAGGTACAAGGATGAGGTGCTTTGTGACATTTTCCCTATGCATGCTAGCCACATTTTACTTGGTAGACCATGGCAGTATGACAAAAGGGCCATTCATGATTGTTATCACAATCAATATACCTTTAATTATGGAGGACGCAAGGTAACCTTGGTGCCTTTGATGCCTAAAGAAGTACAACAAGATCAATTGCATATGCGAAAGAGTGTACAATCATGGCGTAAAGACAAACCACCAATGAAGTATGAAGAAGGACAAAACATGAAATCAAACTTTTTCATGAAGCAACAAGATGGTTCATTACTAGAAAATGAAGGGTCTCCTACGAAAAATGGTAATGGTTGGGATTTAAAGTCATAACTTTTCACCAATGGTCTTAATTTTCAAAAGGTAAGTACCCCTTCATTTGAAATCTCTTCTCTCCTCTCTTTTTCAAGACCAACCACGTGAAAGGTCACTTCCAAAAGTGATATCCCTAGATGAAGATCATTCCCAAAAGGTACATGTTGGTAAATTATATTCCAAAGAAAAGAATAAAAGGAGATCTTGTGGAAGGGTACCTATTGGACGAACACAAACATTCAAAGGATACTTTCTTTTAGCAAAGAAACGTGAAGCTATGCAAGGACAGAACGATCTCGATTTGAGGATAAATTGCCCTAAAGAAGGGGGAATGACGCAAGCACGTTTTCACATACAAAGGGAGTAATATTGAACATTTTTATATTGAATTTACTTTATACAAGTTTAATAATATATGTTGTTATAATACATTTCATGTTAAATACAAGTTAAGTAGTTATTAAATAACTTAGTATGAACACATCATGCACATTGTTATTTTTATATGTTAAGCATGTTAGAATAGTCTTACAATCATATTAAGCATGATTATCACAGATACATCAAGGCATAATACTTATCATTCATTTTATTAAATCATATACATTCTTATTAGCTCATAGACTTTATATATTAGCTCACACACATTATGAGATGATATATTTAGCTCATGATATGCAAACATAGCTCACAATATCATAATCATGCATGGAAGCAATGTATTTAGCTCATATCAACTCAATGCTATGGAATTACCTTGTTTCCTTGCACATAGGGTTGTTCATTCGGTTAAAACCAAACCGAACCGAATTAACCAAACTTTTTTTTCTTTAACCGTTAACCGAACTGAATTTTTTTTCGAAAATATTAACCGAACCGGATAAATTTTGGTTAATTCGGTTAATTTTTTAAGTAACCGATTTTTTAAAATTTTCTAATTTATATAAAAAATAAAAGTTTTTAATTCAAAAAAAAGTTTATAATTAATTTAAATAATATATAATTATAAAATAAATATTTCAGATAAACTTTTTTTAATTAATTAATATTGATTTAGGTTTAAAAGTTATTGGATCTTAAATTATTAATTGGGTTTTAAATGGTTTGGGCTTAGCCCATATGTTATATATAATATATATAATATTTTTTAATTAAAAAAACAGTTTACAATTAATTTAAATAATATATAATTATAAAATAAAAATTTTATATAATTTTTTAATTAATTAATATTGATTTAGGTATAAAAGTTGTTGGATCTTAAATTTTTAATTGGGTTTTAAATGGTTAGGGTTGAGCCCATATGTTATATATATAATATATTTAATATTTAAAATTTAATTTATGTTAATTCGGTTAATTAACCGAATTCGAACCGAATTAACCGTTAATCGAATTCTAATAATTTTCTTAATCGTTAACCGACCAAACTAATTCGGTAACCAAACCAAATTAACCGAACTAACTCGGTTCGGTCGGTTAACCGAATTAGTTCGGTTATTTGAACACCCCTACTTGCACATCTAGGTACATTGGAGCATAACACATGTTGGGGTAGCTTGGTGGATTATTTGGACATCATATGCAGCTCACAAACAGCTCACAAAGTACAAGGCAGCTCGTGGAACACTAAGGAAAGATCAACTCAGCTGGAGGACCTCAAGGCTAGCTAATCTCAACTAGTTAGACTATTTGAAGTTGAGTTGCCAAAAGTGATATCCATGGTAGTTGAATGTAACTAAATATGCTGTTATGAAGCTTACAAGATCTCGGCTAGGGAGCTCATTCACATCCAGCCCCTTGCTTGCTAGCTAGCTACACACTCAAGCAAGCTTGGAAGAAGACACATGCACGCCCAATAAGATGCACATGACTAGCCCTCTTCTCATGCACAAGGCTACACCACAAGGCTCCCTAGAACACCCATGTGCGTGCCATATGACCAGCCCCATGTGCCTTGTATGTGGTCTCATTTAGGTGCCAAGATGAAGAGCCTCCTATCCATTTGACCAAGCACTCCTTTCTCTCCAATTTCGCGCCATCTTGAAGAAACACAAGAGCTATTCGGCCAAGGGTTATTAACCTTCACTTAAACTGAAACATCATCTCTATTTGTAATTAAATTATGAATTTATAGGAGACACAAGAGCTGGCCGAACCACCATGTCTCTATTCAGCCATGTCCCTCTATTTCCTATAAACAGGCCATCAAAATTCATTTGTAAGCAGGCCTTTTGATTAATTAAAGTGAAATTATTCTCTTTTAATAAGTTCTGGTGACTTTTATCGGCTTATCAAGTATTTTATTACTTGTGGCGTCAACCCTTTCCCCTTGATACTTGTTGTTCCTATCTCCATATAGATAGCGGGTCTAAGTCCTTAATACCACCCCTTAAAGAAGAAATATAGAGTCTGGGTCTTTACTCTGTACAGCATTGGTTCTTCTTTGAGTCTTCTTTAATATACTTTCCTCACATCCATCATATTGTTTCATCAACCAAAACCATACCAAATCAACATCCTTCTTAGTCTTATAAGATACTATCTTTCCATCACCATATTCCATCACCTTCACGCCAACTCTACCACCATTCCATTATCATCTTCATCACCAATGAAGCATCCCTCCTTCATCATTAAGGCAACGTCCAGCAACAACATTGTAGGCCAATTCAAGTTCCATTGAAGGATACTTCTTCAACACTTCCGCAGCCTATCTTTGATAACATTTCTATTAATTTCAATTCTTCTCATTTCCATTCCCTTTCTTAAAATCCAGTTACTTAATTATTTATTTCTTATTTTGTGCATATTACTTATTGATTTCAAGTGTAGCATTTGGAGTGCTTCAATTTCTTTACTGATTTTTGTTTTTCTCTCACTTGCACTTCTTTTTGGTATTTTTTGTTGTTGTTGTTGTTACATGTTGCTTCTTCCACCAAAGCTCTAATTATCGCTTGATGTACGCGTGTTCGGCCTCTGATGCCACTTGATGTAAGGCACTTGTACCTAATCGATTGATTGTGGATCTAGGAAGGAAGAAAAACAACTTGCATAATTGAATGACTTAAAACAGATGGTTAAGGGTGGTAAACATATGGGTGAATAGGTAGGTTATTTAAATAATTAGTGATAGAAGCGGAAGATGGTTGATATGGCTATGGTTTATGGTTGATAAAACAAAGAGATGGTTGTGTGGTAGTATCTTAAAGAATACTTAAAGAAGAACCAATGCTATATAGAGCAAATACCCAGACTTTATATTGTTTCTTTAAGGGGTGGTATAAAGGACTTTGACCCACTAGTTATAAGAACTAGGAACTAGAAGTATCAAGGGGAAAGGGGATGACGCCACAAGTATAAAATACTTGATAAGTCGATAAAAGTTACTAGGACTTAAGAAAGAGAATAATCTCACTTAATTTAATAAAAAATGTCTAGTTACAAATGAATTATGCTTTCCTATTTATAGGAAATGGAGTGGCATGGCCAAATGATTACAAGGGGTTTCAGCCAGGCCTTGTGCCTTTTTAAAATGACATAATTTAATGCTAAATAGAGATGACAGTTTCGTTTAAATGGAGGGTAATAACCCTTGGCCGGATAGCTCTTGTGTCCCTTCAAGTTGGTGCCAAATTGGATGGGAAATAATGCTTGGTTGAATAGTGAGAGAGCTCCTAAATGATTCCACATGTAAGGCACATGGGGTTGGTCATATGGCTCACACATGGGTGTTCTAGGGAGCCTTGTGGTGCAGCCTTGTGCGTGGGATAATGGCTGGTCATGTGCTCCATCTTGGGCGTGCATGTGTCTCCTCCAAACTAGCTTGAGTGTGGAGCTAGCTAGCAAGCATGGGGCTGTTTGTGGACAAGCTTCCTAGTTGAGTCCTTGTAGGCTCCATAACATCATGTTCAGCTACATTCAGCTACCATTGATATCATTTTTGGAAACTCAGTTCCAAATAGTCCAACTAGCTGAGTTTAGCTAGCCTTGAGCTCCTCCAACTGAATTGAGCTTTCCTTAGTATTCCATGAGCTGCCATGTACCTTCTGAGCTATTTGTGAGCTGTATTTGATGTCCAAATAATCCACCAAGCTACCCCAACGTGTGTCATACTCCAATATACCTACATGTGCAAGGAAACAAGGTAGGTATATGTCGTTGAGCTGATATGAGCTAAATACCTTACTGCCATGCATGAATATGGTAATGTGAGCTATGAACTAATGCATAAAGCCTAAGTGCTAAAATGAATGCATATGAACTAATTAAATGAATTATAAGTATGCTGCCTTGATATATATGTGATAATCATGCTTCATATGATTGTAAGATTATTCTAACATGCTTAACGTATTAAATAACAATGTGCATGATGTGTTCATACTAAGTTATTTATTAAATACATAACTAGTATTCTTATCATGAAATGTATTATAATAGCATATATTATAACACTAATATAAATTAAATTAAATATAAAGATGTTCAAGAGTACTCCCTTTGTAGATGAAAACGTGCATGCATCATTATATAATGTTCTAATAGTTGAAAGTTAACTTAACAATTCAACATCTTTATATTACTTACTGCATGATGTTATTTTCATTCCTTATTAAGCATATTATTGATTTGTATTAGTCTTACATTCATTTAGATAAGTTTCATTTCAGTCATGAATGGGAAGCATGTTCATCATTAATTTTTTAGCTCATTAAAATTCAATTCAGCTCACAAGTCGTATATATTAGCTCGTTCCTATATATACCTCATATACTTAGCTCATGATAGACATCCATAGCTCATAAGAAATTATTCTCACCTGTCAGCATGCATTTGTATTCATTCCACCTCATTCAGATCGATTTACCTTGTTTTCTTTGCACATATAGGCAACTCAAAATTAGCTCACAATCTCCATGGCAGCTCGTGGAAGGAAATGGGAAGCTCAATTCAGCTGGAGGAGCTAAGGGCTAGCTAAACTTATCTCGGTGTACTAAATGAAGCTAGGTTACTGAAAATGACCAAGTGGCAGCTGAAGGTAGCTAGGAGTGTTGTTAAGGAGCCAAGGAGGTCTGTTCTAGAAAGCTCATTCACAACCAGCTCCTTGCTTGCAAGCTAGCTATACACTCAAGCAAGCTTAGAGGAGGACCAATGTACACCGAAGATAACGCACATGACCAGCCTTCATCTTATGTACAAGGATGCACCACAATATTCCCTAGAACCCCCATGTGCGTAACATATGACTAGCAACCATGTGCCTTGCATGAGAACTCTTTTAGCCACCAAGATGAAAGGCTACATCACCATTTGGCCAAGCACTCCTGATACGATCCAAACTAGCTTCAACTTTCTTCATGAATTGATCACACCATGGATATTATTTAAAGTTGTTTCTAAGGGAGTTCTTCCTTACCCTATCTTATATTATATCATTCATACATTCTATTCTATCATGAGCATGCATTCACATGTTAGTATAAATTATCATAATAATTCCATCCTATGCTTAGTTGATCATGTCCTTCATATCATTCAAATATATTCTATGATTACGTATCATTTCTTAGGATATTATTATTACATGTTTCCATTTATCATTTATTATGAATACCATGTTAAATGATATTCATACAACATATATCCACATCTTTATATTATTTGATGCACAATGTTATTTCAAAGCATGATAAGTATGTTAGATTATCCTTGCATCCATTTAAGCATGATTTATTACATTTATGAAATGGCAGGATACATATCATTCATTTTATTAGCTCGTATGCATTCATTTTAGCTCTTAGGCTTTAAACACAAGCTCACACATATTAGATTATGATATCCTTAGCTTATTACATACAATCATAGCTCACAATACCATGATCATACACGACAACAAGGTAATTAGCTCATACAAGCTCAATGTCATTGAATTACCTTGTTTCCTTGCACATGTAGGTACATTGGAGCATGACACATATTATGGTAGCTTGGTGGATCATTTGACATATTTATGCAGCTCAAAATTAGCTCACAAAATATATTTTAGCTCATGGAGATTTATGGAAAGCTCAACTCAGCTAAGGGAGCTAGGATGTAGCTGAACCGAGCTAGATGAACCATTTGAAGTCAAGTTGCTACAAGTGATGTCAAGTGCTTCTAAACATAGCAAAAGGAGATGCTAGAGAGTTTAAGAAGTCATAGCCAACATGCTTGTAACATCTCATCCTTTACTTACATACCTAGCTCACTACTAGCTTGAATGGAGCTAAGTCACGCCTAGTTGCTGCCCTCCTTCAACCCATGCATGCCAAAGATGATGCACAAGACCAGTCTTCATCCTATGCACAAGGCTGTACCATAAGGTCCCCTAGAACCCCCATGTTTGTGCCATATAACCAGTAACCATGCGCCTTGCATGTGGTCTCTAATTAGGCACCAAGATGAAGGGCTATCTATCCATTCGCCCAAGCATCATTTCCTCCCCAATTTGGTGCCAAGTTGAGGGGGTTCAAGAGCTATTCGGCCATGAGACATGTTCCTACACTTTAACCAAACCAGGACCTATTTATTCATGTTATTTAGCATTTAAATTATGTTTTTATGGGGAGAAACAAGGGCTGGCTGAAACCCCTTGTAACCATTCGGCCATGCCCATCCAAAACCTATATATAGGCTGTCATATTTCATTTGTAAACACACCTTTCTTATCAATTAAAGTGAGATTATTCTCTTTGCTTAAGTCATTGTGACTTTTATCTACTTATCAAGTAATTCATTACTTGTGGCATCAACCTCATTTCCTTTGATACTTGTGGTTCCTATCTCCATATAGATACTGGGTCCAAGTACTTATTACCACCCCTTAAAGAAGCAATATAAAGTCTGGGTCGTTTCTCTCTATAGAATTGATTCTTCTTTGAGTCTTGTTTAAGATACTACCTCACAACCATTCCATTATTTTATCAACCTCACCATAGCCATAACATCCTTCCACTACCATCTCTCTTATCATAAATAGCCTACCTATTCACCTTTACATCTACCACCAAACCATCTAATTAAGCCATTCACTTATGGAGATTGTTTTGCTTTCTTCATAGATCCACAATCAATTGAAAAGCTATAATTACCTTACATCAAGTGGTAATCAGAGCTTTGGTGGAAGAAGCAAACGTTCAACAACAACAAAAACAAAAATACAAAAAGAAGTGCAAGTGAAGAAATCAAAATCCAGTAAAGAAATTGAAGCACTCAAAAGAAGAAAAATTCAAGCACTCAAAAGGAAGAAGAAAAGAAAAGAAAAGAAAGGAAAGGAAAGTTGAAGTACTCATCAACAAGTCTCATCACCAAGCCGTTCAAGTAATCCTTTAAATTGATTGCGGTGATAGAAGGTTGTGAAGTGACTTTGTGTAAGTCCCTTTTATTCACTTCTTTCTATTTCTAAGCCACCCTTTTATTATTATTTGTTTTCCATTCCTACTAGTCCTTTTGCAACCGACGCACAACAAGTAAATCTTGGTACAGTTTTGAGTAAAGTTACTTAGAACTTGATATAAAGAGAATTGAGAGGAAAAAGGCTTGAGTGTGTGAGATCAGAAGAGGACTAGTAAAAGCCTTGAAGTCCTAGAGTGCAAACACGAGCGGATTGAGTGACAATCAAGTTTCCTTGGAGTGAACTCGTGAGGCTTTGTGAGAGCATTATTGGTAAGGTCTTATACATATTTTTTCCTTATTTGCTAACGTATCTATTCCATCCAAAATCTTTGTAGTCAAAAGGACTTTGAACATCCATAGTCAAGAAGATGAACAAGGAAAGAATATTTTCCATACAAAATGTCACGTGGGAGATAAGGTTTGCGTGGTGATCATTGATAGTGGAAGTTGCACAAATATTGCAAGCACTTACATGGTTGAGAAACTTGGCTTGAAGACTACCAAACATCAGAGCCCTAATAATTTGCAATGGTTAAACGATGGAGGGGAGTTAAAGGTCACTGAACAAGTCATTATTCCATTTTCAATCTGGAAAAACCGAGACGAGGTCATTTGTGATGTAGTGCATATTGAATACAAGTCATTTGTTGTTGGGTCGACCATGGCAATTTGACAAGAAGGCTACTCATGATGAATTTTCCAATAAGTATTCATTCCAACATCAAGGAAAGAAAATAATATTGGCACCTATGCTTCCAAGTCAAGTCCATGAATGCCAAGTAACCCTTAAGTCACGTATAGATGAATGGGAAAAAACTAAAGCCATGAAGAAAGATAAAAGAGAAGTCTTGCAAGAGCAACAAGTAGAACAAGTGGAAAATCATGTTGATATGATAAACATTGGAGTTGATGGGTGTAGAAAAGAGCATGATTCACCTAATAATTATTTTCCTCCAATTATTTCTTTTGCTTTGCAGAATAATTCAAGAGACATGTCACTTAAAGTTAAAGATTCAAGAAACATGTCTTTTGAGGAACCAATTCATGACCTTTGGTGATCCACACAATATGTCTTTTGAAGATCCAATGGTTATGTCCCTTGACATTTCAAAGGATATACCACTTGAAGTGCTAAGGAATGGGATCATTGATAATCCAAGTACATTGCACATATTGAAGGGAATTTAACAACCAATGGAGATTTCCATCATTAAGCAACCAACACCCATTAAAAATCCTCCATGGTTTGCTAATTCTATTCATTTTGTTATTAGTTTTTCATTTTATAACTTTGATTCATTTTGCAGCAATTTGATTAGTATAAGTGGTGTTATACAGTCAATCTATGATGGCCAGATCATTTGTCATTTTGAGTTTGATTGGTGCATCAAATTCAGCCACTATGATGGTCTGAAGCAAGTATTGTGCGCCATTTTAAAGGCCATCATCTGAAAGAGCACAAAGTTTAAAGTTGTTGACTTTATCCACTTGCTTGAAGGAGATCAAAAGTTAAATTTCTTCACCAACGATCAGGATGATTCAAGGAGTAAGAGTGAAAAGGTATAATGTTTTGAAAGGATATAACTTTTGGAGTACAATACACAATTTTTGAATCAAAGGACATGTGATGGTTTCCAAACATTGTGCCCTCCCATTAAAGGACGTGAAGTTACCAGATTTGAAGCCAAGAGATTGAACATTTTGTGTGAATCATCTATTGGAGGAATGCATAAGGATTCAATCTTTCCTACATCTAGAAAGTCTTCAAAGAGAAACTACTTTGATTTGAGGATAAATCGCCTAAAAGAAGGGGAGGATGATATGATCCAAACTAGCTCCAACTTTCTCCATGACTTGATCACACCATGGATGTTATTCAAAGTTGTTTCTAAGAGAGTTCTTCCTTACCCTATCTTATATTATATCATTCATATATTCTATTCTATCATAAGCATGAATTCACATGTTAGTATAAATTATCATAATAATTCTATCATATGCTTAGTTGATCATGTCCTTCATATCATTCAAATATATGCTATGATTACATATCATTTCTTAGGATACTACTATTACTACATGTTTTCGTTTATCATTTATTATGAATACCATGTTAAATGATATTCATACAACATATATCCACATATTTATATTATTTGATGCACAATGTTATTTCAAAGCATGATAAGTATGTTAGATTAGCCTTGCATCCATTTAAGCATGATTTATTACATTTATTAAATGGCAACATACTTATCATTCATTTTAGCTCATATGCATTCATTTTAGCTCTTAGGCTTTAAACACTAGCTCACACATATTATATGATGATATCCTTAGCTCATTATGATGCAATCACGTTTTCATATAGAAAGGGAGTACTCTTGATGTGATCCAATTCAGCATCATGATTATCAGGGCTATTCCACCCTTACAAGGGAAGAAACTTTCTAACTTTACAGACATATATGTTTATTTCATAATTATTTTCATACATATAATATCTATGGTTATTATAATAACTTAATCATTAATATATGAGATATAAGTTATTATATACTATAGTCCACATTATTATATAATACATTGTATAAGTTCATTTACTTAGTTTATTTCTTTATATTATGCGTGTAGGCACATTCGGCCAAGACTTGGGAGCTGCATTAGAGCTAAATGGAGAATGAAACAACAAGGAAACTCACATAGGGATGCTTAAGAGATCATAAGGATTCATCGATGAAAAGTTGTTTTGAGGCTGTGAGCTCATAGTTGGATTGAGCTGAAGATTTGAGCTACAAGATGAACTCATTTCAGCTGGGGAGTTGCACCATCATCATCACCACTTAGGACACTTCAAATATGTCCTACGTCAAAATTTGTGAAATCGTACCTTTTCGCGAATAGTTGCCATCTCAAGAGGTACCTTTTCACAAGGAGCTGCCCAAACGTTCATCATGTTACAAGTCATCTAAGGTCAGCTCACCACCAGCTCATTCACACCCGAAGTAGCTCAAACATGAAGGGTTACCTTTCTCAAACATTTTGACCTTTCATGAATGATGCTGTCCATGAAGATCCCTTTTCAACAAGGAACACATCGGTGAAGAGATCACGCCTATTGGATGCTTAAATCATCAAGAAACATGAGCTAGAGGCTCCATGCCTATTCGGCCACATCACATGCCATACACATGAGAGCCTTTGGCGCCAAGCATGAAGAGACACACCACCATTCGGCCAAAGGGAGAAAATGGCGCCAAAATGAACAAACATACATATTCGGCCAAGGGAGATGTCTTCCCATCCTTAGCCGAATCATTAAGGCCTTTCATGAAGAGTTAGCCGAACCATCACAAGCCCAAAGGACTTATTCATTAATCTCAAGCATTATGTATTTTCCTAGAGACATGTATCTAGCCGAAACAACTTGTAATCATTCGGCCAAGCCCTCTCATTTCCTATAAATAGAGTGGCTTGCCATCATTTGTACTCATCTCATCTCTTATATAAAATATACTCTTGTGAGTTATTTCTCTTCAAAGTTCTTTGTGAACTTTATCGATTAAACAAGTGTAGTTCCTATACTTGTGGCGTCATTCCTTCCATTTTTGATTCCTAAATTCCTAGATTGTTATCTAGTGGGTTGAAGACATGATCACCACCCCTCAAGCAAGTTTGTAAAGACCGGGATTGTGCTTAATAGCATAGTTTCCTCTTTGGCGTGTTTGGGATACTATCATCACCATCTCCATTTCGTCATTTCCATCATCAACAACACCCATCAATCCATCAATTCCGCAGCCATCTCTATTCTTATTCTTTCATTCCATTACTTATATTATTATTCATTTCTTAAACCCATTATTAATCATATTTCTGTCTTATTATTTTGCAGCCCAAGCTTATTAATTCAAGGACATCAGTACTTGTCAATCCTAGATCGGGACACAATAAGGCTATCTACTCTTCTCACCAAAGTGTGTAGATTCGCCGTACGTCAAGCGGTAATCAGAGCATAGTTGGATTGCAAAGTGTCATTTGGCGTGCAAAGCAAAAAGAAGTTCAAAAGAGAAAAAGACTCCTTCAACAAAATTGGAGTGCAAAAAGAAGAAGAAAAGAAGAAAAGAAAAGAAAAAGAATTCAAAAAGAAAGCAAAGCCAAGGAAAGTGCTCTACCATAGCAAAGTACATCAAAGAGGCCATCTACATTTAGAGAAGATAACCTTATTGTTTCTTGAGAAAGGTTGCAGTAAGTGTTGTTTCTTGAATTGTAAGTCACCTCTTCCTTTTTTATCCTTTCATTTTCCTTGTCTTCAACCATTTCTTTCTTTAAAATACCTGTGAATCATTTCTTCTACTTTTCCATTTCTATTCCTTTTCTATCCCAACCTATTTGCAGCCGACGCACACAAAGGAAGGAATTAACTTGTTATAATCTTGAGTAAGTTCTTCGAAGGACTTAGCAAGAGAAATTTGAGTGGAAAAAGGCTATTGAGATAGTGAGATCAGAAGGGGAATTGTTAAAAGCCAAATATATATTCCTGAGAGTAAATACGAGTGTTGAGTGGAGTGATCTTATCTTTTCTTTGGAGTGAACTTGTGAGACTTTGTGAGTGTGCTGGTAAGGTTTATTTTTGTTTTATTTACTAACCATGTCTCAAAGTCCTAAAGGAAATGCAGGTCAACCCAACTTGCAAATGCAAGCACTGATTGGAGAAATGATAAGGATGTTTCGAACAGAATTTGATGCTCTCCATGAGAAACTAGACCAAAGACGAGATCAACCACAAACCAGAAACAATGATACTCCTCGGAGGCAACAACCTCTTCCAGAAGATGATGTCCCAAATCCTTATGATGAAGAAGAACCATCATTGATACAAGGACCTAGGCGTGCCAATGTTGATGATAATATGAGCAACATCAAAATCAAAATTCCTCAATTCCAAGGAAAGACTGATCCAGAAGCCTATCTTGAATGGGAAAGCAAGGTGGAACATGTGTTTAGTTGCCATAACTATTCCGAACTCAAGAAAGTAAGATTGGCAGCTATGGAATTTGTTGATTATGCTTTGATATGGTGGGATCAACTTACTATTACTCGGAGGAGGAATGGAGAGAGACCAATTTCAACATGGCTTGAAATGAAAGGTATCATGCGTAAACGTTTCATTCATACTCATTATCATCGGGATATGTTTCAGAAATTGCAGAACCTAAAGCAAGGCCAAAGGAGTGTAGAGGATTACTATAAGGAAATGGAAGTGGCAATGATCCGAGTCAATATTGAGGAGGATCGCGAAGCAACCATGGCTAGATTTCTTGCTGGACTCAATCCTGAGATTGCCAACACACTAGAATTGTATCATTACATCGAACTTGATGAAATGGTGCAAATGGCTATGAAAATAGAAAGGCAACTTCGGAGAAGACCTATCTCTCGTACTTCAGTGCCTACATCTTCAAGATGGAGTCCAAACAATAGTTTGAGGAAGTCTACCCCTATTCCTACCAATGAGAAGGCTGAATCATCAAATGCTTCCCAAATTAATAAAGAGAATCGAGGAAAAGAGATCCCTGAACGAACAAGAGACATACGTTGCTTTAAGTGTCTTGGGAGGGGACATATATCCACACAATGTCCCAACCGAAACACCATGTTATTACTTGGAAATGGTGAGATTGAATCTGACCATGAAGAAGAAGAAGCTGCACCGACACCAACAGAAGTTGAGGAAGAAACCGAAATTGGTGCTCCGGTAGAAGGTGAAGCCCTAGTGGTCAAGAGAAGTCTAAGTGCTCAAATAGTAGAAGACGATGCACAAAGGGAAAACATCTTTCATACCCGCTGCCATGTGAAAGAAAAGGTGTGTTTCATGATCATAGACGGTGGAAGTTGTACTAATGTTGCCAGTACCATCATGGTGGAGAAATTGGGATTGCAAACGTTGAAACATCCAAATCCCTACAAATTACAATGGTTAAATGAACGAGGAGAACTTAATGTCAACAAACAGGTGATGGTTCCTTTCTCCATTGGCAAGTACAAGGACGAGGTTATGTGCGATGTTGTTCCTATGCATGCTAGTCATTTACTCCTTGGAAGACCATGACAATATGATAGGAGGACCATTCATGATTATTTTACTAATCAGTATTCATTCAACCATGGAGGGAAGAAGATCATCCTAACACCTTTGACGCCTAAACAAGTCCAAGTTGATCAAATCAAGATGAAACAAAGTGTTGAGGCCATGAGGAAAGGAAAATCGAAGTTAAACCAGGAAGAAAACATTCCAAAAACAAGTGCTTATACCTCTAAGTGCTTGTCACAAAGATGCCTATTAACAAGATGCAAAGTTGATGCTGATTTTTCTAACCTTAACCAAACAAAAGTTTCCTTTGATTTGCAGGATGAACCAAGCAACACAATCCATCAATTTGGTAAACTAAACGATGTGATCTTTCAAGAACCAAAAGGTGCGACTATTGAAGAGCAAAGAATAGTAACTCTTCATCCAAAGGACGTGACCCATCAAGAATCAAAAGACATGCCTATTGAAAACCAAAGGGAAATGATTTTTCATCCAAAGGGCGTGACTTATGAGGACATCACCATTCCAAGAATCATCACCTTTCATGAATTAATGCAACTATCTATGGAAAGGGGCATGAATTTTGGAATAAAAAAGGACATCAACATTCAAAGCCAAATGTCTTCAATAGACATGAACTTTGAATCTACATCTTTCAGGAAGTATTTCTTAACTTTAATTTTGTTTGATCACATTCATACTAATGAAAGTTTTTTTCCAGATCAAGAACTTACAAGGCATTCTTTCAAAAGATATGAATCTTTTTATAAAGGTACTTATCAAATGGAATGACTCAAGGAAAGGAAGATCTTTCGATTTGAGGACAAATCGATTAAAAGAAGGGGAGGATGATGTGATCCAATTCCGCATCATGATTATCATGGCTATTCCACCCTTACAAGGGAAGAAACTTTCTAACTTTACAGACATATATGTTTATTTCATAATTATTTTCATACATATAATATCTATGGTTATTATAATAACTTAATCATTAATATATGAGATATAAGTTATTATATACTATAGTCCACATTATTATATAATACATTGTATAAGTTCATTTACTTAGTTTATTTCTTTATATTATGCGTGTAGGCACATTCGGCCAAGACTTGGGAGCTGCATTAGAGCTAAATGGAGCCTGAAACAGGAAGGAAACTCACATAGGGATGCTTAAGAGATCATAAGGATTCATCGATGAAAAGTTGTTTTGAGGCTGTGAGCTCATAGCTGGATTGAGCTGAAGATTTGAGCTACAAGATGAACTCATTTCAGCTGGGGAGTTGCACCATCATCATCACCACTTAGGACACTTCAAATATGTCCTACGTCAAAATTTGTGAAATCGTACCTTTTCGCGAATAGTTGCCATCTCAAGACGTACCTTTTCACAAGGAGCTGCCCAAACGTTCATCATGTTACAAGTCATCTAAGGTCAGCTCACCACCAGCTCATTCACACCCGAAGTAGCTCAAACATGAAGGATTACCTTTCTCAAACATTGTGACCTTTCATGAATGATGCTGCCCATGAAGATGCCTTTTCAACAAGGAACACATCGGTGAAGAGATCACGCCTATTGGATGCTTAAATCATCAAGAAACATGAGCTAGAGGCTCCATGCCTATTCGGCCACATCACATGCCATACACATGAGAGCCTTTGGCGCCAAGCATGAAGAGACACACCACCATTCGGCCAAAGGGAGAAAATGGCGCCAAGATGAACCAACATACATATTCGGCCAAGGGAGATGTCTTCCCATCCTTAGCCGAATCATTAAGGCCTTTCATGAAGAGTTAGCCGAACCATCACAAGCCCAAAGGACTTATTCATTCATCTCAAGCATTATGTATTTTCCTAGATACATGTATCTAGCCGAAACAACTTGTAATCATTCGGCCAAGCCCTCTCATTTCCTATAAATAGAGTGGCTTGCCATCATTTGTACTCATCTCATCTCTTATATAAAATATACTCTTGTGAGTTATTTCTCTTCAAAGTTCTTTGTGAACTTTATCGATTAAACAAGTGTAGTTCCTATACTTGTGGCGTCATTCCTTCCATTTTTGATTCCTAAATTCCTAGATTGTTATCTAGTGGGTTGAAGACACGATCACCACCCCTCAAGCAAGTTTGTAAAGACCGGGATTGTGCTTCATAGCATAGTTTCCCCTTTGGCGTGTTTGGGATACTATCACCACCATCTCCATTTCGTCATTTCCATCATCAACAACACCCATCAATCCATCAATTCCGCAGCCATCTCTATTCTTATTCTTTCATTCCATTACTTATATTATTATTCATTTCTTAAACCCATTATTAATCATATTTCTGTCTTATTATTTTGCAGCCCAAGCTTATTAATTCAAGGACATCAGTACTTGTCAATCCTAGATCGGGACACAATAAGGCTATCTACTCTTCTCACCAAAGTGTGTAGATTCGCCGTACGTCAACTCTTGAACATCTTTATATTGGATTTACTTTATATTAGTTATATACTATATGCTTTTATAATATATTTTATGATAAGGATACTTGTTATGTAGTTAATGAATAACTTAGTATGAACACAACATGCACATTGATATTTAAACATGTTAGGATAGTATTATAATCATATTAAGCATGATTATCATATATATATATATCAAGGCAGCATCATTATAAACCATTTCATTAGTTCATATGCATTCATATTAGCTCTTAAGCTTCATACATTATCTTACACATATTTTGAGATGATATAATTAGCTCATGACCTTCAAACATAGCTCACATCACCATAATCATA
Source organism: Hibiscus syriacus (assembly GCF_006381635.1). NCBI lineage: Eukaryota > Viridiplantae > Streptophyta > Magnoliopsida > Malvales > Malvaceae > Hibiscus > Hibiscus syriacus. The sequence continues at coordinate 3,116,633 of NW_024062296.1, read as the reverse complement.
CATGGCAGCAAGGTATTTAGCTCATAACAGCTCAATATCATGAACTTATATAGTTTCATTGCACATATAGGTACATTGGAGTGTGATGCATGTTGAGGTAGCTTGGTGAATGATTTGGACGTCATATGCAACTCACAAATAGCTCACAAAGTACAAGGTAGCTCATGGAACACTAAGGAAAGCTCGATTCAGCTGGAGGAGCTTAAGGCTAGCTAAACTCAGCTAGTTGGACTATTTGAAGCTAAGTTGCCAAAAGTGATGTCAAAGGTAGCTGATTGTAGATGAACATACTGTTATGGAGCTCACAAGGACTTGGCTAGAAAGCTTATTCATAAACAACCCATGCTTGCTAGCTAGCTCCACACTCAAGCTAACTTTGAAGGAGACACATGCATTCCCAAGATGGAGCAGATGATCAGCCATCATTCCATGTACAAGGCTGTACCACAAGGTTCCCTAGAACACCCATGTGCGTTCCATATGACCAGCCCTATGTGCCTTGCATGTGGTCTCATTTAGGTGCCAAGATGAAGAGTCCTCTCCCTATTCGGCCAAGCATCATCTCCCATCCAAATTGGCACTAATATAAAGGGACACAAGAGCTATTCGACAAAGGGTTATCACCCTCCATTTAAACTAAACCATCATATTTATTTTGTAATTAATTATGACTCTATAGGAAGGCACAAGGCTGATCGAATCCCCTTGTAACTATTCAGCCATGCCTCTCAATTTCCTATAAATAGGAAATCATATATCATTTGTACTCAGACCTTTTGATTAATATAAGTGATATTATTCTCTTCCTTAAGTCCTGGTGACTTTTATCGACTTATCAAGTATTTTATACTTGTGGCGTCAACCCTTTTCTTTTCACCTTGATACTTCTGGTTCCTAGTTCATATAACTAGTGGGTCAAAGTACTTTATACCACCCCTTGAAAAAGAAATATATAGTCTGGGTCTTTGCTCTCTATAGCATTGGTTCTTATTTGAGTATTATTTAAGATACTATCCTCACAACCATCCATTTGTTTCATTAATCATAACCCATAGCCATATCATTAATCTTCCGCTTCCATCTCTCATTTATTAAACAACCCACCTATTCACCCTTACGTTTACCACCCTTAACCATAATTTTTGAGCCATTCACTTATGCAGGTTGTTTTGCTTCCTTCCTAGATCCACAATCAATTGATAAGGTATAAGTGCCTTACATCAAGCGGTAATCAGAGCTATTGGTGGAAGAAAAAAAATGTGCAACAACAACAAAAAGAAAAATACAAAAAGAAATGCAAAGTGAAGTGCAAAGTCAAAGAAAAAGAAAAATCAGAAAAGAAAGTGAAGCACTCAAAAGAAAGAAAAATCCAGCACTCAAAAGAAGAAAAAGCAAAGAAAAGAAAGAAAAGAAGTTGAAGCACTCATCAACAATTATCATCACCAAGCAATTCAAGTAAGCTGTTTAAATTGATTGTGGTGATAGAAGGTTGTGAAGTGACTTGTGTAAGTAACCCTTTTTTGTTCTCTTCTTTCTATTTCTAAGCCACCCTTTCATTATATTTTTTTTCATTCATACTAACCCTCTTGCAGCCGACGCTAAACAAGTAGAAATTTACTTGATACGGTCTTGAGTAAATTTCTCTAGAACTTGGGACATTAGAATTGAGAGAAAAAAGCCTAGAGCATGTGTGAGATAAGGAGAGGACAAGTAAAAGCCATTAAGTCCTAGAGTGCAAACACGAGTGGATTGAGTGACATTCAAGTTTCATTGGAGTGACTCGTGAGGCTTTGTGAGAGTATATTCTGGTAAGGTCTTTTACACATCTTATTCTTTTCTTATTTCACTAACCATATCTCGAAGTCCATGACGAACCCCTGAAAGAGAACCCCCTAATTTGCAAACTTAAGCAATCATGCATGAAATGGCCAGATTGCTGAAATTAGAATTGGAGCCTTTGCATGATCGTATGGACCAATTTGAAGCATCCCTAGGCAACCGAAGAGTAAATCTCCCTAGAATAGAAGAAGAAATCGAAGAAGAGGAGGCTAAAGTAACATCAGTACCAAGAAGAGATGTTCATCAAAATCAGAATGACAACTTCAGCAACATCAAAGTGACCATTCCTCCATTTCAAGGACGAACTGATCCAGAAGCCTATCTTGATTGGGTAATCAAGATTACAAAATCTAAAACAAGGAAGCAAAAACGTTGAAGATTATTTCAAAGAAATATAGATAGCCATGATTCGAGCCAATGTTGATGAAGACAGAGAAGCAACCATGGAAAGGTTTTTATCTGGCCTAAATCCTGATATTTCTAACCTTGTTGAACTTTAACATTATGTAGAGACTGAAGAGATGGTACATGTGGACATGAAAATTTAAAGACAATTCAAAAGGAAATCCTACACTAGGAGCAGTCCAAGTTTGGCCACCAAATGGAAGGAAGAGCCTATCACCTTCAGGAAACCAATTCCAGCACAAGAAAAGGATCATATAGAAGTTTCTAAAGAAAAACAAGTGGGCGAATCTAGTAAGGGTAAAGAAAAGCAAACTGGTACTTTCGAGAGATCCAGAGACATTAAATGTTTTAAATGTTTTGGGAAAGGACATGTTGCTAGTCAATGTCCCAACCAAACTGCTATGATGGTACTTGACAATGGAGATATTGTATCGGATTCTGATGAGCCTATTTTTGACGAGGAACCTGAAACAAAACAAGAAGAAGAAACTGAAGAAAATGCAGACCATGGTGAGATGCTTGTTTCGAAAAGGTGCCTACAATCACAAACATCACAAGAGGATAATCAAAGAAACAATATCTTTCATACAAGATGCCATGTCAAGGATAAGGTTTACACAATGATCATCGATGGAGGAAGTTGCACAAATGTATTCAGCACTCTTATGGTTGAAAAACATGGATTGGCAACTTCTAAGCATCCCACTCAATATAAACTCCAATGGCTCAATGAAGGAGGTGAGTTAAACATTACCAAACAAGGTCTAATTCCTTTTTCAGTTGGTATGTACAAGGACATGGCGCTTTGTGACATTATTCCTATACATGCTAGCCATATCTTACTTGGAAGACCATGGCAGTATGACAAAAGGGACATTAATGATTGTTATCACAATCAATACATTTTAAAGCATGATGGACGCAAGGTAACATTGATGCCTTTGACACCAAAAGAGGTACAACAAGATCAGTTGCATATGCGAAAGAGTGTACAAGCATGGTGCAAAGACAAAACCCCATTGAAGAATGAAGAACATGAAACATGAAACCAAACTTCTTCATAGAGAAACACGAAGGTTAAAGGCTGGAAAATGAAGGGGCTCCTACGAAAATTGGTGATGATTGAAATTTAAAGACACAACTATTCACCAAGGGTTTTAATCGCCAAAAGGTAAGTAACCCTTCATTTGAAACCACTTTTCTCCTCACTTTTCAGGACCAAACACGTGAAAGGTCACTTCCAAAAGGGATATCCTTAAAGGAATATCACTCTCAAAAGGTACCTGTTGGTAAGTCATATTCCAAAGAAAGGCCTAAAGGGAAATTTTATGAAATAATACCTAATGGAAGAACACAACCATTAAAAGGATGCTTTCTTTTAGCAAGGAGACGTGACACTATGCAAGGAGAGAATGAACTCAATTTGAGGGCAAATCGCCCTAAAGAAGGGGGATGATGCAAGTACGTTTTCATCTACAAAGGGAGTACTCTTGAACATCTTTATATTGGATTTACTTTATATCAGTTATATACTATATGATTTTATAATAAATTTTATGATAAGAATACTTGTTATGTAGTTAATGAATAGCTTAGTATGAACAAAACATGCACATTGATATTTAAACATGTTAGGATAGTCTTATAATCATATTAATCATGATTATTATATATATACATCAAGGCAGCATCATTATAAACCATTTCATTAGTTCATATGAATTCATATTAGATCTTAAGCTTCATACATTATCTCACTGATGTGATCCTACCGACCACCAAGTTCAAACAAAACATTCTAACGGACAGATTCACGTCACTCATATAGATCGCCATTTTCTAACATGTTCCAAGCATCTTTGGGTGATGAAGGCTTCTTAACATTTAATCCCCTATCTCTTATCATTCCAAATCACTTTGAATCATATCAATCCGATATTGGGATCTCAAGATATACCCAAATTAATTAAGACAGTGCAGGCTGGAAATAAGTACGAGATTTACACCAAATGAAGAGCCATGTTCACACCTGATGCATTTCCACCTTCATGAATCAATTTATGGCGTGTACAATCATACAAGGAGGCTAAAGGACTTGTTCACATTCAAGGGAGATGGATGCATTATTTTCAAACTCATTCACCAAATCCAAGTACATGAAGGGAGCCTATGAGTCACGTTCCCACTTGGTACATGCATTCCAAAGGGGGACGAACATATAATGAAACATTCCTCCAAATTCATTCAAGGAAATGAACCAACATGTTCACATCAAGAGCGGATTAATTGGGCTATGAAGATGTATTCACTTAAATGGATGAACATTCAATTATTTTATTAGTCCATGAACTTGCATACGGGACGTACATTGTATCTACTTAAGGATAAGCATTCATCAATGAATGCTCAATCATTAAATCTTGTATGTGCATCCTAGACATCTCTTATTCCTATAAATAGCTTTTCATTTCATTTGTAAAAATGCAATTCACTTTGTTTAATCAAATATTTGTGAGAGTTTATCTCTTTAGTTCTTAAGTGAACTTTATCGACTTATCAAGCTTATGCTTGTGGCGTCACCCCTATCTATGTCACCCTGATACTTCTGGTTCCTATCTCGTTATAGATAGTGGGTCAAAGTCCTTGTTTACCATCCCTTAAATAAGTAATATAAAGTCTAGGTATTTGTTGTTTAACATTGGTTCTTCTTTGAGTCTTCTTTGAGATACTACTTTTCATATTCATCTCCATCACCTTCATTCTACTTCCATTACCATATTTCATCATTTCCTTTAAACATATCACCAACTTATATATATTTTTCGCTACCATATTTATATTTCCATTTCATTACTTATATTTAACTATTTTTTGACCTTTCTTGTTTGTGTAGGATCCTTGTTGCTTTCCTAGATTGAAACAATCAAAGGTACAACCTTAACTTCACCATCCATCCAAGTGATGGTAGGTTGAACTGTATCATATGGTAATTAGAGCTTAGGTGTATTGCAACAAGAACAAGCAAAAGAGACATCCTACAATTCAATAAAAAGAAAATAAAAAAGAGAACTGCAAAAAAAAAATCAGAAAGTTAATCCAAACATCAACAAGGGATTCCAAGTGAAGAAAAACTAAAGAAAGTAAACAAAGTAAGGTCTTAAGTTAGTTCTTTTAAGAACTTTACAAGAGTGGAACGAGTGGAAAAAGGCTAATCGAGTGTGTGAGATCAGAAGGGGAATTGAAAAAGTCAATTTATATTCTCGAGTGCAAACACGAGCGTTGAGTGGAGCAACATCATTTGTTTTGGAGTGATCGTGAGGATTTGTGAGTGATTATTGGTAAGGTCCTTTCATTTTATTCAACTATTAATTTTTCACTAATAATTCTCCCATCTTTCGAATGGAATACGGACAGCAAAGGAGGAATCCATTTCATACTCGTTTTCATGTGAATGATAAAGTATGCCTTGTAGCCATTGATGGTGGTAGTTGTGCAAATCTTGCAAGCATATACATGGTCGAGAAGATGGGGCTTATAATGTTCAAAAATCCCAATCCGTATGTTTTGCAAGTACTAAAGGAAGATGAAAAGTTAGAAGTCATAGAGCAAGTACTTGTGTCATTTTCAATTGGGAGATATGAAGATGAGGTATTGTGTGATGTTGTTTCCATGAATTCAAGCCATCTTCTCCTCGGACGTCCTTGGCAGTTTGATAAACGATCATTGTATGATGGGTTCTCCAACAACTATTCATTCAAACACCAAGGGAGAAAGATCGCGTTGGTTCCAATGTGCCCAAATTAAGTCCATGAATGCCAAGTTACCGTCAAATCACGTATAGAGGAATGAAAGAAAACTAAAGCCATGAATAAAGTTGAAAGAGAAGTTTCACGTGAGAAACAAATAACATTGGAGGGATATAATAATGAAAATGAGAAAATTGATGTGAGAAACGTTGGAGTCAAAAATGAGAAAGTTGAAAAGATTGAATTTGGGAGCAAAGGGGGAAGTACATGTAGAGAGAAAATGAAAAGATTCTAAGTGAGGTTGTGGTTAAAAGATATGGTAGAGTTAAACATGCACAAATCAAAGAAGAACATTGTGGGAAAACCATGACATTTGGAGTTGAAAATGAGAGTGTGATTTTGCATGAGAAAGCCATTGGAATAATTGAAAATGAGAGTAAGAGCATTGAGAGTGAAGATGAGTGTGTTGAAAAACATGAGCATGAAAGAAAAGAATGTGAGGAGAAGGAAGTTTTGTTTTATACTAATCAATTTTTTTCTTCTATTCATTTTTTGAATTTGTAGGTTACTCCAAGGGACCTTTAAGATGATTCAAGCATCATTTCTTTTGAAATTCCAAAAGATGTGTCACTTGAAATTATAAAGGACACGTTCATTAACCTTCAAAGTACATTCACCTCATACTCAATAACGAATGAAAATTATAAAAGTGAAGATTCAATGAACCTAACCATGGAGAACATTAAGAGTCCAAACTCATTCATTCATGAATTTAATACTTTCATTTCCTTTGATTTTAAATTATCTAATTCTAATGCAAGATGAGAATGAAAGAATTTCCATTCAAACAAAGATCAAAGTTGTTCCCTTATGTACCAAGCATCGATTTGGGGACAAATCGCCTTAAAGAAGGGGGAATGATGTGATACTACCGACCACCAAGTTCAAACAAAACATTCTCACAACTTTGAAGTTCTTCCAAAATGATTCTAAGGGAGTTCTTCTATATTTTATTACTTATTTACTCATTTATGCTTTATATGTGTTATAAGCATGCTTTGACATTCTAAACTATGCTTGAATATTCATATATGGTCCTATCTTTTCATCCTATATGATATTCATGCATGTCACATCTTTAATTAGCTTGTTTCATGCATATGTTACACATTCCTTACTTATGTTATCATATAAATTGCATTATTATATTAGCCATGGCATCATGTGTTACATTATAATGTTACTTATTACTTATTCATTACCTTGAGCATTGTAACTTATATATATTTTTTATTTATTACAAGCTACATTCAAGGCAATCCAATGGACAGATTCACGTCACTCATATATATCGCCATTTTTTAACATGTTCCAAGCATCTTTGAGTGATGAAGGCTCTTAACATTTAATCCCCTACCTCTTATATTTCCAACTCACTTTGAATCATATCAATCTGATATTGGGAGATCAAGATATGCCCAGATTAATTAAGACAGTGCAGGCTGGAAATAAGTACGGGATTTACACCAAATGAAGAGCCATGTTCACACCTGATGCATTTCCACCTTCATGAATCCATTTATGGCGTGTACTATCATACAAGGAGGCTAAAGGACTTGTTCACATTCAAGGGAGGGATGCATTATTTTCAAACTCATTCACCAAATCCAAGTGCATGAAGGGAGCCTATGAGTCACGTTCACACTTGATACATGTATTCCAAAGGGGGTCAAACATACAATGAAACATTCCTCCAAATTCATGCAAGGAAATGAACCAACATGTTCACATCAAGAGAGGATGAATTCAGCTATGAAGATGTATTCACTTAAATGGATGAACATTCATTTATTTTATTAGTCCATGAACTTGTATAGGGACGTACATTGTATCTACTTAAGGATGAACATTCATGGATGAATGTTCAATCATTAAATCTTGTATGTGCATCCTAGACATCTCTTAGGCCTATAAATAGCTTTCTATATCATTTGTAAAAGGCAATTCACTTTGTTTAATCAAATATTTGTGAGAGTTTATCTCTTTAGTTCTTAAGTGAACTTTATCGACTTATCAAGCTTATGCTTGTGGCGTCACCCCTATCTATGTCACCTTGATACTTTTGGCTCCTATCTCATTATAGATAGTGGGTCAAAGTCCTTGTTTACCATCCCTTAAAGAAGCAATATAAAGTATAGGTCTTTGTTCTTTAACATTGGTTCTTCTTTGAGTATTCTTTGAGATACTACTTTTCATATTCATCTCCATCACCTTCATTCTACTTGCATTACCATACTTCATCATTTCCTTTAAACATATCACCAACTCATATAAATTTTCTGTTGTGATATTTATATTTTCATTTCATTACTTCCATTTAACTATTTTTTTGAGCTTTATTGTTTGTGCAGGATCCTTGTTACTTTCCTAGATCGAAACAATCAAAGGTACAACCTTAGCTTCACCATCTATCCAAGTGAGGCTAGGTTGAACTGTATCACTTACACATATTTTAAGATGATATAATTAGCTAATAACCTTCAAACATAGCTCACATCACCATAATCATAGATGGAAGCAAGGTATTTTGCTCATAATAGCTCAATATCATGGACTTACCTTGTTTCCTTGCACATATAGGTACATTGGAGTGTGATGCATGTTGAGGTAGCTTGGTGAATGATTTGGACGTCATATGCAACTCACAAATAGCTCACAAAGTACAAGGTAGCTCATGGAACACTAAGGAAAGCTCGATTCAGCTGGAGGAGCTTAAGGCTAGCTAAACTCAGCTAGTTGGACTATTTGAAGCTAAGTTGCCAAAAGTGATGTCAAAGGTAGCTGATTGTAGCTGAACATACTGTTATGGAGCTCACAAGGACTTGGCTAGAAAGCTTGTTCACAAACAGCCCATGCTTGCTAGCTAGCTCCACACTCAAGCTAGCTTGAAAGGAGACACATGCACCCCTAAGATGGAGCACATGATCAGCCATCATTCCCTAGAACACCCATGTGTGTGCCATATGACCAGCCCCCATGTGCCTTGCATGTGGTCTCATTTAGGTGCCAATATGAAGAGTCCTCTCCCTATTCGGCCAATCATCATCTCCCATCCAAATTTCAGCCAACATAAAGGGACACAAGAGCTATTCGACCCAGGGTTATCACCCTCTATTTAAACTAAACCATCATCTCTATTTTGTAATTAATTATGACTCTATAGGAAGGCACAAGGCTGGCCGAATCCCCTTGTAATTATTCGGTCATGCCTCTCAATTTCCTATAAATAGGAAAGCATATATCATTTGTACTCAGACCTTTTGATTAATATAAGTGAGATTATTCTCTTCCTCAAGTCTTTGTGATATTTATCGACTTATCAAGTATTTTATACTTGTGGCGTCAATCCCTTTCTTTTCACCTTGATACTTTTGGTTCCTAGTTCATATAACTAATGGGTCAAAGTATTTAATACCACCACTTGAAGAAGCAATATAAAGTTTGGGTCTTTGCTCTCTATAGCATTGGTTCTTCTTTGAGTCTTCTTTAAGATAATATCCTCACAACAATCCCTTTGTTTCATTAACCATAACCCATACCCATATCAATCATCTTCCGCTTCCATCTTTCATTTATTAAACATCCCACCTATTCACCCTTACGTTTACCACCCTTAACCATCTATTTTGAGCCATTCACTTATGCAGGTTATTTTGCTTTCTTCTCCTAGATCCACAATTAATCGATAAGGTACAAATACCTTACATCACATTACATACAATCATAGCTCACAATACCATGATCATACACGACAACAAGGTAATTAGCTCATACCAGCTCAATGTCATTGAATTACCTTGTTTTCTTGCACATGTAGGTACATTAGAGCATGACACACATTATGTTAGATTGGTGGATCATTTGGCATCAATATGCAGCTCACAATTAGCTCACAAAAGATATGTTAGCTGATGGAGATTTATGGAAAGCTTAACTCAGCTAAGGGAGCTAGAATGTAGCTAAACCAAGCTAGATGAACCATTTAAAGTTAAGTTGCTACAAGTGATGCAAAGGGCAGCTAAATATAGCTAAAGGAGATGCTAGGGAGCTTAAGAAGTCACGACCAGCATGCTTGCAACACCTCATCATTTACTTACATAGCTAGCTCACTACTAGCTTGAATGGAGCTAAGTCATGCCTAGTTGATGCCCTCCTTCAACCCATGTATGCCCAAGATGATGCACAAGACCAGCTTTCATCCTATGCACAAGGTTGCACCACAAGGTCCCATAGAACCCCCATGTTTGTACCATATGACCAGCAACAATGTGCCTTGCATGTGGTCTCGAATTAGGCGCCAAGATGAAGGGCCATCTATCCATTCGGCCAAGCATCATTTCCTCTCTAATTTGGCGTCAAGTTGAAAGGGTTCAAGAGCTATTCGGCCATGAGACATGTTCCTACACTTCAACCGAACCAACACCTATTTATTCATGTTATTTAGCATTTAAATTATGTCTTTATAGTGAGACACAAAGGCTGGCCGAACCCCCTTGTAACCATTCAACCATCCCCCTCCAAAACCTATAAATAGGATGTCATATTTCATTTGTAAACACACATTTCTTATCAATTATAGTGAGATTATTATCTTTGCTTAAGTCCTTGTGACTTTTATCGACTTATAAAGTAATTCATTACTTGTGGCGTCAACCCCTTTCCATTTGATACTTATGGTTTTTATCTCCATATAGATAGAGGGTCCAAGTCCTTACTACCACCCCTTAAAGAAGCAATATAAAGTCTGGGTCTTTGTTCTCTATAGAATTGGTTCTTCTTTGAGTCTTCTTTAAGATACTACCTCACAACCATTCCATTGTTTCATCAACCTCACCATAGCCATAACATCATCCCGCTACCATCTCTCTTATCATAAATAACCTATTCACCTTTACATCTACCACCAAACCATCTAATTGAGCCATTCACTTATGTATGTTGTTTTTCTTCCTTCCTAGATCTATAATCAATTAAAAAGGTAGAATTAACTTACATCAACTCCTACCTCTTCATTTTAGTGCCAATATGAGTAGACAAATGAACCCATTCAGCAAAGGATTATTTCTCTTCATCAAGGCCAAATCATCATCTCCGTTTTAACAATTAATTATGTGATTTTAAAGGGAAAAAATGGCTGGCCGAAACACCATGTAACCATTCGACCATGCCCCTTCAAAGCCTATAAATAAACTGTCATATTTCATTTGTAATCAAACCTTTAATATATTTTATTCAAGTCAGATTTCTCTCTTTTCTCTAGTCCTTGGTGACTTTTATCGACTTATCAAGTATTTCTATACTTGTGGCATCCATCCTTTTCATTTGATACTTGTGGTTCCTAGATTATTATCTAGTGGGTCCAAGTTCTTTCTACGACCCTTTAATTAGTCTAGTAAGACTGGGTCTTTTCTCTCTTATAGCACTGCTTATTCATTAGTCTATTAAGATAATATCCTATCATTTTCCATTGTTTTTTAATCCCAAACCATTGCCATTACAACAACACTTTCGTATCCATTCTCTTCCATTTTCACCTACATTAAATACCAAGCCACTCTGTTTGAGTAATTCACTTATTTGCAGGTTGTTTTACTTTCTTCCTAGATCCATAATCAATTGAAGGACAAGTATCTTACATCAAGCGGTATTCAGAGCTTTGGTGGAAGAAGCAAAGTGCAATAACAACAACATATCCAAAATACAAAAAGAAGTGCAAATGAAGAAAGTTCAAAAAAATCCAACAAAGAAATTGCAAGCATTTAAGAAGAAAAGAAAAATAAAAGAAAAAGAAAATTGCAAAGAAAAAGAAGTTGAAACCAGAAACAACAAGTTCACATCACCAAGCAAGTCAAGTAAGCATTTCTAAAGGTTGTAAAGTGTCTTTTCTGTAAGTAACCCCTTTTCTTCTTTTCTTTCTTATTTCTAAGCCACATTACATTATATTTACTTTTCCATGCCTACTAACAATTTGCATACAGCTCACAACAAGTTAAGATTACTTAATATAGTCTTGAGTAAAGTCTAATTAGAACTCGAGACAAAGAGACTAAGAGGAAAAAGGGTTGAGCGTGGGAGACTACAAGAGGACAAGTAAAAGCCTTGAAGTCCTAGAGTGCAAGCACGAGCGGATTGAGTGTCATTCAAGTTTTCTTTGGAGTAAATTCGTGAGGATTTGTGAGAGCATTTCTGGTAAGGTCCTTAAACACATTTCTTTTTCTTATTTTTCTAATATGTCTATTCAATCTATAATTATTGTAGTTAAAATAACTTTGAACATAAAAACTCAAGGAGATGAACAAAGAGAGAATATCTTCCATACCAAATGTCATGTGGAAGAAAAAAATTGCATAATGATCATTGACGGAGGAAGTTGCACGAATGTAGCAAGCACTCACATGGTAGAGAAGTTAGGCCTAAAGGCTTCTAAGCAACCTCACCCCTACAAATTGCAATGGATAAATGACGTGGGAGAAGCCAATGTTACCAAACAAGTAGTTGTTCCTTTCTCCATTGGAAGATATAATGATGAAGTCCTTTGTGATGTGGTGCCAATGAGTGCAAGCCACATTATTCTCGGACGTCCTTGGTAATTTGATAAGAAGGCTACTCATGATGGATTATCTAATTAGTATTCTTTCCAACTTCAAGGGAGGAAGATCACGGTTGCACCTATGCTTTCAAATCAAGTCCATGAATTTGTAGTGATCCTAAAAGCACATATAAAAGAATTGGAGAAAGAAAATAAGGCCAAATAATGCAATACTCAAAATATGAACATATATGTCAGTAGGGGAGATGTTCGGAAGCATTTGACCACAAAAAAGGTTTTAGTTGTGCTTATGTACAAGGAAAACTTTCTACTTACTAACCCTCCTAAAGGATTACCTTCTTCCATATCCACTCTTTTGCAGGAATTTGAAGATATATTTCCCGAACAAATTCCAGATGATCTACCACCAATTCGGGGGATTGAACATCAAATTTATTTCATTCCCAGAGCCACCATTCCCAATAGACCAACATACCAAAGCAACCCTGATGTGATTACAACTACTCAAACGGATCATGAAGTCATGCCCAAAGGACCTATCACTCATGTAAAGGCAAAATAATTTAGGGAAGTACTTTTTCATAAGTGCCTTAATGCTTTCAAATCTTTTAATGATAAAGAACCATTAGATAATAGGTTCTTTAATATGTTACATATTAAATATTAAATAACCTATAGTCGCATTCTTATAATATACACATTATATAAGTTTATATGCTTAGTTTATTTTCTTATGTTATGCGTGTAGGCATATTCGACCAACACTTTGGAGGTACATTGGAGCTAAATGGAGAATGCAACAGCAAGGAAATTTACATAGGGATGATTAGGAGAGCATAAGTCGTGAGCTCATAGCTGAATTGAGCTGAAGATTTGAGCTACAAGATGACCTCAATTCAGCTGGGGAGCTGCACCATCATCATCACCACTTAGGACACTTCAAATATGTCATAAGTTAAAACTTGTGAAATCGTACATTTGAATGATGCTACCCATGAAGATGCCTTTTCATGTAGGAGCACGTTGGTGAAGAGATTGTAACCATTGGAATCTTGAATCACCAAGGCAAATGAGATAAAGCTCCATGCCTATTCGGCCACAACACATGCCATGCACATGAGAACCTTTGGCACCAAACATGAGGAGGCACATCACCATTCGACCAAGGAGAGAAAAATGGCACCAAGATGAATAAGCATGCACTTTCGGCCAACGGAGATATCTCCCCATCCTTAGTTAAACCATCAAGCCCCTTCATAAAGGGTTAGCTGAACCAACACCAAGCCAAAGGACCCATCCATACATCTCAAGCCTTATGTACTTCCATCTAGAGTCATGTACCAACTAATTACCTATGTAACCATTCGGCCAACCCCTCTCATTTCATATAAATAGAGAGGCTTGCCATCATTTGTACTTATCTCATCTTATATATTAAAATTACTTTTATGAGTTAATTTCTCTTAAAAGTTCTTTGAGAACTTTATCGATTAAGCAAGTGTATTTCATATACTTATGGCGTCATACCTTCCACCTTGATTCCAAAATTCCTAGATTGATATCTAGTGGGTTGAAGACACTATCAACACCCCTCAAGCAAGTTCGTGAAGATCGGGATTGTGCTCCTTAGCATTGTTTCATCTTTGGCAAGTTTGAGATACAACATCACCACCATTGTCGCTTCATCATCAACCATCATCAACATACTTCATCAAGACCATACCAACTTCATTCTTCTGCAACCATCTCTTTTCTATCTTTATTTCATTTCTTTCTATTTCCATTACTTTTATTATTATCCATTTCTTAAGTCCACCATTAATATTATTTCTTTCTTATTTGTATTGCAATCCAAGCTTATAATTCAAGGATATCAGTACTGTCAATCCTAGATCGGGACACAATAAGGCTATCTACTCTCTTCTATCAAAGTGTGTAGATCAGCTTATATCAAGTGGTAATCAGAGCATAGTTGGATTGACAACAAAAGTGTCATTGGCGTGCAAAGAAAAGAAAAAGACTCCTACATCAAAATTGGAGTACAAAAAGAAAGAAATGAAAAAAAGAAGAAGAAAAAAAAGAAGAAAAGAAAAAGAATAGAATTTCAAAAAGAGAAAGCAAAGCCAAGGAAAGTGTTCTACTATTGTAAGTACATCAAAGAGGCCAAACTACACTAAGAGAATATAACCTTATTATTTCTTGAGAAAGGTTGCAGTAAGTGTTATTTCTTGAATTGTAAGTCACCTCTTTCTTTTCCATCCTTTCATTTTCCTTATCTTCAACCAATTCTTTATTTTAATACCTTAAAACCTTTCTTCTACCTTTTCCATTTCTTATATTCTTTCTACCCTAACCTTATTTGCAGCCGACACACACAAGGAAAGAATTAACTTGTTTTAATCTTGAGTAAGTTCTTCAAAGGACTTAGCAAGAGAAATTGAGTGGAAAAAGGAAAATTGAGAGAGTGAGATCAGAAGGGGAATTGTTAAAAGCCAAGATATATTCCCGAGAGTAAACACGAGTATTGAGTGGAGTGATCTTATCATTTCTTTGGAGTGAACTTGAAAGGTTTTGGTGAGTGTGATGGTAAGGTTTATTTTGTTTATTTTTTCTACTAACAATGTCACAAGTTTCAGGATAAATTTTTGTAGTGAAAAGGGCCTTGAATATTCAGCCCATGGAGGATAACCAAAGAGAAAACAATTTTCACACTAGTTGTTATGTAAACAACAAAGTTTGTTTCATGATTATCGATGGGGGAATTTGTACCAATGTTGCAAGCACTTTAATGGTGGCTAAACTTGGACTCAAGACCATTAAACACCCTACACCATACAAGCTACAATGGCTAAATGATGGGGGAGAAGTTAAAGTCACCAAACAAGTCAACATTTCCTTTTCAATTGGGAAATACCAAGACCAAGTCCTTTGTGATGTTATTCCAATGAATGCATTCCATATACTCCTAGGGAGGCCTTGGCAATTTGATAAGAAGGCTATCCATGATGGTTTCACAAACTGGTACTCTTTCTATCACAATGAAAAGAAATTTATTTTGACTCCTCATTCACCAAATCAAGTGTCTGAAGATCAAGACGCTTTGAAGAAAAGCATTGAAGCTTTCAAATCTATCAAGGAGGAGGAACCAACAAATATGAACATATATGTTGGAGGAAAAGACATTTGGAAACATTTGTTATCCTACAAAACTCTAATTGTACTTAGGTACAAGGAAAGCTTAATTTTGACTAACATTCCAGAAGGTTTGCCTTCTTCTATTTCATCTTTATTGCATGAATTTGAAGAGTTATTCCCAGAAGATATTCCTAGTGAATTGCCACCTATTAGAGGGATCGAGCATCAAATTGACTTCATACCGGGTGCATCCATTCCAAACCGTCCAGCATATAGAAGTAACCCTGAAGAAACTAAGGAGCTTCAGAAACAAGTTGAAGAATTGATGGAAAAAGGATACATAGGAGAGTGTTTGAGTCCATGTGTTGTCCCGGTGTTACTTGTGCCCAAAAAGGATGGTTCATGGAGAATGTGTGTAGACTGTCATGCTATCAATCAAATTACCATCAAGTACTGACATCCTATACCAAAACTTGATGATATATTGGATGAATTCAGTGGATCCACTATGTTCTCTAAAATTGATTTAAAGAGTGGATATCATCAAATCAGAATGCGAGAAGGAGAAGAGTGGAAGACCGCATTAAAAAAAACAAGGATTGTACGAATTGATGGTGATGCCTTTCGGTTTAACAAATGCTCCAAGCACCTTCATTAGTTTAATGAATCATGTACTCAGGCCATTCATCGGTAAATTTTGTGTGGTTTATTTTGATGATATTATAATTCATAGTCATGACTTGGAATCACATGTGCAACACTTGAGGTATGTTCTTGAAACCCTCCAAAAGGAAAAACATTATGCAAATATGAAGAAATGAGTCTTTTGTACTAACAGTTTAACCTTCTTAGGCTTTATTGTAAGTTCAAAGGGACTTGAAGTTGATCCTGAAAATATGAAATCCATTCAAGAGTGGCCTACGCCTACTTTAATAAGTCAAGTCTGAAGTTTTCATTGGCTTGTAAGTTTTTACAGAAGGTTTGTGCCTAATTTTAGTTCTATTACCGCCCCCTAAATAGGGATCATTAAAAAGAATTCTATCTTTTCATGGGGCAAAGAACAAGAAGATGCATTCAACGAAATGAAGGAATGTTTAACCAAGGCACCTTTACTTGCATTACCTAACTTTGATAAGACTTTTGAAGTGGAATGTGATGCTTTTGGAATCAGAATTGGGGCTGTTTTGACTCAAGAATGATGACCCATTGCATATTTTAGTGAAAAGTTGAATGGTACCTTGCTAAATTATCCAACTTATGACAAAGAGATGTATTCTTCCATAAGGGCACTTGAAGTTTGTCAACATTATCTTCTACCAAAGGAATTCGTCATACAAACCGACCATGAAGCCTTAAAGCATATCAAAGGCCAACATAAGTTGAACAAGCGACATGCCAAATGAGTGGTGTTTTTGGAGTCATTCCCTTACAAGAAATGTAAAGAAAACATTGTAGCCGATGCTCTCTCTCGAAGGTATGTTCTCCTTAATACTCTTGATTCAAAGTTAATTGGGTTTTCATATATTAAAGATTGTTATGCTACTGACCATGACTTTGAAGAGAAGTATAAGGCTTGTGAGAAAGATGCATATGAAAAGTTTTATAGGCATGGAGGGTAATTCAAAGAAGGGAGTCTATACATTCCTCAAGGATCCTTTCGAGAAGTGCTTGTTCGAGAAGCACATGAAGGAGGTCTCATGGGTCATTTTAGAGTAAGCAAAACATTAGAGATTTTAAAACAACACCTCTATTAGCCTAATATGAAGAGAGACGTTATAAGGGTATATGAAAGATGTGTCACTTGCAAAAGGGCAAAATCAAAGGTTATGAATCATGGACTTTACATGCCTTTACCGATTCCTCAAGCACTATGGGTTGACATATCAATGGACTTTGTGATGGGACTACCAAGGACCAAGAATGGACGAGATTCAATATTTGTTGTAGTCTATCATTTTTCCAAGATGGCACATTTCATACCATGCTACAAGACATACGATGCAACACATGTAGCCAACTTGTTCTTCAAAGAAATTATGAGATTACATGGCGTTCCAAGAACCATAGTTTCCGATAGAGATGTCAAATTTCTTATCCATTTCTAGAGGATGTTATGGAGTAAGATTGGAAAAAAGTTGTTATTCTCCATAACATGTCACCCTCAAACATTATTGAGAACTATCATAAAAAACATCAAAGCTTTGGAAGAATGCTTACCACACGTTGAATTTGCATACAATCGGGCAGTCCATTCAATGACCAAGATGTCACCATTTGAGGTAGTATATGGATTTAACCCCTTAACACCTCTAGATCTTCTTCCTTTGCCTCAGGAACACATGGTCAACAAAGATAGAAAGAGCAAGGGTGCGTTCGATAAGAAACTTCATCAGCAAGTTCGAGACAATATAGAAAAATGGACTAGGCAATATGAACAACAAGCAAATAAGGGACGCAAGCCACTAAAATTGGAGGAAGGTGATTGGGTGTCGGTGAATTTTAGAAAAGAACGTTTCCTTTCCCAAAGGAAATCCAAGTTTTTACCAAGAGGAGATGGACCATTCCAAATCATCAAGAAGATCAATGATAATGCATACAAATTGGATCTACCTGGTGAATACAATGTAAGTGCAACTTTTAATATTTCATATCTTTGTCCATTTGAAGACAACGACAATTTGAGGACAAATCGCTCAAAAGGAGGGGAGGATGATGTGATCACAAGTACACAAATGGATCCTGAAGTCATGCCCAAAGGACCTATCACTCGTGCAAAGGCAAAATAATTCAGGGAAGTACTTTCTCATAAGTGCCTTAATGCTTTCAAATCTTTTAATGAGAAATAACCATTAGATAATAGGTTGTTTAATATGTTACATATTTAATATTAAATAACCTATAGTCAGATTCTTATAATATACACATTATATAAGTTTATATACTTAGTTTATTTTCTTATGTTATACATGTACGCATATTCGGCCAACACTTGGGAGCTACATTGGAGCTAAATGGACCATGCAACAACAAGGAAATTTACATGGGGACGATTAGGAGAGCATAAGAA
Organism: Hibiscus syriacus; assembly: GCF_006381635.1. Lineage (NCBI taxonomy): Eukaryota > Viridiplantae > Streptophyta > Magnoliopsida > Malvales > Malvaceae > Hibiscus > Hibiscus syriacus. The sequence goes on along the minus strand of NW_024062296.1, from coordinate 3,097,831 downwards.
GTAAATTGGTGAAAATTTGTCCAGAAGCCGTGAGCTCATAGCTGGATTGAGTTGATGATTTGAGCTACAAGATGACCTCAATTCAGCTGGGGAGCTGCACCATCATCATCACCACTTAGGACTTCAAATATGTCCTAAGTCAAAATTTGTGAAATTTTACCTTTTCGTTAATAGTTGTGATACATGCATCACAAGGCTCACATCAAAGGAAGAAGTAATAACTCTTCCAAATGATCCACTCGTCCAAGCATTGGAAAAGAAGACCAGAACAGAAGCATACTTTCGACGACTTTTTGAATGGGATCCTAATCTTATTTGTCCAATATGTCTTCTTTATATACGACCATCTCTCTCTTATCTTTCCAACGGTTCTTTAATCGTATTAATCCGATATCGGGAACTCAAGATATGTCCATTTTACTGAAGATGGTGCATGCAGGAAATCCTATACGGGATTAATACGTGATTTTGTAAATATTACGAATTTTCAATATGTATATTGATTATTTGTAATATAATTTAATATAGGATGATCAATTATCTTTTAGGATAAGATTTATTATTTTTATTAGGAATTAAGGTAGGGTTAAAATAATATTTTATTTAGGACCTTTAGGATTCATCCCCAATATAAAGGAGGCTTCATTCAACTTTGTAAATCAGATTTCTTTGATTAATAATACAACGAGAGTTCATTTTTTCAAGTGTTGATTGCCTTGTGCCTTCAAAACATCTTCTCCGAGAGTTCTTTCAAGTTCTTGTGAGGGAGATTAGTCTTCACACTCCAATTTTCCTTTTCATCATGACTAGGAGGGTTGGTTAGAGCCATATTATCGTGTTTGCCTTTTCGTTGCGACTAGGAGGGCTCGATAGGACATTATCCATCGATTTTCCACATATCCATCCATGCCATCAATCATCTTTACCATTCATTTTCATAAGGGAGATCTTTTGATTTCTTGGTTATTTTACTTTATTTTCAAATTCCTTTATATTTTGTTTATCTTGTTTTATTCTTGTTTCTTACCTTGTTTCCAGTTCCTAAACAAAACCCTAAAGAACCCTAGCTATTGTTGCCACCTTCCCTATTCATTATTTATTGTTCTTCATCGAATCTAGAGCTCTGTAGGTTTGATTCTTCAACAAGAGCAACGTTCATTAACCCACCAATGCTTCCCTATTAATTGGTATCAGATTTGGGCCGATTATTGGAAAGAAGCAAGCAATCTTGCACACAAAATCGTCAAGGTATCCCAACGGAACTAGTTCAGAGAAGATTTATCGTTTCATGTTTGTTTATTTAATTTTAATTTAGATTCAAATCCTTTTTGTTAGTTTGTGATTTAAAAAAAAAATTCCAGGAAGAATTTAGGGCTGATTTTCTCGAGATATCATATTTATCCTAATATAAATCTCCAGTCCAAAACTCACCCAAATCGGAGTTTATTAGGGACTTCAAATACATCATTCAAGTTTCATCAGCATATTCAGTCTAGAATTTTTTCGAATTTCTTGAAAATTATCCAGGAGGAATTTCGTGGTGAAAATTTCCATATTGAAACGTCATATATTCAAGATCAGTTAAACAAAAACTCAAAATTCTTGGAGATCAAGAACACCTTCGAACAATGCAATCAAGAAAAATAGATTGTTTGAGGACTTACTGTTCAACATAGTCTATTGGATACTACTAAAGGTATTTGATTCTGAAATTTAACAGGCGGTTTCTTGACGCATTGAAAGACATTCAAGAATTTTTCCACAATGGTAACCCCCTCAAAAACGTTTCTCAAGTTGATCTAGCGTTTTCTAGTTTTCTGGGTTGGGTCTTTTTTTCTTTGACTCTTATGCTTTAGGTTATTTTGTTTTTCCATTTTATTGTTCTTTTTCATTATCTAACACATTATCTTTCTTGTGTTAGTAGGACTAAAGAGTTTGCATACTTCTTCATTCTTTGCATTCTCGTTCTCTTAGAGTCTAACCCTTGTTTGGCCTCTTAGATCTTTTAGGTTTTTCTTATCGCGTTTGCTAGTAATCAAACTCCGATACGAACTGTGGAAGACTACTTGGTAAAGTGAGTTTTAAAGAGTACAAGATCGGCTTACTTGCCTCTCGCTGTATTACTTTCTTAGAGTGACTTGATGGGCGACAATAACAACAAGACACTTACGGCTATCTTAGCCATACTTGCACGACTTACGACTCAAGTTGAAAGATTTGATGAACTTACCAATACCGTGAGAGAACGATAAGAACCACAACTAGATCTATCATACCAGAATCCAAGAATAAACAATACTGAACTTTTGGTACCCAAGAGAATAACCACATTTCCAAGCAGCCGAACTCTTTGCAAAACCAAAGTTCATGATCCCATCTTTCAAAGGAGACAATGATCCGAACAGGTACATCGATTGGGAAGGAAAAGTTGATCTCATGTTCGCATACCATGACTACCCCCAAGCTAAACAAGTTCCCCTTATCACTATGCAATTTGAAGGATATGCTCGAACTTGGTGGATACAAACAAGGAAAAAGATCCAAAACTTCCAAATTCTAGCGATCACTTCTTGGACTGACCTCAAACAAACCATGGGGAAGCGATTCCTATCGACACATTATACACGAGAAGTTAAACTACAACTACACCAACTTTGACAAGGTAGAAGTTCAGTTGAAGACTACTACAAGGAGATGCAATCCTTACTCAATATGGCTAACATAACCGAAAAAGAAGAGAGCGACTCAAAATTAATGTGTGAGCACACAAGATTTGAAAGAGAACCTTCTTTACAAACAACCTTCCATCCTTGTTCACTTTAGGGAATCACTTGTTACGATTTCTAACATTAACAAGGATTTGCCAAGTGTGTTTTCATCTTTGTTACAGGATTTTCAAGAAGTGTTAGGTGATCCACCTAACGAATTACCACTGAAAAGAAGAAAACAACACCAAACCAATCTAATTTAAGGTTCCATCATATCAAGTCAAACATACAATATCGAAGAAACCAAAGAGTTAGAATTATTACGAAAAGGCTACATCCAGGAAAGCCTTAGTCAGGACACCATCTTAATACGAAGCATGATTTGAACAACTCCACAGGCTTTATAGTTCATGCACAGGAAATCCATGTAAATGATAAAAAAGTAAAAGTAACACGAGAATGACCCACACCATCTTCCATCGCCAAGACTTATCGAATAGTGTTAGGTGACCCTCCTGACGGGTTACCACCTGAAATCCCTAATCACTATGCCATATCAATGAAGAGTCACGATTTATGGGAGTCCAAAGATTCGAGGTCGAATCCTTTTGAGGAGTGGGGAAATGATACATGCACCAGGGTCTATAATACATGCTTCTTTGGACTAATGTTTCTACTCGAACCTATTAGAAGAACAAAGTCTCGAAGATTCAAACCATATCTATTCGGTAAGTATACTGTGAATGAATCATTAAACGATTCTAATGTTGCTCCCTTTAATGTTTCAGATTTGAGGTCGATTATTTTTGAAGAAAGGGAGAATGATACATGCATCACAAGGCTCACATCAAAGGTAGAAGTAATAACTCTTCCAAATGATCCACTCGTCCAAGCATTAGAAAAGAAGATCAGAACAGAAGCATACTTGCGACAAATTTTTGAATGGGATCCTGATCTTATTTAGTCAAGATGTCTTCTTGAGATACGACCATCTCTCTCTTATCTTTCCAACGGTTCTTGAACCGCATGAATCTGATATGGGAACTCAAGATATGTCCATTTTACAGAAGATGGTGCATGAAAGAATCCTATATGGGATTAATACGTGATTTTATAAATATTACAAATTTTAATATTTATATTGATTATTTGTAATATAATTTAATATAGGATGATCATTTATCTTTTAGGATCATATTTATTATTTTTATTAGGAATTAAGGTTGGGTTAAAATAATATTTTTAGATATTTATTAGGAATTAGAGTTAAAACATGTTTAGGTTATTATTATTTTATTCTCTAGTTATTTAGGACCTTTAGGATTCAGCCCCTATATAAAGGAGGCTTCATTCAACTTTGTAAATCAGATTTCTTTGATTAATAGTACAACCTTGTGCCTTCGAATCTTCTTCTCCGAGAGTTCTTTCAAGTTCTTGTGAGGGAGATTAATCTTCACACTCCAATTTGCCTTTTCATCGCGACTAGGAGGGTTAGTTAGAGTCATGTGCTCCATCTTGGGCGTGATTGTGTATCATTCAAGCTAGCTTGAGTGTGGGAGCTAGCTAGAAAGAATGGGCCTTTTTGTGAACAAGCTTCCTAGCCGATTCCTTATAAGCTCCATAACAACATGTTCAGCACATTCAACTACCATTGATATCACTTTTTCCAACTCAACTCCAAATAGTCCAACTAGCTGAGTTTAGCTAGCCTTGAGCTCCTCCACCTGAATTGAGCTTTCCTTATTTTTCCATGAGCTTCCATGTACATTGTGAGCTATTTGAAAGCTGCATATGATGTCCAAATAATCCACCAAACTACCTTAACGTGCATCACACTCCAACGTACCTACATGTGCAAGGGAACAAGGTAAGTCCATGATATTAAGCTAATATGAGCAAATACCTTACTGCCATTTATGATTATGGTAATGTGAGCTATGTTTGAAGGCCATGAGCTAATTATGTCATCTCATAATATGTGTAAGATCATGCATGAAGCTTAATAGCTAATATGAATGCATATGAACTAATGAAATGAATTATAAGTATGCTGCCTTGATGTATATGTGATAATCATGCTTAATATGATTATAAGACTATTCTAACATGCTTAAGTTATTAAATAACAATGTGCATGATGTTTTCATACTAAGTTATTCTTTAACTATATAACAAGTATTCTTATCATGAAATGTATTATATATGCATATAGTATATAAACAATATAAAGTAGATTCAATATAAAGATGTTCAAGAGTGCTCCTTTTGTATGTGAAAACGTGCTTGCAAAATACCCCTTTCTTTAGGGCGATTTTTCCTCAAATCGAGTTCATTCTATCATTACCTAGCCTCACGTCTCTTTGCTAAAAGAAAGCATCCTTTGAACGTTTGTGTTCTTCCAGTAGGTACCCTTTCGTAAGATTTCCCTTTTGGAAGTGACCCTTCATGTGCTTGGTTCTGATAAGTGAGGAGAGAATAGGTTTCAAATGAAGGGATACTTATCTTTTGGCTATTATGGCCCTTGGTGAAGAGTTGTGACTTTAAATTCCAATCATCACCACCTTTCATAGGAGACCATTCATTTTTCAGCAGTGAATCATTATGTTGCTTCATGAAGAAGTTGGATTTCATGTTTTGTCATTCTTCACTTTTCATTAGTGGTTTGTCTTTACGCCATGCTTGTACACTCTTTTGCATATGCAATTGATCTTGTTGTAACTCTTTTGGTGTCAAAGGCATCAAGGTTACCTTGCATCCATCATGCTTGAAAGTGTATTGATTGTGATAATAATCATGAATGGCCCTTTTGTCACACTGCCATGGTCTCCCAAGTAAGATGTGGCTAGCATGCATAGGGACAATTTCACAAAGCACCTCGTCCTTGTTCCTACCAATTGAAAATGGAATTAGAACCTATTTGCTAACATTTAAATCACCTCATTCATTGAGCCATTGGAGTTTATATGGAGTGGGATGCTTTGATGTTTCCAAACCAAGTTTTTCAACCAGAACAGTGCTGGCTACGTTTGTGCAACTACCTCCATCGATAATCATAGTGCAAACCTTGTACTTGACATGGCCCCTTATATTGAAAATATTGTTTCTTTAAAGATCCTCTTTAGATTTTTGTTATTGTAGGCACCTTTTCAAAATAAGCATCTCTCCATGGTTTGCATTCTCTTCAGATTCTTCGCCTTGTATTGTTTCAGGTTCCTCGTCATAAATAGGCTCTGTCAGAATCTGAGATAATATCCCCATTGTTAAGTACTATTATGGTATTTCGGTTGGGACATTGACTAGCAACATGTTATTTCCAAAAACATTTGAAACATATGATTTCTTTGGACCTCTCAAAAATATTGGTTTGCTTCTCTTTACCCTTTCTAAATTCGCCCACTTGTTTAGTCTTGGTAACTTCTATAAGATCCTTTGCTTGTGCTGGAATTGGCTTCCTAAAGGTGAGAGGCTCTTACTTCCATTTGGTGGCTGAACTTGGACTGCTCCGATTGTAGGTTTTCCTTTTGAGTTGTCGTTCAATTTTCATGGCCACATGTACCATCTCTTCAATATCTACATAAGGATTTTGAAGTTGAAGTTCAATAAGGTTAGCAATATCAGGATTTAGGCCAGATAAAAACCTTGCCATGGTTGCTTATTTGTCTTCATCAACATTGGCTCGGATAATGGCTATCTCCATTTCTTTGAAATAATCTTCAACGCTCTTACTTTCTTGTTTCAGATTTTGTAGTTTACGGTAAAGTTTTCGGTGATAATAAGTAGGCACAAACCTTTTCCTCATAATGTCCTTTATTTCTTCCCACATAATGATGGGGCGTTCATCATTTCGTCTTCTTGAACTCACCAATTGGTCCCACCAAACTAAGGCATAGTCCACAAATTCCATAGCAACAAGCCTAACCTTCTTTTGCTCCGTATAATTTTTGCATTCAAAAATGTGTTCGATCTTGATTACCCAATCAAGATAGGCTTCAGGATCAGTTCGTCCTTGAAATAGAGGAATGGTTACTTTGATGTTGCTGAAGTTGTCATTATGATTTCGATGAGCATCTCTTCGCGCTACTAATGTTACTTCAACCTCCTCTTCTTCGAATTCTTCTTTCATTCTAAGGCGATTTACTTTTCGGTTGCCTAAGGATGCTTCAAATTGATCCATACGACCATGCAAAGGCTTCAATTCTAATTTAAGCAATCTGTCCATTTCATGTATGATTGCTTGAGTTTGCAAATTAGGTGCTTCTCTTTCAGGGGTTTATCCTAGACTTCGAGACATGGTTAGTGAAATAAGAAAATAATAAAATGTGTAAAAGACCTTACCAAAATATACTCTCACAAAGCCTCACGAGTCACTGCAAGGAAAACTTGAATGTCACTCAATCCGCTTGTGTTTGCACTCTAGGTCTTTAATGACTTTTACTTGTCCTCTTCTGATCTCACACACGCTCCAGCCTTTTTCCTCTTAATTATCTTGTCCCAAGTTCTAGAGGACTTTACTCAAAACCATATCATGTAAATTTTTACTTGTTTGGCGTCAGCTGCAAAAAGGTTAGTAGGAATGGAAAGCAAAATATAATAAAAGGGTGGCTTAGAAATAGAAAGAAGAGAACAAAAGGGGTTACTTACACAAGTAACTTCACAACCTTCTATCACCACAATCAATTTAGAAAGGCTTACTTGAATGGCTTGGTGATGAGAATTGTTGTTGTGTGCTTTCAACTTTTCTTTCTTTCTTTTCTTTGCTTTTTTTTAGTGCTGGAATTTTCTTTCTTTTGGAGTGCTTTAATTTATTTTCTGATTTTTCTTGATTTCTTTGACTTTGCACTTCACTTGCACTTCTTTTTGTATTTTTCATTTTGTTGTTGTTGCACGTTGCTTCTTCCACCAAAGCTCTGATTACCTCTTGATGTAAGGCACTTATACCTTATCGATTGATTGTGGATCTAGGAAGGAAGCAAAACAATCAGCATAAGTGAATGTCTCAAAATAGATGGTTAATGGTGGTAAACGTATGGGTTAATAGGTAGGCTATTTAAATAATTAGTGATGGAAGCGGAAGATGGTTGATATGGCTATGGTTTATGGTTGATGAAACAAAGGGATGTTTGTGAGGTAGTATCTTAAAGAAGACTAAAAAAAGAACCAATTCTATAGAGAGCAAAGACCCAGACTTTATATTCCTTCTTTAAGGGGTGGTATAAATGACTTTGACCCACTAGTTATAAGAACTAGGAACCAGAAGCTATGTAGTTCAACCTAGCCTCACTTGGATGGATGGTGAAGTCAAGGTTATACCTTTGATTGTTTCGATCTAGGAAATCAACAAAGATCCTGCACAAACAAGAAATCTAAAAAAATAGTTAAATGGAAGTAATGAAATGGAAAGATAAATATGACAGTGGAAAATATATATAAGTTGGTGATATGTTTAAAGGAAATGATGAAGTATGGTAATGGAAGTAGAATGAAGGTGATTGAGATGAATATGAAAAGTAGTATCTCAAATAAGACTCAAAGAAGAACCAATGTTAAAGAACAAAGACCCATATTTTTTATTACTTCTTTAAGGGATGGTAAACAAGGACTTTGATCCACTATCTATAAAGAGATAGGAACCAGAAGTATCAAGATGAAATAGATAGGGGTGACGCCACAAGCATAAGCTTGATAAGTCGATAAAGTTTACTTAAGAACTAAAGAGAGAAACTCTCACAAATATTTGATTAAACAAAGTCAATTACCTTTTACAAATGAAATGGAAAGCTATTTATAGGTCTAAGAGATGTCTATGATGCACATACAAGATTTAATGATTGAACATTCATGGATGAATGTTCATCCTTAAGTATATACAATGTACGTCCCCTATGCAAGTTCATGGACTAATAAAATAAATGAATGTTCATCCATTTATGTGAATACATCTTCATAGCTGAATTCATCCTCTCTTGATGTGAACATGTTGGTTCATTTCCTTGCATGAATTTGGAGGAATGTTTCATTGTAAGTTCAGCCCCCTTTGAAATGCAAGCACCAAGTGTGAACGTGACTCATAGGTTCCCTTCATGCACTTGGATTTAGTGAATGAGTCTGAAAATAATGAATCCATCTCCCTTGAATGTGAACAAGTCCATTAACATACTTTCATGATTGTATACGCCATAAATAGATTCATGAAGGTGGAAATGCATCAGGTGTGAACATGGCTCTTCATTTGGTTGTAAATCCCGTACTTATTTCTAGCCTGCACTATCTTCAGTAATCTATGAATATCTTGGGTTCCCAATATAAGATTGATACGATTCAAAGTGAGATGGAAAGATAAGATATATGGGATTAAATGTTAAGAAAACTTCATCACCCAAAGATGCTTGGAACATGTTCAAAAATGACGATCAATCTGACTGAAGTGAACTGTCCATTCAACTCTTCAATTGCCTTTAGTCTACTTAGCATCCAATGTACCTAGACAAAGTATGTAAACAAATAATTAGATAAGAATTGAGCTATTATAATAATTATGAATGCATTCTGCCACCTATGTTGTGAATGCAAATGAGCTAACTATGAATGCATATGCATTGAATGAGTTATATAAAGATGTGAATTAATAAGTCATGCATGAATATCATATATTATACATATAAATGACAACATATAACATTCAAGCATAATTAAGAATAAGATAAACATATTCACATGACATGTAATGCATAAAAAAGTAAATAAATAATAAAATAAGGTAAGACTCCATTAGAATCAACAAGGTAGAATGTCCATGAAGTGATCATGTGTTGAAGAAGTTTGGTCATTGGCATGATCGCATCAAGAAGGATCAAGGGGAAAGGGGTTAACACCACAAGTATTAAAAACTTGATAAGTCGATAAAAGTCACTAGAACTTAAGAAAGAGAATAATCTCATTTTTATTAATCAAAAAGGTCTGAATACAAATGATATATACTTTTCTATTTATATGAAATAGAGAGGCATGGCCGAATGATTACAAGGGGATTCGACCAACCTTTTGTCTTCCTATAGAGTCATAATTTAATTATAAATAGAGATGATGGTTCAGTTTAAATAGAGGGTAATAACCCTTGGCCGAATAACTCTTGTGCCCTTCATGTTGGCGCCAAATTGGATGGGAGATGATGTTTGGTCGAATAGGGAAAGGGTTCTTCATCTTGGCACCTAAATAATATCACACAAAAGGTACATGGGGACTGGTCATATGGCACGCACATGGGTTCTCTAGGGAGCCTTGTGGTGTAGCCTTGTTCATGGGATGAATGCTAGTCATGTGCTTCATCTTGGGCGTGCATGTGTATCATTCAAGCTAGCTTGAGTGTGGGAGCTAGCTAGCAAGCATGGGGCTGTTTGTGAACAAGCTTCCTAGCCAAATCCTTGTAAGCTCCATAATATCATGTTCAGGTACATTCAGCTTCCATTGATATCACTATTGGCAACTCAACTCCAAATAGTTAACTAGCTTAGTTTAGCTAGCCTTGAGCTCCTCCAGCTGAATTGAGCTTTCCTTATTGTTCCATGAGCTGCCATGTACTTTGTGAGTTGTTTGTGAGCTGCATATGATGTCCAAATAATACACCAATGATGTAAGGTGATCTACACGCTTTGATGGAAGAGTAGATAGCCTTATTGTGTCCCGATCTAGGATTGACAAGTACTGATGTCCTTGGATTATAAGTTTGGGCAGCAAAACAAGATTAGAAAGAAATAAGATTAATATTGGAATGGATAAATGGAATGATAAAATAAATTATGAAACGAAAGAATAAGGATAGAGATAGTTGTATAAATGATGGTCTTGATGGATGATGTTGAAGAAATGGATATGGTGATGGTGTTGTATCTCAAGCACACCAAAGATGAAACAATGCTAAGGAGCACAATCCTGGTCTTCACAAACTTGCTTGAGGGGTGGTGATAGTGTCTTCAACCCACTAGATATTAATATAGGAATTTAGGAATCAAGATGGAAGGAATGACACCACAAATATAGGAACTATACTTGTTTAATCAATGAAGTTCACAAAGAACTTCGAAGAGAAATTAACTCACAAGAGTAATTTTAATATATAAAATGAGATAAGTACAAATGATGGCAAGCCACTCTATTTATAGGAAATAAGAGGGCTTGGCCAATTGGTTACATAATGTTTCAGCTAGATACATGACTTTAGGAAGATACATAATGCCTTAAATGAATGATTAAGTCCTTTGGGCTTGTGATGGTTTGGCTAACCCTTTATGAATGGGCTTAATAATTTTGCAATGATGAGGAAACACCTCCCTTGGCCGAATGGTGTTGTGTCTTCTCATGTTGGCACCAAAAGCTCTCATGTGTATGGAATGTGTGTGCCTGAATAGTCATGGAGCTTTATATCATGGTCTTTGGTGATTTAAACCTCCAATGATTACAATGTCTTCATCAGCATGCTCTTGGATGTAAAGGTATCTTCATGTGTAGCATCATTCATGAAAGGTCATAATGTTTGAGAAAGGTGTCCCTTTATGTTTGAGCTATTTATGGTGTGAATGAGATAAATGTGAGCTGGCCATAGGTGACATGTAGCGTGGTGAACATTATGGTAGCTCCTTGTGAAAAGGTACCTCTTGTGTTGGAAACTATTCGTGAAAAGGTACGATTTCAAAAATTTTGACTTAGGATATATTTGAAGTGTCCTAAGCGGTGATGATGATGGTGAAACTCCCCAGCTGAAATGAGGTCATCTTGTAGCTCAAATCTTCAGCTCAATCTAGCTATGAGCTCACAGACTCAAAATAACTTTTCCCCAATTTACTCCTTATGCACTCCTAATCATTTCCATGTAAGTATCCTTGCTTTTGCATGCTCCATTTAGCTCCAATGTAGCTCCTAAGTGTTGGCTGAATGTGCCTACATGCATAACATAAAGAAATAAACTAAGTAAAAGAACTTATATAATGTATAATATAAGAATGTGAACTATAGTATATGATGATAACTTATATCTCACAAATTAATGGATAAGTTATCATCATAATAACTATAAATATAGTATATGTAGATGAAAATAACTATATTAAAATATTTGAAATAAGTATATATATGTGTAAAGTTAGAAAGTCTCTCCCCTTGTAAGGGTGGAATATCCATGATGTTGAATTGGATCACATCATCCTCCCCTTCTTTTAATCGATTTGTCCTCAAATCGAAAGATCTTCTTTTCATTGAGTCGTTTCATTCGATAAGTACCTTTATAAAAAGGTTCATATCTTTTGAAAGAATTCCTTGTAAGTTCTTGATCTGAAAAGAAAGAAAACTTTCATTAGTATGAATGTGATCAAATAAAATTAATGTTAAGAAATACTTCCTGAAAAATGTAGGTTCAAAGTTCATGTCTATTGAAGACATTTGGCTTTGAACGTTGGTTCCCTTTTGTATTCCAAAAATCATGCCCATTTCTATAGATAGATGCATTGATTCATGAAAGGTGATGACTCTTGGAATGGTGATGTTCTCATAAGTCACGCCGTTTGGATGAAAATCATTTCCCTTTGGTTTTCAATAGGCATGACTCTTGATTCTTGATGGATCACGTCTTTTGGATGAAGAGTTACCATTCTTTGCTCTTTAATAATCGTACCTCTTGGCTCTTGAAAAGTCATATCCTTTAGTTCACCAAATTGATGGATTGTGTTTCTTGGATCATCCTGCAAATCAAAGGAAACTATTGTTTTGTTAAGGTTAGAAAAATCAGCATCAACTTTGCGTCTTGTTAGTAGACATCTTTGTGACAAGCACTTAGATGTACAAGCACTTGTTTTTGGGCTGGTTTCCTCCTCTATTAACTTCAATTTTCCTTTCATCATGTCCTCAACACTTTGTTTCATCTTGATTTGATCAATTTGGACTTGTTTAGGCGTCAAGGGTGTTAGGATGATCTTCTTCCCTCCATGGTTGAATGAATACTGATTAGTAAAACAATCAAGAATGGTCTTCCTATCATATTGCCATGGTCTTCCAAGGAGTAAATGGCTAGCATGCATAGGAACAGCATCGCACATAACCTCATCCTTGTACTTACCAATGGAGAAAGGAAGCATCACCTATTTATTGACATTAAGTTATCCTCGTTCATTTAACCATTGTAATTTGTAGGGACTTGGATGCTTCAACATTTTTAATCCCAATTTCTCCACCATAATGGTACTTGCCACGTTGGTATAACTTCCACCGTCTATGATCATGAAACACAACTTTTCATTCACATGGCAGCGTGTATGAAAGATGTTTTCCCGTTGTGCATTATCTTCTACCACTTGAACACTTAGACTTCTTTTGACCACTAAGGCTTCACCTTCCAGCGGGGCACCAATTTCAGCTTCTTCCTCAACTTCTATTGGTGGTGGTGGTGCTTATTCTTCTTCATGATCTGATTCAATCTCTCCATTTTCAAGTAGTACCATGGTGGACATTATGTGGATACATGCCCCCTCCCAAGAAATTTAAAGCAACGGATGTCTCTTGATCGTTCAGGGATCTCTCTTCCTCGATTATCCTTGTTGAGCTGGGAAGCATTTAAGGATTCGGCCTTTTCCTTTATAGGAGTCAGAGTAGACTTCTTCAAATTGTTAGGACTCCATCTCGAAGGCATGGTAGTGTGAGATATAGACCTCCTCTGTAGTTGCCTCTCTATTTTCATAGCCATTTAAACCATTTCATCAAGTTCTATGTAATGGTACAACTCTAGTGTGTTGACAATCTCGGGATTAAGTCCGACAAAAAATCGAGCCATGTTGAAATTGGTCTCTCTCAATTCCTCCTCCGAGTAATAGTAAGTTTATCCCACCATATCAAAGAATAATCAATAAACTCCATGGCTCTCAATCTTACTTTCTTGAGTTCGGAAAAGTTATGATAACTGAAAACATGTTCCACCTTGCTTTCCCATTCAAGATATGATTTCGGATCAGTTTTTCCTTGAAATTGAGGAATCTTGATTTTATGTTGCTCATGTTATCATCAATATTGGCACGTCTGGGTCTTTGTATCAATGCTGGTTCTTCATCATCATAAGGATTTGGAACATAATCTTCTGGAAGAGGTTGTTACCTCCGAGGAGTATCATTATTTCTGGTTTGTGGTTGATCTTGTCTTTGGTCTAGTTTCTCATGGAGAACATCAAATTATATTCAAAACATTCTCATCATTTCTCCAATCAGTGCTTGTATTTGCAAATTGGGTTGACCTACATTTTCTTTTGGACTTTAAGACATGGTTAGTAAATAAAACAAAAATAAACCTTACCAGCACACTCACAAAGTCTTAGAAGTTCACTCCAAAGAAAAGATAAGATCACTCCACTCAGCACTCATGTATACTCTAGAGAATATAATTATGGCTTTTAACAATTCCCCTTCTGATCTCACTCTCTCAATAGCCTTTTTCCACTCAAATTTCTCTTGCTAAGTCCTCTGAGGAACTTACTCAAGATTATAAAAAGTTAATTCCTCTTTGTGTGCGTCAACTGCAAATATGTTATGGTAGAAAGAATAGAAGAAAAGGAAAAGGTAGAACAAAGGATTTAAATGTATTAAAAGAAGGAAATGGTTGAAGACAAGGAAAATGAAAGGATAGAAAATGAAGAGGTGACTTACAATTCAAGAAACAACACTTACTGTAACCTTTCTCAAGAACAATAAGGTTATATTCTCTTAGTGTAGATGGCCTCTTTGATGTACTTTGCAATGGTAGAGTACTTTCCTTTGCTTGATTTCTTTTTGAATTTTTCTTTTTCTTTTCTTTTCTTCTTTTTTTTTCTTCTTTTGTTTTTTTCTTTCTTTTTGCACTCCAATTTTGATGAAGGAGACTTTTCTTCTATTTTTCTTTTGCTTTGCACGCCAATGAAACTTTTGTTGTCAATCCAACTATGCTCCGATTACCGCTTGATGTAAGGTGATCTACACGCTTTGATGGAAGAGAGTAGATAGCCTTATTGTGTCCCGATCTAGGATTGACAAGTACTGATGTCCTTGAATTATAAGTTTAGGCTGCAAAATAAGATATGAAAGAAATAAGATTAATATTGGAATGGATAAATGAAATGATAAAATAAATGATGAAATGAAAGAATAAGGATAGAGATAGATGCGGAAATGATGGTCTTGATGGATGATGTTGATGAAATGGAGATGGAGATGGTGTTGTATCTCAAGAACGCCAAAGATGAAACAATGCTAAGGAGCACAATCCCGGTCTTCACAAACTTGCTTGAGGGGTGGTGATAGTATCTTCAACCCACTAGATATTAATCTAGGAATTTAGGAATCAAGATGGAAGGAATAACGCCACAAGTATAGGAACTATACTTGTTTAATCGATAAAGTTCACAAAGAACTTTGAAGAGAAATTAACTCACAAGAGTAATTTTAATATATGAGATGAGATAAGTAAAAATGATGACAAGCCACTCTATTTATAGGAAATGAGAGGGCTTGGTCGAATTTTTACATAATGTTTAAGCTCGATACATGAATTTAGGAAGATACACAATGCTTCAAATGAATAATTAAGTCCTTTGGGCTTGTGATGGTTTGGCTAACCCTTCATGGAGGGGCTTATTGATTCGGCAATGATGAGGAAACATCTCCCTTGGTTGAATGGTGTTGTGTCTTCTCATGTTGGCACCAAAAGCTCTCATGTGCATGGAATGTGTGTGGCCGAATAGGCATGGAGCTTTATATCATGTTCTTTGGTGATTTAAACTCCAATGATTACAATGTGTTCATCAGAATGCTCTTGGATGTAAAGGCATCTTCATGGTCAGCATCATTCATGAGAGGTCACAATGTTTGAGAAAGGTGTCCCTTCATGTTTGAGCTACTTATGATCTGAATGAGCTAAAGGTGAGCTGGCCATAGGTGACTTGTAGCATGGTGAACATTATGGCAGCTCCTTGTGAAAAGGTACCTTCTGAGTTGGCAACTATTCGCGAAAAGGTACAATTTCACAAATTTTGACTTAGGACATATTTGAAGTGTCCTAAGTGGTGATGATGATGGTGCAGCTCGCCAGCTGAAATGAGGTCATCTTATAGCTCAAATCTTCAGCTCAATCCAGCTATGAGCTCACAGCCTCAAAATAACTTTTCACCAATTTGCTCATTTTGCACTCCTAATCATTTCCATGTAAGTATCCTTGCTTTTGCATGCTCCATTTAGCTCCAATGTAGCTCCCAAGTGTTGGTCGAATGTTCCTACATGCATAACATAAAGAAATAAACTAAGTAAATGAACTTATATAATGTATAATATAAGAATGTGAACTATAGTATATGATACATGCACCACACACCCTAAAGCTAAGGATGATGAATTTACTATACCACTTGGCCCTATCACACAAGGCCAGAAAAAACTTCTTAAAGACAAGCCTCAAATCGCAGTTCAAGCATTCATCTGTAAGAGTCTAATAGCATCATATTTGCAACAACTTTTTGAAGGGTATCCAGGTGTTATCCGGTCGACATTTCTTTTGTAGATACAACCTTCTATCTCTTATCGTTCCAACGGTTCTTGAATTGCATCAATCCGATATCGGGAACTCAAGATATGACCATTTTACTGAAGACGGTGCATGCAGGAAATCCTATACGGGATTAATACGTTATTTTGTAAATATTACGAATTTTCAATATTTATATTGATTATTTGTAATATAATTTAATATAGGATGATTAATTATCTTTTAGGATCAGAATTATTATTTTATTAGGAATTAAGGTTGGGTTAAAACAATAATTTTAGTTATTATTATTTTATTAGGAATTAGAGTTAAAACATGTTTAGTTTATTAATATTTTATTATTTAGTTATTTAGGACCTTTAGAATTCAACCCCTATATAAAGGAGGCTTCATTCAACTTTGTAAATCAGATTTCTTTGATTAATAATACAACGAGAGTTTGTTTTTGCAAGTGCTGATTGCCTTGTGCCTTCGAAGCTTCTTCTCCTGTAGTTCTTTCAAGTTCTTGTGAGGGAGATTAATCTTCACACTCCAATTTGCCTTTTCATCGTGACGAGGAGAGTTGGTTGGAGCCATTTATTGAGTTTGCCTTTTCATTGCGACTAGGAGGGTTCGATAGGATACTTATCCAACTATTTTTCAACAAATCCATCTGCACCATCAATCATCTTTACCGTCCACCTTCGTAAGGGAGATCTTTTGATTTCTTTATCATCTTATCTTATTTTATTTTTAATTTCTTTATCTTTTGTTTATTTTGTTATAATCTTATTGCCTTGAAGAAACCCTAAAGAATCCTAGTTATTATCGCCACCTTCCCCTATTCATCCCCTTTGTTCTTAATCGAGTCTAGAGCTTTCTAGGTTTGATTATTCAACAAGAGCAACGTTCATTAACCCGCCACCGCTTCCCTATCAATTGGTATCAGATTTGGGCCGATTCTTGGAAAGAAGCAAGCAATCTTGTTTGTTCTTGCACACAACACCGTCAAGGTACCCCAACGGAACTAGTTCAGAGAAGATTCATCATTTCAGGTTATTTTTTATTTAATTTTAATTTAGATTCAAATCCTTCTTGTTAGTTTGCTATTTAAAAAAAACAAAAAAAGACAAAAAAAAAAAACAAAAACAAAAAAGCCAAAATTTCAAAAAATATTGCAAATGGATGTATTTAGGGATGATTTTCTCCAGATATCATATTCGTCTTAAGTTTAATCTCCAGTCCAAAATTAACTTCGATCAGAGTTCATTAGATCATTCAAATACATCATTCAAGTTTTATCGGCAGATTCGGTCTATAATATTGTCGAATTTCTTGAAAATTCTACAAGATGAATTTTGTGGTGAAAATTTCCATATTGAAACTCCATATATTGGAGATCATTCACACAAAACAATCAGAATTTTTGGAGATCAATAACAACTTCGAACAAAACGATCAAGAAAAACAGATTGTTTAAGGACTAACCGTTCAACAGAGTCTACTGGATACTACTGAAGGTATTTGGTTCTGAAATTTTACAGGTGGTTTCTTGACGCATTGAAAGACATTCAAGAATTTTTCCAGAAGTTTTGGATACCAGTAACCCCCTCAAAAATGTTTCTCAAGTTGATCCAGCGTTTTCTAGGTTTTCTGGTTTGGTCCTTTTTTTCTTTGACTCTTAGTGCTTTAGATTCTTTTGTTTTTCCCTGTTATTGTTCTTTTGCATTATCTAACACATTATCTTCCTTGTGTTAGTAGGACTAAAGAGTTTGCATACTTCTTCCTTCTTTGCATTCTCGTTCTCTTGGAGTCTAACCTTTGTTTGGCCTCTTAGAGCTTTTAGGTTTTTTTCTTATCGCCTTTGCTAGTAATCAAACTCCGATACGAACTGTGAAATACTACTTGGTAAAGTGAGTTTTAAAGAGTACATGATCGGCTTACTTGCCTCTCGTTGTGTTACTTTCTTGGAGTGACTTGTGATGTTTCTTGCTTTGTTAAATTTATTTTATTTTATTTTTATTTTACTTTAAAATCTTATTTTGAGTGTTATAATTGCAGGATGGGCGACAATAACAATGAGACACTTACGGCTATCTTAGCCGCACTTGAACGACTCACAACTCAATTTGATCAACTTAACAATGCCTTGAGAGAATGACAAGAACTACAACTTGATCTACCAAACCATAATCCAAGGCCAAACATTGTTGAACTTTTGGCCCCCAGGCGAGCACAACTATGTTTTCAAACACCCGAACTCTTTGCAAAACCAGAGTTCACGATCCCGTCTTTTAAAGGAGACTACGATCCAGACAAGTACATCGATTGGGAAGGAAAAGTTGATCTCTTGTTTGCATACCATGACTGCCCCCAAGCTGAACAAGTTCCCCTCATCACCTTGGTATTCGAAGGATATGCTCACACTTGGTGGATGCAAACAAGGAAAAAGATCGACAGCTACCAAATTAAACCAATCACTTCTTGGACCGAACTCAAACATGCCATGAGGAACCGATTCCTACCGACACATTATACACGAGAAGTTAAACAACGACTACACCGACTTCGACAAGGTAGAAGTTCAGTTGAAGATTACTACAAGGAGATGCAGTCCTTACTCAATAGGGCTAACATAACTGAAGAAGAAGAGGACACCATGTCAAGATTCGTCGTCGGCTTGAACTCAAACATCACTGATCTTCTTTACCTCCATGGGTATGAAAACCTCAAAGATACACTGAAGAAAGCTATGACAATCGAAGCACAAATACAAAGGAGATTCCGATTCAGAGAACATTACCAAGGTACTTCATTCTCTTACCAAGGTAATCCTTCAAATCCTTCCTCATCTTCTACTCCATCTTCTCAAAAAAAGTCGAGCGATGACAAACTCGACAAAGAGAAACAACAACCAGTAAAGAATGAGACACTTCCAGCCCCTAAAGACGACACCCGAGCAAGAGACATCAAGTGTTTTAAATGCTTAGGAAGAGGCAATATCAGCCGCAATTGTCCAAACACGAGGACCTGAACCATACTAGGTGATGGATCTTACAATTCTGACTCTGATGATGACATCGCTGACATTCCAGCACATGCCGAAGCCAGAGAAGATAGTGATGACTATGGAAGCGATGAGTACAATGGCACAATCTTGGTGATCCATCATACATTAAACATCCAAGCATCCGACGAGTCTGACATACAACGTTCCAACATCTTCCACACACGCTGCCTAATCAAGGAACAACCATTCTCCATCATCATTGACAATGGTAGTTGTGTCAACGTCATTAGCTCCAACGTTGTTGAATAACTCAAACTCAACGACATCCGAAACCTTATTGCTTACAATGGCTTAATGAGAGTGTCGAGATGAATGTGGTTAAACAATGCCTCATTAATATCAAGATGGGAAAGTATTGTGACGACGTATGGTGTGATGTAATTTCGATGCAAGCATCCCACATTCTCCTAGGATGGCCTTGGCAATACGACAACGACGTCACATATTATGGTCGAAAGAACACTTACACAATTTCAATAAAAGGTAAACCGTTCCGACTTAACCCCCTACCCCCCAAAGAGATTCTTATAGATCAATAATGAATTCTCAAGGAAATAGGGAATTTGAAACAAAAGGAAAAAGAGGTCACAACCGATAAAAGCCAAAGAAATGACCCACGGGTGGTGAGTGAACCTCAATGTGAAAATAAAAGAGTGTCTTAAAACATTTATGCGAGTGCAAAAGACATAAGAGAGACCCTTTTTCAAAATAGGCCGTGCATTCTAGTCTGTTTCAAGGACTCCATTTTATTAACTATCACTAACATCACAGATTTGCCTAGTGTGTTTTCTTCTCTATTACATGAGTTTCAAGATGTCTTAAGTAACCCACCGGATGGTTTACCACCTACAAGAGGAATCAAACATCAAATCGACTTCATCCCTGGATCAACCATACCAAACCGCCCCGCTTACCGATGCAATCCTGAGGAAACGAAGGAATTGGAACGACAAATAGATTCATTATTACAAAAAGGACACATCCGTGAGAGTCTTAGTCCTTGTGCAGTTCCCGTCATTCTAGTTCCAATGAAAGATGGCACATTCCGAATGTGTGTAGATTGTCAACCTATCAATCGGATAACAATCAAGTATAGGCATCCTATTCCACGCCTAGATGATATGTTGGATGAAGTACATGGTGCAAGTATCTTCACCAAAATTGACTTGAAGAGTGGTTACCATCAAATTCGAATGAAAGAAGGTGACGAATGGAAAACAGCATTCAAGACAAAGTTCGGCTTGTATGAATGGCTTGTTATGCCCTTTGGACTCACAAACGCTCCAAGCACCTTCATGAGATTAATGAATAACGTTCTTAAGGAGTTTATAGGTAAATTTGTCGTCGTTTACTTTGATGACATTCTTATATACTCATTTTCTCTTGATTCTCATGTCATTCATGTTCGAATGGTTCTCGAAGTTCTTCGACGAGAACATTTATATGCTAACATGGATAAGTGTGTGTTTTGCAGTGATAAGCTTATGTTTTTAGGCTTTATAGTTAGTGTACATGGTATTAATACAGATAAAGAAAAGGTCAAGGCAATTCAAGAATGGACCACGCCTACTTCCATCACCGATGTAAGATATTTTTATGGTTTGGCAAGTTTCTACCGTCACTTTGTCAAAGATTTCTCAACCATTGCTGCACCATTAACCGAGATCATCAAAAAGTCAGTTGAATTCAAATGGGGACCACTACAACAAAAAGCTTTTGAACTTCTTAAAGATAAGTTATGTTATGCCCCTATTCTTCGTCTTCCCAATTTTTCTAACACCTTTGAGCTAGAATGTGATGCTTCAGGCATAGGCATTGGTGCCATCCTCATGCAAGAAAGACAACCTATCACTTACTTTAGTGAAAAGTTAAAAGATGCACAATTGAACTACTCTACCTACGACAAGGAACTTCTTGCACTCATCCGAGCACTCGAAGTGTGGCAACATTATCTTCTCCCTAAAGAGTTTGTCATTCACACGGACCATGAATCACTCAAATGGTTAAATGGACAAGGTAAGTTAAACAAACGACATGCTCGATGGGTTGAGTTCATTGAATCTTTTCCTTACATCATCAAATACAAACAAGGGAAAGATAACATCGTAGCTGATGCATTATCTCGACGATACAAACTTATCACTCGAATGCATGCTACTGTCCTGGGTTTTGCACATATCAAAGAACTTTATCATAACGATCCAGATTTTTTTGAGATTTATAAACAATGTGTAAAAGGTGCTTTTAACAAGTTTTATCTTGTAGATGGCTTTCTTTTTCGCATGAACAGGTTGTGTATACCACAAGGCTCTTTGCGAGAGTTATTGGTTCATGAGTCACATGCCGGAGGACTTATGGGACACTTCGGTATTCACAAAACACTTGATATGGTCATGGAACACTTCTTTTGGCCGCACATGCGTAAAACATTGGAAAATATTTGTGCATCATGCATCACGTGCAAACAAGCAAAGTCAAAGGTAAATCCTAATGGTTTGTACACGCCTTTACCAATTTCTTCTTCTCCTTGGATCGATTTATCGATGGACTTTATAATTGGTTTACCCCGCACTAAGAAAGGACGAGATAGTATTTTTGTGGTTGTGGATAGATTCTCAAAGATGGCACACTTCATTCCTTGCCATAAAACGGATGATGCCACACATATTGCTGATTTATTCTTTCGAGAAATTGTCCGCCTTCATGGCATTCTTCGCACCATAGTGTCCGATTGTGATACTAAGTTTATAAGCCACTTTTGGAAGGTATTGTGGGGTAAGATTGGCACAAAACTTCTCTATTCCACTTCTTCTCATCCTCAAACCGATGGACAAACTGAAGTAATAAATCGGATTCTAGGATCTTTGCTAAGAACTGTGGTAAGTAAGAATACCCATAATTGGGAAGAATGTTTACCTTTTATTGAGTTTTCTTATAATCGATCCATTCACTCCACAACATGTTATTCTCCATTCGAAATAGTTTATGGTTTTAACCCATTAACTACTTTGGATCTTATTCCCTTACCTTTAGATCAAGTTGTCAGTTTAGATGGTGAAAAGAAGGTTGCCCTTGTCAAAGACATTCACGCCAAAGCCAAACTCAAGATGGAGAAAACCTACGAGGCAATCGCAAACCGAGTTAACAAGGGTCGACGACATGTCACCTTTGAACCAGGAGATTGGGTATGGGTTCACATGAGAAAAGAAAGGTTCCCGATACAAAGGAAATCCAAGCTAGACACATGAGGCGATGGCCCATTCCAAGTCCTTGAACGAATCAATTACAACGCCTACCGCATTGATCTTCCCGGTGAGTATAACGTGAGTGCATCCTTTAATGTTTCTGACTTATCTCCTTTTGATATTTCAGATTCGTGGACGAATCCTTTTAAGGAAGGGGGAGATGATACATGCACCACATGCCCTAAAGCTAAGGATGATGAATTTACTATACCACTTGGCCCTATCACACAAGGCCGAAAAAAACTTCTTAAAGACAAGCTTCAAATCGTAGTTCAAGCATTCATCCGTAAGGGTCTAATAGCATCATATTTGAAACAACTTTTTGAAGGGTATCCAGTTGTTATCCGGTAAACATGTCTTCTGTAACTACAACCGTCTATCTCTTATCTTTCCAGCGGTTCTTGAATCGCATCAATCCATTATCAGGAAATCAAGATATGACCATTTTACTGAAGACGATGCATGCAGGAAATCCTATACGGGATTAATACGTTATTTTGTAAATATTACGAATTTTCAATATTTATATTTATTATTTGTATTATAATTTAATATAGGATGATTAATTATCTTTTAGGATCAGAATTATTATTTTATTAGGAATTAAGGTTGGGTTAAAACAATAATTTTAGTTATTATTATTTTATTAGGAATTAGAGTTAAAGCATGTTTAGTTTATTAATATTTTATTCATTAGTTATTTAGGACCTTTAGAATTCAACCCCTATATAAAGAAGGCTTCATTCAACTTTGTAAATCAGATTTGTTTGATTAATAATAAAATGAGAGTTCGTTTTTGCAAGTGCTGATTGCCTTGTGCCTTCGAAGCTTCTTCTCCTGGAGTTCTTTCAAGTTCTTGTGAGGGAGATTAATCTTGACACTCCAATTTTCCTTTTCATCGCGACTAGGAGGGTTGGTTAGAGCCATTAATCGAGTTTGCCTTTTCATTGCGACTAGGAGGGTTCGATAGGACACTTATCCATCTATTTTTCCACAAATCCATCTGCACCATCAATCATCTTTACCGTCCACCTTCGTAAGGGAGATCTTTTGATTTCTTTATAATCTTATCTTATTTTATTTTCAATTTCTTTATCTTTTATTTATTTTTTTATAATCTTATTACCTTGAAGAAACCCTAAAGAATCCTAGTTACTGCCACCACCTTCCCCTATTCATCCCCTTTGTTCTTAATCGAGTCTAGAGCTTTCTAGGTTTGATTCTTCAACAACAGCAACGTTCATTAACCCGCCACCGCTTCCCTATCAGTATATTATGATAACTTATATCTCACATATTAATGGATAAGTTATCATCATAATAACTATAGATATAGTATATATAGATGAAAATAACTATATTAAAATATTTGAAATAAGTATATATATGTGTAAAGTTAGAAAGTCTATCCCCTTGTAAGGGTGGAATATCCATGATGCTGAATTGGATCAAATCAACCAAGCTACCTCAACGTGCATCACACTCCAATGTACCTACATGTGAAAGGGTAAGTCCATGATATTGAGCTGATATGAGCTAAATACCTTACTGCCATGTATGATTAAGGTACTGTGAGCTATGTTTGAAGGCAATGAGCTAATTATATCATCTTATAATTTTTGTAAGATCATGCATGAAGCTTAAGAGTTAATATGAATGCATATGAACTAATGAAATGAATTATAAGTATGATGCCTTGATGTATATGTGATAATCATGCTTAATATGATTATAAGACTATTCTAACATGCTTGATATATTAAATAACAATGTGCATGATGTTTTCATACTAAGTTATTCTTTAACTATATAACAAGTATTCTTATCATGAAATGTATTATATAAGCATATGATACATAAACAATATAAAGTAGATTCAGTATAAAGATGTTCAAGAGTACTCCCTTTGTAGGTGAAAACGTGCTTGCATCAATGTGCTAGAATGCATAGGGACAATGTCACAAAGCACCTCGTCCTTGTACTTACCAACTTAAAAAGGAATTAGAACCTGTTTGGTAACATTTCACTCACCTCATTCATTGAGCCATTAGAGTTTATATGGAGCGGGATGCTTTGATGTGGTCAAACCTAACTTTTCAACCATAAGAGTGCTGGATACGTTTGTGCAACTCCTTCCATCTATAATCATAGTGCAAACCTTGTCCTTGACATGGCACCTTGTATGGAAAATATTGTTTCTTTGAAGATCCTCTTGAGATTTTTGTGATTGTATGCACCTTTTCAAAACAAGCATCTCTCCATGGTATGCATTATCTTCAGATTCTTCTCCTTGTATTGTTTCAGGTTCTTCATCATAAATAGGCTCTGTCAGAATCCAAGAAAATATCCCCATTGTCAAGTACTATTATGGTATTTCAGTTGGGACATTGACTAGCAACATGTTATTTCCTAAAACATTTGAAACATATGATTTCTTTGGACCTCTCGAAAGTACTAGTTTTCTTCTCTTTACCCTTTCAAGATTCGCCCAGTTGTTTAGTCTTCGTAACTTCTATAGGATCCTTTGCTTGGGCTAGAATTGGCTTCCTGAAGGTGATAGGCTCTTACTTCCATTTGGTGACTGAACTTGGGCTGCTCCGATTATAGGTTTTCCTTTTGAGTTGTCGTTCAATTTTCATGGCCGCATGTACCATATCTTCAATCTCTACATAATGTTGAAGTTCAACAAGGTTATTAGGATTTAGGCTAGATAAAAACCGTGCCATGGTTGCTTCTCTATCTTCATCAACATTGGCTCGAATCATGGCTATCTCCATTTCTTTGAAATAATCTTCAACGCTCTTGCTTCCTTGTTTCAGATTTTGTAGTTTATGGTAAAGATCTCGGTGATAATGAGTAGGCACAAACCTTTTCCTCATAATGGCCTTTATTTCTTCCCACATAGTGATGGGGCGTTTATCATTTCATCTTCTTGAACTCACCAATTGGTCTCACCAAACTAAGGCATAGTCCACAAATTCCATAGCAGCAAGCCTGACCTTCTTTTGCTCCGTATAATTTTGGCATGCAAAAATGTGTTCGATCTTGATTACCCAATCAAGATAGGCTTCAGGATCAGTTTGTCCTTGAAATAGAGGAATGGTTACTTTGATGTTGCTGAAGTTGTCATTCTGATTTCGATGAGCATCTCTTCGCGCTACTAATGTTACTTCAGCCTCCTCTTCTTCGAATTCTTCTTCCATTCTAGGGCGATTTACTTTTTGGTTGCCTAAGGATGCTTCAAATTGATCCATACGATCATGCAAAGGCTCCAATTCTAATTTCATGCATGATTGCTTGAGTTTGTAAATTAGGGGCTTATCTTTCAGGGGTTCATCCTGGACTTCGAGACATGGTTAGTGAAATAAGAAAAGAATAAGATGTGTTAAAGACCTTACAAGAAATTACTCTCACAATGCCTCACGAGTCACTCCAAAGAAACTTGAATGTCACTTAATCCGCTCATGTTTACACTCTATGACTTTAATATCTTTTACTTATCCTCTTCTAATCTCACACTCGCTCCAGCCTTTTTCTTCTCAATTATCTTATCCCAAGTTCTAGAGGACTTTACTCAAAATCGTATCAAGTAAATTTTACTTGTTGTACGTCGACTACAAATGGTTTAGTAGTAATGGAAAACAAATAATAATGAAAAGAGTGGCTTAGAAATAGAAAGAAGATAATAAAAGGGTTTACTTACACAAACTCACTTTACAAAAAGTCACTTTACAACCTTCTATCACCACAATCAGTTTAAAGGCTTACTTGAATGGCTTGGCGATGAGAATTGTTGATGAGTGCCTAAACTTTATTTCTTTTTCTTCTCTTTTCTTTTTCTTCCTTTTTGAGTGCTTTGATTTTGTTTGCTAGATTTTTCTTGATTTTTTTCACTTTGCACTTCACTAACACTTCATTTTGTATTTTTTGTTTTTGTTGTTGTTGCACGTTACTTCTTCCACCAAAGCTCTGATTACCGCTTGATGTAAGGATCTTGTACCTTGTCGATTGATTGTGGATCTAGAAGGAAATAAAACAACCTACATAAGTGAATGGCTCAAAATAGATGGTTAAGGGTGGTAAACGTATGGATGTATAGGTAGGCTATTTAAATAATGAGTGATGGAAGCGGAAGATGGTTGATATGGCTATGGTTTATGTTTGATGAAACAAAGGGATGGTTGTGAGGATAGTATATTAAAGAAGAATCAAAGAAGAACCAATGCTATAGAGAGAAAAGACCCAGACTTTATATTGCTTCTTTAAAGGGTGATATAAAGTACTTTGACCCACTAGTTATAAGGACTAGGAACCAGAAGTATCAAGGGGAAAGGGGTTGACGCCACAAGTATAAAAATACTTGATAAGTCGATAAAAGTCACCAGGACTTAAGAAAGAGAATAATCTCACTTGTATTAATCAAAATGGTCTAGTTACAAATGAATTATGTTTTCCTATTTATATGAAATGGAGGGGCATGGCCGAATGATTACAAGGGTTTTCCGCTAGGCCTTGTGCCTTTTTTAAAAATGACATAATTTAATGTTAAATAAAGATGACGGTTCGGTTTAAATGGAGGGTGATATTCCTTGGCCAAATAGCTCTTATATCACTTCAAGTTGGCGCCAAATTGGATGGGAGATGATGCTTGGCCGAATAGGGAGAGGGCTTTTCATCTTGGCACCTAAATGATACCACATGCAAGGCACATGGGGGCTACCATATGACACACACATGGTGATCTAAGGAGCCTTGTAGTGCAGCCTTATGCGTGGGATGATGGCTGATCATGTGCTCCATCTTGGGCGTGCATGTGTCTCCTCCTAGCTAGCTTAAGTGTGGAGCTAGCTTAGAAAGCATGGGGCTATTTGTGAACAAGCTTCCTATCTAAGTCCTTATGAGCTCCATAACAGCATGTTCAGCTACATTCAGCTACCATTGATATCATTTTTTGACAACTCAGCTCTAAATAGTCCAACTAGCAGAGTTTAGCTAGCCTTGAGCTCATCTAGCTGAATTGAGCTTTCCTTAGTGTTTTATGAGCTGCCATGTTCCTTGTGAGCTACATTTGAAGTCCAAATAATCCACCAAGCTACCCCAACGTGTGCTATGATCCAATGTACCTACATCTGCGAGGACACAAGGTAAGTCCATGGCATTGAGTTGATATGAGCTAAATACCTTGATGCCATGCATGAATATGATAATGTGAGCTATGATTGAAGGTCATGAGCTAATTATATCATCTTATATCATGTGTGAGTTAATGCATAAAGCCTAAGAGCTAATATGAATGCATATGATCTAATAAAATGAATTATAAGTATACTGCCTTGATGTATATGTGATAATCATGCTTAATATGATTATAAGACTATTCTAATATGCTTAATATATAAAAATAACAATGTGAATGATGTGTTCATACTAAGTTATTTATTAACTATATAACTAGTATTCTTATCATGAAATGTATTATAATAGCATATAGTATATAACTATTATAAAGTAAATTCTGTATAAAGATTTTCAAGAGTACTCCCTTTATAGGTGAAAACGTGCTTGCATCACATTTCTTAAGTCCACCATTAATATTATTTCTTTCTTATTTTTATTGCAGCTTAAGCTTATAATTCAAGGACATTAGTACTTGTCAATCCTAGATTGGGACACGATAAGGCTATATGATCTCTTCCATCAAAGCGTGTAGATCAGCCTACATCAAATCCTGAAGAAACTAAAGAATTACAAAAACAAGACAAAGAACTATTAGACAAAGGATACATTCGGGAGAGTCTGAGTCCTTGTGTTTTACTAGTCTTGTTTGTGCTAAAGAAATATGGGACTTAGAGAATGTGTGTAGATTATAGAGCCGTGAATCAAATCACCATTAAGTATAAACATCTTGTACCTTGGTTGGATGATATGCTTGATGAACTTAGTGGTGCCAATATCTTCTCCAAGATTGATTCGAAAAGTGGCTACCACCATATTATAATGAAGGAAGGTGACGAGTGGAAAATTGCTTTTAAAACCAAACAAGGTTTGTATGAATGGTTAGTCCTTCCTTTTGGCCTAACAAATGCACCAAGCACTTTTATGTGTTTGATGAATCATGTCCTTCAGTTTTACATCGGTAAGTCTTGTGTTGTTTACTTTGATAACATTCTTATTTATATTAAGTCTCTAAACGAACATGCTGATCATTTAAGGTCCATTCTTGGCACTCTGAAAGGAGAGCACTTATATGCTAATCTCAAGAAGTGTGTTTTTTGTACTGACAAAATTACTTTCTTAGGCTTCATTGTAAGTTCACAGGGCTTGGAGGTTGATCCAGAGAATATCAAAGCAATCTAGTTTCTACCGCAAGTTTGTACCAAATTTTAATTCCATTGTCGCTCCCTTAACAGGGGTTATTAAGAATAATTCAATTTTCTCTAGGGAAAAGAATAAGAAATGTCATTTATCAAACTCAAGGATTGCTGAAGAAAAACACTGTTACTAGCCTTGCCAAATTTTGATACAACTTTTGAAGTTGAATGTGATGCCTCCAGAATTGGAGTAGGTGCTATTTTAAGCCAAGAAGGGAAACTAAATGCTTATTTTAGTGAGAAATTGAATGGTGAAACTCTGAATTATCTAACTTGTGACAAAGAGATGTATGCACTCATTCGAGCCTTGGAGACATGGCAACACTATCTATTACTGATACGATCCAAACTAGCTCCAATTTTCTCCATGACTTAATCACACCATGGATGTGTTTCATTGATGTTTCTAAGGGAGTTCTTTCTTTCCCTATCTTATATTATATTATATCATTCATACATTCTATTCTATCATAAGCATGCATTCATATGTTAGTATAAATTATCATAATAATTCCATCCTATGCCTAGTTGATCATGTCCTTAATATCATTCAAATATATGTTATGATTACATATCATTTCCTAGGATATTATTATTACATGTTTCCATTTATCATTTATTATGAATACCATGTTAAATGATATTCATGTATACAACATATATGCACAATGCTATTTCAAGCATGTTAAGCATGCTATATTAGTCTTGCATTCAATTAAGCAAGATTATCACATATACATCAAGGCAGCATAATTATCATTCATTTTATCAGCTCCTATGCATCCATTTTAGCACTTAGGCTTTATGCATTAGTTCATACATATTATAAGATGATATATTTAGCTCATGACCTTCAATCATAACTCACATTACCATATCATGCATGGCAGCAAGGTATTTAGCTCATATCAGCTCAATGACATTGACTTACCTTGTTTGCTTGCACATGTAGGTACATTGGATCATGGCACACATTGGGGTAGCTTGGTGAATTATTTGGACATCAAATATAACTCACAAGGAACATGGCAGCTCATGGAACATTAAGGAAAGCTCAATTCAACTGGAGAAGCTCAAGGCTAGCTGAACTCAGCTAGTTAGACTATTTGGAGTTGAGATGTCAAAAAAGATATCAATGGTAGTTGAATGTAGCTGAACATGCTGTTATGGAGCTCACAAGGACTCGACTAGGAAGCTTGTTCACAAACAGTCCCATGCTTGCTAAGCTAGCTCCACATTCAAGCTAGCTAGGAGGAGACACATGCACGCCCAAGATGGAGCACATGACCAGCCATCATCCCATGCACAAGGCTACACCACAAGGCTCCCTAGATCACCCATGCGCATTCAAGTAGGCTGCCATGTGCATGATTCAAGCATGTGCACTCACGTGACATCAAATTGGCGCCAAAACACTAAGGGATGCTTTTTATTCAGCCAAAGACTCTTTTCTCTTCACTTTGGCACCCAAATAACTTCCAAATGCATTCAAATCATCCTTAGGGCCGAACCAACCCATAACCTTTCCGCCAATAGTATGTATTTTCAGTAAAGTCTTGTTTTTTCATTAAAAATCATGTCATTTTAGGAGGGTACAAGGGCTGGCCGATCCAACATGTACCTATTTGGCCAAGTCCCTTCAAAAACTATAAATAGGCCATTATATTTCATTTGTAATCAGACCTTTTTGATTAATATAAGTGAGATTATTCTCTTCCTTAAGTCCTGGTGACTTTTATCAACTTATCAAGTATTTTATACTTGTGGCGTCAACCTTTTTCCTTTCACCTTGATACTTCTGGTTCCTAGTTCATATAACTAGTAGGTCAAAGTACTTAATACCACCCCTTGAAGAAGCAATATAAAGTCTGGGTCTTTGCTCTCTATAGCATTGGTTCTTCTTTGAGAGTTCTTCAAGATATTATCCTCACTACCATCCCTTTATTTCATAAGCAATAACCATAGCCTTATAAACCATCTTCCGCTTCCATCTCACATTTTAAACAGCCCACCTATTCACCATACGTCTACCACCCTTAACCCTCTCTTTTTTGAGCCATTCACTTGTGCAGGTTGTTTACTTCATTCTTATATCCACAATCAATTTGATAAGGTACAAATGCCTTACATCAAGCGGTAATCAGAGCTATTGGTGGAAGAAAGTAATGTGAAACAACAACAAAAAGAAAAATACAAAAAGAAGTGCAAAGTCAAAGAAAAAGAAAAATCAGAAAATAAAGTGAAGCACTCAAAAGAAAGAAAAATCCAGCACTCAAACGAAGAAAAAGCAAAGAATAAAAAGAAAGAAGTTGAAGCACTCATCAACAATTCTCATCACCAAGCAAGTCAAGTAAGCCGTTTAAATTGATTGTGGTGATAGAAGGTTGTGAAGTGACTTGTGTAAGTAACCCCTTTTATTCTCTTCTTTCTATTTCTAAGCCACCCTTTCATTATATTTGTTTTTCCCTTCCTACTAACCTTTTTGCAGCCGACGCCAAACAAGTAAAATTTACTTGATATAGTCTTGAGTAAAGTTCTCTAGAACTTGATACAAGATAATCGACATGAAAAAACGCTGGAGAGTGTGTGAGATCAGAAGAGGATAAGTAAAAGCCATTAAGTCCTAGAGTGCAAACATGAGCGAATTGAGTGACATACAAGTTTCATTGGAGTGATTCGTGAGGCTTTGTGAGATTATATTTTGGTAAGGTCCTACACATATTTCGTTTTTCCTTATTTGCTAACATGTCTCTTCCATCCAACATATTTGTAGTCAAAAGGAATTTGAACATTCAAAGTCAAGAAGATGAAGAAAGAGAGAATATCTTCTATACAAGATGTCATGTGGGAAATAAAGTTTGTCTGGTGATCATTGATGGAGGAAGTTGTACAAATGTTGCAAGTACTCACATTATGAAAAAGTTGGGTCTCAAGACTTCCAAGCATACTCATCCTTACAAACTTCAATGGCTTAACGATGTGGGTGAAGCCAAGGTAACCAAACAAGTTATTGTACCTTTCTTAATTGGAAGATACCAAGTTAAAGTCCTTTGTGACGTGGTGCTCATGAGTGCAAGCCACCTTATACTCGGGTGTCCTTGGCAATATGATAAGAAGGCTACCCATGATGGATTCTCTAACAAGTACTCTTTCCAGCATCAAGGAAAGCAAATCATATTGGCACCCTTGTTACAAAACCAAGTTCATGAATGTTAAGTGACACTTAAGTCACGCATAGAAGAATGGGAGAAAATGAAGGCTATTAAAAGAAGCTTTCAAGAAGAGCGTTTTGAGGAGACAAGAACAATTGGAAATGAATCTGTTGGAGTTGAAAAGGATATTTTGCAAGTAGTGGAGCAAATTGAAAGTGGCAAATTTGAAAATGATGAGTATAGAGAAGAGAAGTAGAGTGAAGGATAAATTTTACCTAACAATTCTTCTTCTACTATTTCTTTTTCCTTGTAGGATATTCAAAGAGCCATATCTTTTCAAGTATAAAATTCAAGAAACGTGACTTTTGAAGAACCAATGGGTGTGACCTTTGGTAATCCACAAGACATGTCCTTTGACGTTCCAACAATTATGCCACTTGAAGTTCAAAAAGATGTGTTACTTGAAGTACCACAAGTTGTGATCATTGAGGCTCCAAGTACAGTACAACTATTGAAGAGATTTTAGCAACAAGTGGAAAATTGCATCATCAATCAACCAACACCCATTAAACATCCTCCATGGTTTATTATTTCCATTCACATTGTTAATAGTTTTTCATTTACTAACTTTGATTTGTGTTGCAACAACTTGTTTCATCCTTATGGTGAAATACTACCAACCTTAAAGGAAATCATTCGGAGAGGCACAAAGGTGAAAGGATTCATTCAAAGAACAATTATTTTCACCAAGCGACATGGTGACTCCAATCAAGAGATAAACCTTTTCACCAACAAGCATGGTGAATTAAAAGGAGGAATTGAAGAGATAGAGGTCCTTTCCAAGCATTGTGATGGTTTAAAGAATAAAGTAGAAGGATCAAGTTGTTTCATGAAGGGATATGTCTTTTCCATTCAAAGGACATGTGATGGTTCCCAAACATTGTGTCCTCCCATCAAATGACGTGAATTTATCAAATTTGAAGCCAAGAGGTTAAACATTTCATGTGAATCATCTATTGGAGGAAAGCATAAGGATTTAATCTTTCCAATATCAAGAAGATTTTCAATGAGAAACTACTTCGATTTGAGGACAAATCGCCTAAAACAATGGGAGGATGATACGATCCAAACAAGCTCTAATTTTCTCCATGACTTAATCACACCATGGATGTTTTTCATTACTGTTTCTAAGGGAGTTCTTCCTTACCCTATCTTATATTATATCATTCATACATTTTATTCTATCATAAGCATGCATTCATATGTTAGTATAGATTATCATAATAATTCCATCCTATGCCTAGTTGATCATGTCCTTCATATCATTCAAATATATGCTATGATTACATATAATTTCTTAGGATATTCATGCATACAACATATATCCACAATGTTATTTCAAGCATGTTAAGTATGCTATATTAGTCTTGTATTCATTTAAGTATGATTATCAGATATACATCAAGGAAGCATAATTATCATTTATTTTATCAGCTCCTATGTATTCATTTTAGCACTTAGGCTTTATGCATTAGTTCATACATATTATAAGATGATATATTTAGCTCATGACTTTCAATCATAACTCACATTACCATATTCATGTATGTCAGTAAGGTATTTAGCTCGTATCAGCTCAATGCCATGGACTTTCATTATTTGCTTGCACATGTAGGTACATTGGATCATGGCACATGTTGGGGTAGTGTGGTGGATTATTTGGACATCAAATGCAGCTCATAAACAGCTCACAAGGAACATGGCATCTCATAGAACAATAAGGAAAGCTCAATTCAGCTTGAGGAGCTCAAGGCTAGATAAACTCGACTAGTTGGACTATTTGGAGCTGAGTTGTCAAAAATGATATCAGTGGTAGCTGAATGTAGCTAAACATGCTGTTATAGAGCTCACAAGGACTCGACTAGGAAGCTTGTTCACAAACAGCCCCATTGATGTAAGGTGATATACACGCTTTGGGAGAAGAGAGTAGATAGCCTTATTGTGTCCCGATCTAGTATTGACAAGTACTGATGTCCTTGAATTTATAAGTTTGGGCTGTATAAAATAAGAATGGAAATATGTGATGGACTTAATAAAGGGAATAATAATATAAGTAATGAAATGAAAGAATAAGAATGAAATGAAATAAAGAAAAGATAGAGATGGCTGCGGAATTGATGGAAGAGATGGATGATGTTGTTGATGAAATGGAAATGGTGGTGATGGTGTTGTATCCCAAGCACGCAAAAGATGAAACAATGCTAAGGAGCATAATCCCGGTCTTCACAAACTTGCTTGAGGGGTGGTGATAGTGTCTTCAACCCACTAGATATCAATCTAGGAATTTAGGAATCAAGATGGAAGGAATAACACGACAAGTATAGGAACTATACTTGTTTAATCGATAAAGTTCACAAAGAACTTTGAAGAGAAATTAACTCACAAGAGTAATTTTAATATATGAGATGAGATAAGTACAAATGATGGCAAGACACTCTATTTATAGGAAATGAGAGGGATTGGCCGAATGGATGCATAATGTTTCGGCTAGATACATGACTTTAGGAAGATACATAATGCTTCAAATGAATGATTAAGTCCATTGGGCTTGTGATAGTTTAGCTAACCCTTCATCAAGGGGCTTAATGATTCGACAATGATGAGGAAACATCTCCCTTGGCCGAATGGTGTTGTGTATTCTCATGTTGGTGCCAAAAGCTCTCATGTGCATGGAGTGTGTGTGGCCGAATAGGCATGGAGCTTTATATCATGTGATTTAAACCACCAATGATTACAATGTCTTCATCAGCATGCTCTTGGATATAATGGCATCTTTATGGGCAACATCATTCATGAAAGGTCACAATGTTTGAGAAAGGTGTCCCTTTATATTTGAGCTACTTATGTTGTGAATGAGATAAAGGTGAGCTGGCCATAGGTGACTTGTAGCATGGTGAACATTATGGAAGCTCCTTGTGAATAGGTACCTCTTGAGTTGGCAACTATTCGCGAAAAGGTACGATTTCAAAAATTTTATCTTAGGACATATTTGAAGTGTCCTGAGCGGTGATGATGATGGTGAAAATCCCCAGCTGAAATGAGGCCATCTTGTAGCTCAAATCTTCAGCTCAATCCAGCTATGAGCTCACAGCCTCAAAATAACTTTTTACCAATTTGCTCCTTATGCACTCCTAATCATTTCCATGTAAGTATCCTTGCTTTTGCATTCTCTATTTAGCTCCAATGTAGCTCCCAAGTGTTGGCCGAATGTGCCTACATGCATAACATAAAGAAATAAACTAAGTAAATGAACTTATATAATGTATAATATAAGAATGTGAACTATTGTATATTATGATATCTTATATCTCACATATTAATGGATAAGTTATCATCATAATAATTATAAATACAATATATGTAGATGAAAATAACTATATTAAAATATTTGAAATAATTATATATATGTGTAAAGTTAGAAAGTCTCTCCCCTTGTAAGGGTGGAATATCCATGATGCTGAATTGGATCACATCATCCTCCCCTTCTTTTAATCTATTTGTCCTCAAATCGAAAGATCTTCTTTTCCTTGAGTCCTTCCATTCGATAAGTACCTTTATAAAAAGG
The DNA here is from genome assembly GCF_006381635.1 of Hibiscus syriacus. Taxonomy (NCBI): domain Eukaryota; kingdom Viridiplantae; phylum Streptophyta; class Magnoliopsida; order Malvales; family Malvaceae; genus Hibiscus; species Hibiscus syriacus. Next base: position 3,062,136 of record NW_024062296.1, on the reverse strand, counting down.
TTTATATCTTTTGAAAGAATTCCTTATAAGTTCTTGATCTGAAAAGAAAGAAAACTTTCATTAGTATGAATGTGATCAAACAAAATTAACGTTAAGAAATACTTCCTGAAAAATGTAGGTTCAAAGTTCATGTCTATTGAAGACATTTGGCTTTGAACGTTAGTGCCCTTTTGTATTCCAAAAATCATGCCCATTTCCATAGATAGATGCATTGATTCATGAAAGGTGATGACTCTTGGAATGGTGATGTTCTCATAAGTCACGCCGTTTGGATGAAAAATCATTTCCCTTTGGTTTTCAATAGGCATGACTCTTGATTCTTGATGGATCACGTCTTTTGGATTAAGAGTTACCATTCGTTGCTCTTTAATAGTCGTACCTCTTGGCTTTCGAAAAGTCATATCCTTTAGTTCACCAAATTGATGGATTGTGTTGCTTGGATCATCCTGCAAATCAAAGGAAACTCTTGTTTTGTTAAGGTTAGAAAAATTAGCATCAACTTTGCGTCTTGTTAGTATACATCTTTGTGACAAGCACTTATATGTACAAGCACTTGTTTTAAGCCTGGTTTCCTCCTCTATTAACTTTGATTTTCCTTTCATCATGTCCTCAACACTTTGTTTCATCTTGATTTGATCAATCTGGACTTGTTTAGGCATCAAGGGTGTTAAGATGATCTTCTTCCCTCCATGGTTTAATGAATACTGATTGGTAAAACAATCATGAATGGTCTTCCTATCATATTGCCATGGTCTTCTAAGGAGTAAATGGCTAGCATGCATAGGAACAACATCGCACATAACCTCATCCTTGTACTTACCAATGGAGAAAGGAACCATCAACTATTTGTTGACATTAAGTTCTCCTCGTTCATTTAACCATTATAATTTGTAGGGACTTGGATTCTTCAACGTTTTTAATCCCAATTTCTCCACCATAATGGTACTTGCCACGTTGGTACAACTTCCACCATCTATGATCATGAAACATGCCTTTTCATTCACATGGCACCGTGTATGAAATATGTTTTCCCATTGTGCATTGTCTTCTACCACTTGAGCATTTAGACTTCTTTTGACCACTAAGGCTTCACCTTCCACCGGGGCACCAATTCAGCTTCTTCCTCAACTTCTATTGGTGGCGGTGGCGCTTCTTTTTCTTCATGGTCTGATTCAATCTCTCCATTTCCAAGTAGTAGCATGGTGTTTCGATTGGGACATTGTGTGGATACATGCCCCCTCCCAGGAAATTTAAAGCAACAGATGTCTCTTGATCGTTCAGGGATCTCTTTTCCTCGATTATCCTTGCTAAGTTGGGAAGCATTTGAGGATTCCACCTTTTCCTTGATAGGAGTCAGAGTAGACTTCTTCAAATTGTTAGGACTCCATCTCGAAGGCATGGTAGTGCGAGATATAGACCTCCTCCGTAGTTGCCTCTCTATTTTCATAGCCATTTGCACCATTTCATCAAGTTCTATGTAATGGTACAACTCTAGTGTGTTGGCAATCTCGGGATTAAGTCCAGCAAGAAATCGAGCCATGATTGCTTCACGATCCTCCTCAATATTGACTCAGATCATTTCCACTTCCATTTCCTTATAGTAATTCTCTACACTCCTTTGGCCTTGCTTTAGGTTATGCAATTTCCGAAATATGTCCCGATGATAATGAGTAGGAATGAAACATTTACGCATGATACCTTTCATTTTGAACCATGTTGAAATTGGTATCTCTCCATTCCTCCTCCGAGTAATAGTAAGTTGATCCCACCATATCAAAGCATAATCAACAAACTCCATGGCTGCCAATCTTACTTTCTTGAGTTCGGAATAGTTATGGAAACTGAAAACATGTTCCACCTTGCTTTTCCATTCAAGATATGCTTCCGAATCAGTTTTTCCATGAAATTGAGGAATCTTGATTTTTATGTTGCTCATGTTATTATCAACATTGGCACACCTGGGTCCTTGTATCAATGTTGGTTCTTCTGGAAGATGTTGTTTCCTCTGAGGAGTATCATTATTTTTGGTTTGTGGTTGATCTTGTCTTTGGTCTAGTTTCTCATAGAGAGCATCAAATTCTGTTCGAAACATTCTCATCATTTCTCCAATCAGTGCTTGCATTTGCAAATTGGGTTTACCTGCATTTCCTTTAGGACTTTGGGACAAGGTTACTAAATAAAACAAAAATAAACCTTACTAGCACACTCACAAAGTCTTACATGTTCACTCCAAATAAAAGATAAGATCACTCCACTCAACACTCGTGTTTACTCTCGGGAATATAATTATAGCTTTTAACAATTCCCCTTCTGATCTCACTCTCTCAATAGCCTTTTTCCACTCAAATTTCTCTTGTTAAGTCCTTTGAGGAACTTACTCAATATTATAACAAGTTAATTCATTCCTTGTGTGCGTCGGCTGCAAATAGGTTAGGGTAGAAAGAATAGAAGAAATGGAAAAGTTAAAAGAAAGGATTTAAATGTATTAAAAGAAGGAAATGGTTGAAGACAAGGAAAATGAAAGGATAGAAAATGAAGAGGTGACTTACAATTCAAGAAACAACACTTACTGCAACCTTTCTCAAGAAAAATAAGGTTATCTTCTCTTAGTGTATATGGCCTCTTTAATGTACTTTGCAATGGTAGAGCACTTTCCTTGGCTTGCTTTCTTTTTGAATATTTCTTTTCTTTTCTTTTCTTCTTTTTTAATTTTTTTCTTATTTTGTCTTTTTTTTTTCTTTTTACACTCCAATTTTGATGAAGGAGTCTTTTCTTCTATTTTTCTTTTGCTTTGCATCCCAATGATACTTTTTTTGTCAATCCAACAATGCTCTGATACCACTTGATGTAAGGTGATCAACACGCTTTGGGAGAAGAGAGTAGATAGCCTTATTGTCTCCCGATCTAGGATTGACAAGTACTGATGTCCTTGAATTTATAAGCTTGGGATGCACAAAATAAGAAAGGAAATATGATTAATAATGTACTTAATAAAGGGAATAATAATATAAGTAATGAAATGAAAGAATAAGAATGAAATGAAATAAAGAAAAGGTAGAGATGGTTACGGAATTGATGGAAGAGATGGATGATGTTGTTGATGAAATGGGAATGGTGGTGATGGTGTTGTATCTCAAGCACACCAAAGATGAAACAATGCTAAGGAGCACAATCCCGATCTTCACAAACTTACTTGAGGGGTGGTGATAGTGTCATCAACCCACTAGATATCAATCTAGGAATTTAAGAATCAAGATGGAAGGAATAACGCCACAAGTATAGGAACTATACTTGTTTAATCGATAAAGTTCACGAAGAACTTTGAAGAGAAATTAACTCACAAGAGTAATTTTAATATATGAGATGAGAAAAGTACAAATGATGGCAAACCACTCTATTTATAGGAAATGAGAGGGATTGGCCGAATGGTTACATAATGTTTCGGCTAGATACATGACTTTAGGAAGATACATAATGCTTCAAATGAATGATTAAGTCCTTTGGGCTTGTGATGGTTCGGCTAACCCTTCATGAAGGGGCTTAATGATTAGGCAATGATGAGGAAACGTCTCCCTTCGCCGAATGGTGTTTTGTCTTCTCATGTTGGAACCAAAAGCTCTCATGTGCATGGCATGTGTGTGGCCGATTAGACATGGAGCTTTATATCATGTTCTTTGGTGATTTAAACCTCCAATGATTACAATGTCTTCATCAGCATGCTCTTGGATGTAAAGGCATCTTCATGGGCAGCATCATTCATGAAAGGTCACAATGTTTGAGAAAGGTTTCCCTTTATGTTTGAGATAATTATGGTGTGAATGAGCTAAAGGTGAGCTGGCCATAGGTGACTTGTAGCATGGTGAACATTATGGAAGCTCCTTGTGAAAATGTACCTCTTAAGTTGGCAACTATTCGTGAAAAGGTACGATTTCACAAATTTTTACTTAGGACATATTTCACGTGTCCTAAGTGGTGGTGATGATGGTGTAACTCCCCATCTAAAATGAGGTCATCTTGTAGCTCAAATCTTCAGCTCAATCAAGCTATGAACTCATGTCCTCAAAATAACTTTTCACCAATTTGCTCCTTATGCTCTCCTAATCGTTTCCATGTAAGTATCCTTGATTTTGCATGCTCCATTTAGCTCCATTGTAGCTCCCAAGTGTTGGCTGAATGTGCATACATGCATAACATAGAGAAATAAACTAAGTAAATGAACTTATATTTTGTATAATATAAGAATGTGAACTATAGTATATTATGATAACTTATATCTCACATATTAATGGATAAGTTATCATCATAATAACTATAGATATAGTATATGTAGATGAAAATATCTATATTAAAATATTTGAAATAACTATATATATGTGTAAAGTTAGAAAGTCTCTCCCCTTGTAAGGGTGGAATATCCATGATGCTGAAATGGATCACATAACCCATGCTTGCTAAGCTAGCTCCACATTCAAGCTAGCTAGGAGGAGACACATGCACGCCCAAGATGGAGCACATGACCATCCATCATCCCATGCACAAGGCTACACCACAAGGCTCCCTAGATCACCCATGTGCATTCAAGTAGGTAGCCATGTGCATTTTTCAAGCATCTGCACTCATGTGACATCAAATTGGCGCCAAAACACTAAGGGATGCTTCTTATTCAGCCAAAGACTCTTTACTCTTCATTTTGGCACCCAAATAACTTCCAAATGCATTCAAATCATCCTTAGGGCCGAACCAACATATTACCATTCGGCCAAGAGCATGTATTTTCATTAAAGTCTTCTTTTTTCATTAAAAATCATGTCATTTTAGGAAGGTACAAGGGCTGGCCGAACCAACATGTACCTACTCGGCCAAGTCCCTCCAAAAACTATAAATAGGCCATTATATTTCATTTGTAATCAAACCTTTTTTATTAATATAAGTGAGAATATTCTCTTCTTTAAGTCCTGGTGACTTTTATCGACTTATCAAGTATTTTATACTTGTGGCGTCAACCCCTTTGTTTTCACCTTGATACTTTTGGTTCCTAGTTCATTAACTTGTGGGTCAAAGTACTTAATACCAACCCTTGAAGAAGTAATATAAAGTCTGGGTCTTCGCTCCCTATAGCATTGGTTATTCTTTTAGACTTCTTCAAGATACTATCCTCACTACCATCCCTTTATTTCATAAGCCATAACCATAGCCTTATTAACCATCTTCCGATTCCATCTCTCATTTTAAAAACCCACCTAATCACCATACATCTACTACCCTTAACCCTCTCTTTTTTGAGCCATTCACTTGTGCAGGTTGTTTGCTTCCTTCCTAGATCCACAATCAATTTGTTAAGGTATAAATGCATTACATCAATTACCAAGGGAATTTGTCATCCACACTGATCTTGAGGCATTGAAGCACATCAAGTACAACACAAACTTAACAAGAGGCACGCCAAATGGGTTGAATTTCTTGAGTTCTTTACCTTGTTAGACATTATAATAAGGGAAAAAATAAGATTGTGGTTGATGCTCTTTCATGAAGGTATGTCCTACTGATGTGATCATAACTACACAAATGGACATTGAAGTCATCCCTAAAGGACCTATTACTCATGCAAGGGTAAAATAATTAAGGGAAGTACTTTCTCATTAGGGCATTCATGCTTTTAAATATTTTAATGAGAACGAACCATTAGATAATATGTTGTTTAATATGTTACATATTGAATATTAAATAACCTATAGTACACATCTTTATAATATAAACATTATATAGTTCACATACATAGCTTAATTCTTTATGTTATGTGTGAAGGTATATTCGGCCACAAACTGGGAGCTATATTGGAGCTAATTGGAGCATGAAACAACAAGGAAACTTACATGGGGACGTTTAGGAGAGCATAAGGAACAATTGGTGAAAAGTTATCCAGAGACCTGTGAGCTCATATCTGGATTGAGCTGAAGATTTGAGCTACAAGATTACTTCAATTCAGCTGGGGAGCTACACCATCATCATCACCACTCAAGACACTTCAAATATGTCTTAAGTCAAAATTTGTGAAATCGTACCTTTTCGCGAATAGTTGCACCTCAAGAGGTATCTTTTCATAAGGAGCTGCCATAATGTTCACCATGCTACAACTCACCTATGGTCAGCTCACCTCCAACTCATTCACCTTCATACTAGTTCAAATATGAAAGGTTACCTTTCCAAACATTGTGACCTTATATGAATGATGTTGCCCATGAAGATGCCCTTACACCAAAGAGCACGTTGGCGAAGATATCACACCCATTAGAGGCATAAATCATCAATGGACATGGTACAAGCTCCATGACTATTCGGCCAAACCACATGCCTTGCACATGAGAGCTTTGGCGCTAAACATGAGGAGGCACATCATCATTCGCCAAGGAAATGACTTTGGCACTAAGTTGAACCAACATGCACATTTGGTTAAGGCAGATATCTCCCCACCCTTTGCCAAAACATGAAGGCCCTTCATGAAGGGTTAGCCGAACCATCACCAAGCCAAAGGACTTCTCCTTTCATTTTGAATCATTATGCACTTTCTTAGAGGCTTACCATAATTTGTAATGATCTCATCTCATATACTAAACAAACTCTTGTGAGTTAATTCCTCTTCAAAATTCTTTGTAAACTTTATCGATTAAGCAAGTATAATTCATATACTTGTGGCATCATACCTTCCATCTTGATTCCTAAATTCCTACATTTATATCTAGTGGGTTGAAAACACTATCAACTCCCCTCAAGAAAGTTTGTGAATATCTGGATTGAGCTTCATAGCATAGTTTCCTCTTTGGCGTGTTTGATATACAACATCAGCACCATTGCTGATGTAAAACTAACCAAGCTTCTTCAATGATGGAGAAGTTGGCAACCTTGTTGTTTCTCGATCTAGGAGAGATGCCAAATGATACACTTGAATCAATAAGTAATCAGCATAAAATAAGAAAGAAATGATTAAGTAACTAAATATTAAGAAAGGAAATTGAAATGGATAGAAATGTTAGCAAAGATAGGCTGCGAAAGTGTTGTTGAATTGTCCTTCAAATGTAAGAGAATATGGCCTCCAATGGTGAGGATGCACGTGATCCTTGATGATAGATGATGGATAATTCAATGATGAAGAAATGGGAATGGAATGATGTTGATTTAGGTGTGAATGGTGATAAAAAATAGTGATTGTTGATAGTATCTTAAATAAGACTCAAAGAAGAAGCAATGTTAAAGAACAAAGACCCAGTCTTTATATTGCTTCTTTAAGGGGGTGTTAAACAAGGACTTTAACTCACTAGCTATAAGAACTAGGAACTCGAAGTAACTATGGAAGGAATGACGCCACAAACTTAAGAAAGCTTTCTTAATAGATATAGTTATAAATAGAACTTGAAGAGAGAATAATCTTACAAGAGTTTAATTTATTAAAAGGGTTGAGTTACAAATGAAATACAATAGACTATTTATAGTTTTCAAAGGGTTTAGGCCAAATATACACATGATGGTTCGGCTATGGATGAAACCCCTTTGAAAATAAATGATTTTAATGAAGATACATGCTCTTGGCCGAATGGTAAGGTGTTGGTTCAGCCATAAGGCTGTTTTAAATGAATTTGGAAGTTATTTGGGCGCTAAAATGAAGAGCAAGTAGTCTTTGGCCGAACAAGAAGCATCCCTTGGTGTTTTGGCTCATATTTGATGTCACATGGAGTGCACATACTTGAATGATACAGATGGAAGCCTACATAAATGCACATGGGTCTTATTTAAATGCTTTGGTGAGGTTGAAACCATATGATGGTGTCTTGAAGTCCATGGAATAAAGATGGGAAGCAACTAGGCGTGACTTAGCTTCTAACGTGCATCTAGCTGTCATGGTCTTCAATGGGTAGCAACTTTTCATGAAAGGCCACATTATGTGTAAGGTAACCTTTCATCATTTGAGCTACTTCCCATGTGTATGAGCTGAAGATGAGCTGGCCATAGATGAATTTCATGAACATGAGTCATAGGATAACTCCTTGTGAAAAGGAACCTCTTGGAATAGCAACTATTCGCGAAAAGGTACGAATCCACAAAAATTGACCTAGACCATATTTGAAGTACTCTGTGTGGTGGTAGTGATGGTTAAACTCTCCAGCTGAAATGAGGTCTCTAGCTAGCTCAAAAGTCCAACTCAAGTAAGCTATGAGCTCGGAGAGTAGTAGTCAACTTTGTCCCAAAATGTACTTGAGCTGTCCCAGAGTTGTGCTAGTCATGTTTCCATAGCTCGTGGACTCCAATACTAGCTTTATGTTAGCTCCCATCATGTGGCCACCTATGTACCTACAAAATAAAGTATAATATAACCTATGTGATATAAGTACTAAAAATATAAATATGTGGACTATAGGTTATAATAATAACTTCATGCATCATATGAATATGGATTAATATTATTATAACTATAGAGTATATGTATGAATATCGTCAATGATGTAAACCATAGAATGAATGCACATGTTATGATAAATCAAGTATATTCTAATATGCAAATGTATGCTCAAAATAATACATACTACATATATGAGTAAATATAAGATAAAGTAAGGTAGAACTCCCTTAGATTAAGATTGATGGATCTTCAATGATGTGAGTATGTCATGAAGAAAGTTGGTGCTAGACAGGATCACATCATCCCCTTTCTTTTAGACGATTTGTTCTCAAATCGAAAGGTGAGTTTTCCTTAGTTTCCTCCCATCCAATAGATACAACAGGGATCTTTATGAAAATATTATTTTCATAAGTCATGTCTTTTGAATAAGTTCTTTGAATGTACATGACCTGAAAAGAAAGAAAACTCTCATAAGTAAAAACACAATTGAATACAAATAAATAAAAATTGTACTTCATGTTGGTTTTTTATGGTTGGTTAAAATCATGTCTGTCGAAGACATGTTGCTTTGAATGATCATGTCCCTCGGTACCCCAAAAGCATGTCCATTAGATTATGAAAAATCAAAATTTTAAGTTCTTGAAGGGTCACGTCTGTTAAGCCTTTATGAGTCACCTATCTTGGCTTTTTCCTTTGACAAATTGTTTCCTTTGAATTTTCATTGCCATCACAAATTAATAAGATAATTCCATACACATGAATCAAATTGATACAAAAATAAATCGAAATAAGTAAATGGAAAACTATTGACATTATGAATGGAAATATCAAACCAGGATGGATGTTTAATGGGCATTAGTTACTTGATGATGGAAAACTCCATTGGTTGCTTAATTATCTTCCATAGTTGTAATGCATTTGGATCTTCAACAATCATAACTTTTGGCACTTCAAGTGACACATCTTTTTTAACTTCAAGTGGCTAACTATTGGAACGTCAAAGGATATGTCTTATGGATCACCAAAGGTCACACCTATCGGTTCTTCAAAAGACATGTTTCTTGAATCATCAACTCGAAGTGATATGTCTCTTGGATTATCATGTAAAAAAATATGAAGAATATATGAAAGAGTAAGGTTAATTAAAATATGTTATTCTATCTCCTCTTTATCTTTAAATTCATCCTTTTAAACTCTCTCATTTTCAACTCCAACGTCTTCTTCATCCACTCTTTGCTTATCACCATTTTCAACGTTTTTTTCAATTTCAAAATTCATTCCATCATTCAAACTTTCTTCCAAACGTTCATATTTAAGTTGCTCCTTCATTACTTCAATTCTTTTCCCCAAGGTGTTTTGAACTTCATTCACTCGGCTAGGAGATAATGGAGTCAAGAAGATCTTTCTTTTATTATGGTAGAATGAATGCCGATTTGTGAATCCATCATACAATGCTCGTTTATCAAACTTCCAAGGTCTACAGAAAAGAAGATGGCTTGAATTTATGATAGTAACATCACAAAGGACTTCATCTTCATATCTCCCAATTGAAAAGGGCACAAGTACTTGCTGTATGACTTCAAACTTTTCATCTTCATTTAATCCTTGCAAAATATATGGGTTGGGATGTTTGAATGTTGTAAGTTCTAACTTCTTGACCATGTATGTGCTTGCAATATTTGTAAAACTTCCTCCATCAATAGCTACAAGACACACTTTACCATTTACATGGGAACGAGTGTGAAATGTGTTTGTTCTTTATTGTTCATCCTCCAAGGTTCGGAAAGATGAAAGATCACAAGACATTGTTAGTATAAAAAAAAATTAAAACCTTACCAGTGCGCTCATAAAACCTCACTTGATCACTCCAAAGAAAGTTCAGGTTGCACTCCACTCACACTCGTGTTTGCACTCAGGGATATATTCTTGGCTTTTTCTTGATCCCCCTTCTGATCTCACCCTCTCGTTTGCCTTTTTCTACTCGATTCTCTCTTGTGGGTCCTTTTAAAGAACTAACTCAATATTTCGCAAGTTTCTTAGTTTGTACGTCGGCTTAAAAAGAAATGGTTAGGGTATAGAAATGGATATGGTAAAGGTAGGATAAAAAAGGTTAAGAAAATGATAATGTAATGAAATAAGAAAAGATGAAATAATAAGGAAATGAAATAGTAAGAAAATGAAGATAACTTACAACTCAAGTTGCAATACTTACTATCTTCCTTCACAAGAAACAACAAGGATACATCCTTCTAGTTTGTTGTTGGGCACATTGTAATGTGCTTCTCTTTGAGTGTACTTTGCAACTTTTATTCTATTTTTCTTTGCTTTTGATTATTCTTTTTCTTTCTTTTGTATTCCAAATTTGTTGTAGGAGTATTTTTTTCTTCTTTCTTTTTCTTCTTGTTGCAGTACTTGATTGTCAATCTGACTAAACTCTGATACCACTTGATGTAAGACTAACCAAGCTTCTTCAATGATGGAGAAGTTGGTAGCCTTGTTGTTTCGCAATCTAGGAGAGATACCAAATGCTACACTTGAATCAATAAGTAATCTGCACAAAATAAGAAAGAAATGATTAAGTAACTGGATAATTAAGAAAGGAAATGGAAATGGAAAGAAATGAAATGAAATGGATAGTAATGTTATCAAAGATAGGTTGCGAAAGTGTTGTTGAATTATCCTTCAAATGTAAGAGAATACAACCTCCAATGGCGATGATGCACGTGATCCTTAATAATAGATGATGGATAATTCAATGATAAAAATATGGGAATGGAATGGTGTTGAATTAGGCGTGAATGGTGATGGAATATGGTGATGGTTGATAGTATCTTAAAGAAGACTCAAAGAAGAACCAATGTTAAAGAATAAAGACCCAGACTTTATGTTGCTTCTTTAAGGGGTGGTAAACAAGGACTTGAACCCACTAGCTATAAGAACTAGGAACTCGAAGTATCTATGGAAGGAATGAAGCCACAAACTTAAGAAAGATTGCTTAATCGATATAGTTCTAAATAAAACTTGAAGAGAGAATAATCTCACAAGAGTTTAATTTATCAAAAGGGTTGAGTTACAAATGAAATACAATGGCCTATTTATAGTTTTCAAAGGGTTTAGGCCGAATACACACATGATGGTTCGGCTATGGATGAAACCCATTTGAAAATACATGATTTTAATGAAGATACAGGCTTTTGGCCAAATGGTAAGGTGTTGGTTCGGCCCTAAGGCTATTTTAAATGAATTTAGAAGTTATTTGGGTGCCAAAATGAAGAGAAAGGATTCTTCGGCCGAATAGGAAGCATCCCTTAGTGTTTTGGTACATATTTGATGTCACATGGAGTGCACATGCTTGAATGATGCACATGGTAGCCTACATAAATGCACATGGGTATTTTTGTAATGATTTGGTGAGGTTACAACCATATGATGGTGTCTTGAATTCCATGGAATGAAGATGGGCAGAAACTAGGCGTGACTTAGCTTCTAACGTGCATCTAGGTGTCATGGTATTCAATGGGTAGCAACTTGCCATGAAAGGTCACATTATGTGTAAGGTATCCTTTCATCATTTGAGCTACTTCACATGTCTATGAGCTGAAGATGAGCTAGCCATAGAGGAATTAAATGAAAATGAGTCATAGGATAACTCTTTGTGAAAAGGCACCTCTTAGAATGGCAACTCTTCACGAAAAGGTATGAATCCACAAAAATTAACCTAGACCATATTTGAAGTACTCTATGTGGTGATGATGATGGTTCAACCCTCCAGCTGAAATGAGGTCTCTAGCTAGCTCAAAAGTCCAGCTCAAGTCAGCTATGATCTCGGAGGGTAGGTGGCAACTTTGTCCCAAAATGTACTTGAGCTATCCCGGAGTTGTCCTAGTCATGTTTCCATAGCTCGTGGACTCTAATACTAGCATTAAGTTAGCTCCCATCATGTGGCCGCCTATGTACTTACAAAAGAAAGTATAATATAACCTAAGTGATATAAGTACTAAACATATAAATATGTGGACTATAGGTTATAATAATAACTTCATGCATCATATGAATATGAATGAATATTATTATAACTATAGAGTATATGTATGAATATCATTAATGATGCAAATAAAGAATGAATGCACATGTTATGATAAATCAAGTATATTCTAATATGCAAATGTATGCTCAAAATAATACATGCTACATAAATGAGTAAATATAAGATAAATTAAGGTAGAACTCCTGAATATCATCAATGATGCAAACCATAGAATGAGTGCACATGTTATGATAAATTAAGTATATTCTAATATGCAAATGTCTTCTCAAAATAATACATACTACATAAATGAGTAAATATAAGATAAAGTACAGTAGAACTCCCTTAGATTGAGCTTGATGGATCTTCAATGATGTGAGTATGTCATGAAGAAAGTTGGTACTAGACAGGATCATATCAATTTCCATTTCATCATCAACTATCATCAACATCCTTCATCAAGGCCATCATCAATTTCATAATTCCACAGCCATCTCTTTTCTATCTTTATTTCATTTCTTATTATTATTTAATCATTGCTCATTCCATTATTAATTACATTTCTTCTTATCTTTGTTTCAACCCAAACTTATAATTCAAGGACATGAATACTTGTCAATCCTAGATCGGGACACAATAAGGCTATCTACTCACTTCCATCAAAGCGTGTAGATTTAGCCTATATCAAGCGGTATTCAGAGCATAGTTGGATTGATAACAAAAGTGTTATTACCGTGCAAACAATAGAAGCAACTCAAATTGGAGGAAGGTGTTTGGGTGTGGGTGCATTTCAGAAAAGAACATTTTCCTTCCCAAAGGAAATCCAAGTTGTTACCAAGAGGAAATGGACCATTCCAAGTCATTAAAAATGTCAATGATAATGCATATAAATTGGATCTACCTGGTGAATACAATGTAAGTGCAACTTTTAATATTTCAAATCTTTCTCCATTTGAATATAATGATGATTTGAGGATAAAGTGCTCAAAAGAAGGGGAGGAGGATGTGATCACAACTACACAAATTGACGCTGAAGTCATGCCTAAAGGACCTATTACTCGTGCAAGGGCAAAATAATTCAGGGAAGTACTTTCTCATAAGTGCATTCATGCTTTTAAATCTTTTAATGAGTAAGAACCATTAGATAATAGGTTGTTTAATATGTTACATGTTGAATATTAAATAACTGATAGTACACATCTTTATAATATACACATTATATAGTTCACATACTTAACTTAATTATTTATGTTATGTGTGAAGGTATATTCGGCCACAACTTGGGAGCTATATTAGAGCTAAATGCAGCATGCATCAGCAAGGAAACTTACAAGGGGATGTTTAGGAGAACATAAGGAACAATTGGTGAAAAGTTATCCAGAGACCCGTGAGCTCATAGCTGGATTGAGCTAAAGGTTTGAGCTGCAAGATGACTTCAATTAAGCTGGGGAGCTACACCATCATCATCACCACTCAGGATACTTCAAATATATCCTGTCAAAATTTATGAAATCGTACCTTTTCTCAAATAGTTGCCACCTAAAGCGGTACCTTTTTCACAATGAGCTGGCATAATGTTCACCATGCTACAACTCACCCATGGTCAGTGCACCTTTCCAAACATTGTGACCTTTCATGAATGATGCTACCCATGAAGATGCCCTTACACCAAGGAGCACGTTGGTGAAGAGATCATACCCATTGGAAGCCTAAATCATCAAAGGGCATGATACAAGCTCCATGATTATTCGACCACACCACATGCCTTGCACATGAGAACTTTGGCGCCAAACATGAGGAGGCACATTATCATTCGGCCAAGGAAATGACTTTGGCACTAATTTGAACCAACATGCACAATCGGTGAAGGGATATGTCTCTCCACCCTTTGTCGAAACAACAAGGCCCTTAATGAAGGGTTAGCCGAACCATCACAAGCCAAGGTACTTCTCCTTTTATTTTGAATCATTATGTACTTCCTTAGAGACATGTACTTAGCCGAAACACTATTTAACCATTCGACCAAGCCCTCTTATTTCATATAAATTGAAGGCTTGCCATCATTTGTAATGATCTCATCTCATATATTAAACAAACTCTTGTGAATTAATTCCTCATCAAAGTTCTTTGTGAACTTTATCGATTAAGCAAGTATAATTCATATACTTGTGGCATCATACCTTCCATCTTGATTCCTAAATTCCTACATTTATATCTAGTGGGTTGAAGACACTATCACCACCCCTCAAACAAGTTTGTGAAGATTGGGATTGTGCTTCATAGCATAGTTTCCTCTTTGGCTTGTTTGAGATACAACATCACCACCATTACCATTTCATCATCAACCATCATCAATATCCTTCATCAAGGTTATCATCAATTTTATAATTCCACAGCCATCTCTTTTCTATCTTTATTTCATTTCTTATTTTTATTTAATCATTACTTATTCCATTTCTTCTTATCTTTGTTGCAACCCAAACTTATAATTCAAAGATATCAGTACTTGTCAATCCTAGATTGGGACACAATAAGGCTATCTACTCACTTCCATGAAAGCGTGTAGATTCAGCCTACATCACCTACTTAACACTTTGAATTCTAAACTCCTTGGTTTTGCATTCATCAAAGAACAGTATGGCTCAAAGAAGGAAGTGATGTAAGGTACTCCTACCTTGTTGATTGATTGTGGATCTAGGAAGGAAGCAAAACAACCTGCATAAGTGAATGGCTCAAATAGATGGGTTGGTGGTTGACGTAAAGGTGAAATGGTAGGCTATTTATGATATGAGAAATGGTAGCGGAAGATTGTTGTTATGGTTATGGTTTGGTTGATGAAACAATGGAAGGGTGTGAGGATAGTATCTTAAAGAAGACTCAAAGAAGAAACAATGTTAAAGAACAAAGACCCATACTTTATATTGCTTCTTTAAGGGGTGGTAATAAGGACTTGGACCCTCTATCTATATGGAGATAGGAACCACGAGTATCAAAGGAAAGGGGATTAATGCCACAAGTATTGAATTACTTGATAAGTCGATAAAAGTCACAAGGACTTAAGCAAAGAGAATAATCTCACATTAATTGATAAGAAAGGTGTATCTACAAATGAAATAGGAATAGTCTATTTCTAAATTTTGAAGGGACTTGGTCAAATAGGTACATGATGGTTCGGCCAGCCCTTGTGTCTCTTGGCTTAATAGCACTTGAAGCCCTTCAAGTTGGTGCCAAATTGGAGAGAATATGATGTTTGGCCGAATAGATAGGTGGCCATTCATCTTGGCGCCTAAATGGAGTCACACCCCTAGCACATGGCTTGGCTGGTCACAAGGCATGCACATAGCTCTCTAGGATGAAGACAAAGCATGGGAAGCAACCTTGGGCGTGAGTTGAGCTTCCTCCAAGCTTGCATGTGCTTAGCTAGCTAACAATGTAAAGGCTGGTGGTGAATGAGCTCCTTAGTAGTGATATTCCAAGCTTCATAGCAACACATTCAGCTATATCCAGCTACACTTGATGTCACATTGAGCAACATATCTTTAAATAGTCGAACTAGTTGAGATTAGCTGGCCTTGAGCTCCTCCAACTAAGTTGAGCTTTCTTTAGTGTTCCACGAGCTACCATGATATTTGTGAGTTGTTTGTAAACTGCATATGACTTCCAAATAATCCACCAAGCTTCCCCAATGTGTGTCATGCTCCAATATACCTACATGTGCAAAGAAAACAAGGTAATTCAATGTCATTGAGCTTGTATGAGCTAAATACCTTGCTGCCGTGCATGATTATGGTATTGTGAGCTATGATTGCATGTCATAAATTAAATATATCATCATATAATATGTGTGAGATAATGTATAAAGTTTAAGAGCTAAAATGAATGTATATGAGCTAATCAAATGAATGATAAGCATGCTGCCATTTCATGAATGTAATGAATCATGCTTAAATAGATGCAAGTTTAATCTAACATACTTATAACATTGTGTATCAATCATAAAGATGTGGATCATACAACAACATTCATAACTAAGTTATTTCATATAAATGAATATGTATGATTAAGGCATGACTATAACAAGCTATATCATAAATATATTTGTCATACATACTGCAAACAACATGTGAATAATAAAAGAATAAGGTAATGATAACTCCCTTTGTTTTCATGGATGCTTTCATAGATGAATGAAGTTTGATTCTGGTCATGCACGTATGATCCCCCCTTCTTGAAGGCGATTTGTCCTCAAATCGAAGACTTGTTTCAGGATGTGAATTATACAATGAACATATTCATCCTCCTTGATTTGTCCTTCAATTTGATTCATTGCACCTTTCTCCTTGACAAGTTGTGCTTATTTGAAAATGTATGAGTCCAATTTTGTTGTCCTCTTTTGTGAATAATTATCTTTAAAACATCCTTTTGGGAAAGTATTATAATAAAGGCCTTTCTTTACAATAACTATTGTCAATAGATACCATTTTAGAATAACATTCTTCAAGAATTGTTTCTTTTAAAGACAACTATTCTTCAATGATTTCCTGCTTCAAAAATTCTAAGGAAGAGTAACATACATGTTGAGACTCCTTCTCATGGTGCATTGAATCATCTTGTCCTTTTGGAAAGAGGTGTGTCCTTTGTTACAACGTTGGTGTAGTTTCTTCCAAAGGTGGCATTGTATATTCCAAGAATTGTATCTCTTCGAAGCATCATATTTCTTCACTTTCTCTTCTTGAATCCTCATGATTGTTGGTAAATAAATTTGACATTTGATTCTCCTTCAGGTAGGTGGATAAGGTCAACTATTTCAATCTTTGTGTCCATCCGAGTAATTGCTTTTAACAAGGTGGATGAGGCATGATTCACACCGTTGTGTTTGATGATTTTGACGTACCAATCAAACTTAAAATGAAAAATGATCTTGCCATCATAGATTGATAGAATAACACCATTTACATGAATTAAATTACTGCGAAATAAATCAAAGTTACAAAATGAAAAACTAATAACAAAATGAATAAAACTAGCAAACCAGGTGGATGTTTAATGGGCATCGGTTGCTGATGATTAGATTCTCCATTGGTTGATGAATTTTCCTCTAGATTGATATTGCACTTAGGATGTCAGAATTCACAATTCTTGGATCTTCAATTGGCACATTCTTTTGAACTTCAAGAGGTACATCCTCTGAAATGTCAAAGGACATGTCTTGTGGGTCACCAAAGGTCATGACTATTGGTTCTTCAAAAGACATATTTCTTGAATTTTTTACTTGAAGTGACATGTCTATTGGATTTTCCTTCACAACAAAAGAAAGAATAGGAGTATGATTAGATAAAATTTGTTCTTCACCCTCATTTTCCTTTTTCTCTTTGCTCTCAGATTCAATCGTTTTAATTTTCTCATTTTCAACTCTCTCCAAGCTTATTTGTTTCTCATGCAAAACATCTCTTTCAACTTTCTTCATGGCTTTAGTTTTCTCCCATTCCTCTATATGTGATTTGAGGGTAACCTGGCATTCATGGACTTGAATTGGAAGCATATGCGCCAATATGATTTTCTTTCCTTCATGTTGGAAGGAATACTTATTGGAAAATCCATCATGAGTAGCCTTCTTATCAAATTGCCAAGGACGTCCTAATATAATGTGGCTTGCACTCATGGGCACCACGTCACAAAGAACTTCATCATTGTATCTTCCAATTGAGAAAGGGACAATAATTTTTTTGGTTTCCTTGGCTTCCCCCACATCATTAAGCCACTAAAGTTTGTAGGGATGATGATGTTTAGAAGTCTTTAGGCCCAACTTTTCCACCATTTGAGTACATGCTACATTTTTACAACTTCCTCCATCAATGATCACCACACAAACCTTATCACCCACGTGACATTTTGTATGGAAAATATTCTCTCTTTGTTCATCTTCTTGACTTTGGATGTTTAAAGTCCTTTTGACTAAAAAGATATTGGATGGAAGAGACATGTTAGCAAATAAGGAAAATAGAACTGTGTATAAGACCTTACAATAATACTCTCACAAAGCCTCACGAGTTCACTCCAAGAAAACTTGATTGTCACTCAATTCGCTCGTGTTTACACTCTAGAAATTCAAGGCTTTTATTAGTCCTCTTCTAATCACACACGCTCAAGCCTTTTTCCTCTCAATCTCTTTATCTCAAGTTCTAAATGACTTTATTCAAAACTATATCAAGTAAAGTTTACTAGTTGCGCATCGTCTGCAAAAGGGTTAGTAAGAATGGAAAACAAATAATAACAAAATATTGGCTTAGAAATAGAAATAAGAGAATAAAGGGGTTACTTACACAAAGTCACTTTACAACCTTCTATCACCATAATCAATTTAAAGGCTTACTTGAATGGCTTGGTGATGAGAATTGTTGTTGTGTTCTTTCAACTTTTATTTTTCTTTTCTTTTCTTCCTTTTTGAGTGCTTGCAATTTTCTTCTTTTGAGTGCTTCAATTTCTTTGCTGAATTTTGATTTATTTCACTTGCACCTCATTTGCATTTCTTTTTGTATTTTTTTTGTTGTTACACGTTGCTTCTTTCACCAAAGCTCTGATACCACTTGATGTAAGGTTCTCCTACCTTGTTGATTGATTGTGGATCTAGGAAAGAAGCAAACCAACCTGCATAAGTGAATGGCTCAAATAGATGGTTTGGTGGTAGATGTAAAGGTGAAATGGTAGGTTATTTATGATATGAGAAATGGTAGCGGAAGATTGATTTTATGGCTATGGTTTGGTTGATAAAAGAATGGAAGGGTTTGAGGATAGTATCTTAAAGAATACTCAAAGAAAAACCAATATTAAAGAATAAAGACCCATACTTTATGTTGTTTCATTAAGGGGTGTAACAAGGACTTGGACCCATTATCTATATGGAGATAGGAACCAGAAGTATCAAAGGAAATGGGATTGATGCCACAAGTAAGTAATTACTTGATAAGTCGATAAAAGTCACAAGGACTTAAGCAAAGAGAATAATCTCACTTTAATTGATAAGAAATGTGTGTCTACAAATGAAATAGGAATAGTATATTTATAGTTTTTAAAAGGACTTGGCCGAATAGGAAGATGATGGTTCAATCAGTCCTTGCGTCTTCCTATAATGACATAATTTAATTCATAAATAACATGGATAAATAGGTGCTGGTTCGATTAAAATGGAGAGGGCATGTGTCTTGGCCTAATAGCACTTGAAGCCTTCAAGTTGGCGCCAAATTAGGGAGGAAATGATACTTGGCTGAATCGATAGGTTGTCATTCATCTTGGTGCCTAAATGGAGTCACACGCCTATCATATGGCTTGGCTGGTCACAAGGCATGCACATGGCTCTCTAGGATGAAGACCAAGCATGGGCAGCAACCTTGGGCGTGAGTTTAGCTTACTCCAAGCTTGCAGGTGCTTAGCTAGCTAACAATGTAAAGGCTAGTGGTGAATGAGCTCCTTAGCCGTGATCTTCCAAGCTTCATAGCAACACATTCAACTATATTCAGATACACTTGATGTCACATTGAGCAACCTATCTTCAAATAGTCCAACTAGCTAAGATTAGCTGGCCTTGAGCTCCTCCAGCTGAGTTGAGCTTTCTTTAGTATTCCACGAGCTCCCATGATATTTGTGAGCTACATATGACTTCCAAATACTCCACCAAGCTGCCCCAACGTGTGTCATGCTCCAATGTACCTACATGTGCAAAGAAAATAAGGTAATTCAATGACATTGAGCTTGTATGAGCTAAATTCCTTGCTGCCGTGCATGATTATGATATTATGAGCTATGATTGCTTGTCATGAACTAAATATATCATCATATAATATGTGTGAGCTAATGTATAAAGTCTAAGAACTAAAATGAATGCATATGAGCTAATCAAATGAATGATAAACATGTTGCCAATTCATGAATGTAATGAATCATGCTTAAATGGATGCAAGATTAATCTAACATACTTATAACATTGTGTATCAATCATAAAGATGTGGATCATACAATAACATTCATAACTAAGTTATTTTATATAAATGAATATGTATGATTAAGGCATGACTATAACAAGCTATATCATAAATATATTTGACATACATAATGTAAATAACTTATGAATAATAAAAGAATAAGGTAATGATAACTCCCTTAGTTGTCATGGATGCTTTCATAGATGAATGAAATTTGATTCTGGTCATACACGTATCATGAAGACTTTGCAATCCATAAGGATCCATACGAGAAGTGCTTACAAAAGAAGAACATGAGGGAGGACTCATCAGACACTTTGGCGTTAAAAAGACACTTAGCATCTTGAAAGAACAACTCTTTTGGCCAAAAATGAAACGAGACGTTGAAAGGGTATGTAAAAGGTGCCTAGTGTGTAAAAGAGCAAAATCAAGAGTTATGCCTCATAGACTATGCATGCCTTTTCCCATCCTAACTATGTCGTGGGTTGACATCTCCATGGATTTTATTTTGGGGCTACCAAACACCAAGAGTGGAAAAGATTCAATCTATGCGGTGTTCGATAGGTTCTCAGAGATGGTTGACTTTATACCATGCCACAAGACTGATGATGCCATCCATATTGCAAATTTGTTCTTCAGAGAAGTGGTAAGGTTAAATGGTCTTCCTCGAACCATTTTATATGAAAGGGATGTCAAGTTCTTAAGCCATTTTTGGAGGACTTTGTGGAGTAAAATTGGCACGAAACTATTCTTTTCTACTACATGTTATCCGCAAACAGATGGACAAATTAAAGTAGTGAATAGAGTTTTGTCAACACTGCTCAGACCCATCATCAAGAAAAACATCAAGACTTGGGAAGAATGTCTATCACATGTGGAATTTGCATACAACCACGCCGTTCATTCAGTGACAAAGTATTCTCCATTTAAGGTAGTGTACAACATTAACCCTTTAACTCTTTTGGACTTATTTTCTTTACCTTTTGATCAATTAGTAAGAAAAGATGGAAAGGAAAAGGTAAAATTCGTTAAAAGGCTCCATCAATAAGTCAAGGAAAACATTGTAAGGAGAACTCGACAATATGAGTAGCAAGCAAACAAAGGAAGGAGGATTGTAACTTTTTGAAATTTGTGATTGGGTTTGCGTGCATTTTAGGAAGGAACGATTCCCAAATCAGAGGAAATCTAAACTTCTACCCGAGGAGATGTTCCATTCCAAATTGTGGAAAAGATAAACGACAATGCATATAAGTTATAATTACCTAGTAGTTTGGTGGTGTAAGTGCTTCATTCAATGTATCTGATTTGTCACCATTTGAGGATGGAAATTATTTGGGGGTAAATCACCTAAAAGAAGGGGGTGATGTGGTTACGCCTATACTAGACCCAGAAGCAATTCCACAAGGCCCCATTACTAGATCCATAGCCAATCAATTCAGGGAAGTAATCTTAACTAAGTGTCTTGATGCTTTTGATTCACTTGACAAGTTAAAACCACTTAATGCTAAGTTATATAATGTTCTAATAGCTGCAATTTAACATAACAATTCCACATCTTTATATTACTTGTTGTATAATGTTATTTCCATTCCTTATTAAGTATATTATTGACAGCATGTTCATCCTTCATTTCTTAGCTCATTTCAATTCAATTCAGCTCACAAGTCATATATATTAGCTCCTTTATAGTATACCTCATATACTTAGCTAATGATAGCCATATGATATGATCATAACCACACCAAAGGATCCTGAAGTCATACTTAAAAGACCTAACACTCATACAAAGGTAAAACAATTCAGGGAAGTACTTTCTCATAAATGCATACATGGTTCTAAATCCTTTAATGAGAAAGAACCATTAGATAATAGGTTGTTTAATAGATTACATGTTGATTATTAAATAAACTATAAAACACATATTTATTATACAAACATTAATATAGTTCATGTACTTAACTTATTCTTTATGTTTTGAGTGTAGGTGCATTCAACCACATCTTGGAAGCTATATTGGAGCTAAATGGTGAAAGAAACACCAAGAAAACTTATATGGGTAACATTTAAGAGAGCATAAGGAACAATTGGTGAAAATTTATCAGGAGATCATTGAGGTCATAGATGGATTGTTCTGAAGATTTGAGCTACAAGATGACTTCAATTCAGTTGGGGAGCTACACTATCATCGTCACTAATTAGGACACTTCAAATATGTCCTAAGTCAAATTTTGTGAAATCGTACCTTTTTGTGAATAGTTGCCAACTCAAGAGGTACCTTTTCACAAGGAGTTTCCATAATGTTCATCATGTTGTAACTCATCTATGGCATGAAAGGTTACCTTCCAACAATTGTGACCTTTGATTAATCTTGTTACCCATGAAGATACCCTTTCATCAAGGTACACGTTGGTGAAGAGATTACATCCATTGGAGGCCTAAATCATGAAGAGACATGAGACAAGAACCATGCCTATTCGGCCACCATTCACATGCTTTGAACATGAAGACTTTGGCACCAAGATGAACAAACAAAACATCATTCTGCCAAGAAAGATAACTTTGGCGCCAATATGAACAAGCATATCACCATCCAAAGGAGATGTATCTTCATCGTAGCCGAACCAACATGACTCTTTTGAAGGGATAGTCGAACCATCACTGTGCCAAAAGACTTATTCTTTCATTTTAATCATTATGTATTTTCATTAAGAATCATGTACTTGCCGAATTACTAAGTGTCTATTCGGCCAAGCCCTCTCATTTCCTATAAATTGAGAGGCTTGCTTTCATTTGTAATCATTTCATTTCGTAATATAAACAACCTTTTGTGAGTTAAATCTCTCTTCAAAGTAATTTGAGAACTTTATCGATTAAGCAAGTATATTTCCTATACTTTTGGCGTCATTCATTCACATTGATTCTTAAATTTCTAGATTTTATATCTAGTGGGTTGAAGACACCATTACCATCCCTCAAGAAAGTTTGTGTAGACCAGGGTTGTGTTCTCTAGCATAGCTTATTCTTTGGTGTGTTTGAGATACACTATCATCTCCCTCAACCATTCAACATCAACACCAATAACCATCTACCATTGAAGGCCAACAACATTATCATCTATAATTCTGGAGCCATCTCTTTTCGTATTTTATTCCATTACTTATTTACTTATCCATTTCTTATACCATTAATAATATTATTTCCTTATCATCTTTGTTACAGCCATACATATAATTCAAGGCAGTACTAGTTGTCATTCCTAGATCGGGAAAACAATAAGGCTATCTATTCACTTCCATTGAAGAGTGTAGATTAGCCTATATCAGGCGGTATTCAGAGCATAGTTAGTTTGACAACAAAAGTGTTATTGGAATGCAACAACAACAAAAAAACAAAAGAAAAATAAGTCAAAAGGAAATCAAAACTCCTACAACAAACAAAGGAGTGCAAAAAAAAATATCAGAAAAAAAATTTATTCAGCCAACAAACATTCAAACACCAAGGGAGAAAGATCGAGTTGGTTCCAATGTTCCCAAATCAAGTCCATGAATGCCAAGTTATCTTCAAATCACATATAGAGGAATGGAAGAAAACTAAAGTGATGAATAAATTTGAAAGAGAAGTTTCACGTGAGAAACAAATAACAGTGGAGGGAGATAAGAATGAAAATAAGAAAATTGATGTGAAAAACATTGGAGTCAGAAATGAGAAAATTGAAAAGATTGAATTTGGGAGCAAAGGGGGAAGTGCATGTAGAAGAGAAAATGAAAAGATTCTAAGTGAGGTTGTGGTTAAAAGATATGGTGGAGTTGAACATTCACAAATCAAAGAAGAACATTGTGAGAAAACCATGACATTTGGAGTTGAAAATGAGAGTGTGATTTTGCATGAGAAAGCCATTGGAGTAATTGAAAATGAGAGTAAGAGCATTGAGAGTGAAGATGAGTGTGTTGAAAAACATGAGCATGAAAGAAAAGAATGTGTGGAGAAGGAAGTTTTGTTTTATACTAATCATTTTTTTCTTCTATTCATTCTTTGAATTTGTAGGTTATTCCAAGGGACATTCAAGATGATTCAAGCATCATTTCTTTTGAAATTCCAAAAGATGTTTCACTTGAAATTATAAAGAACACGTTCATTAACCTTCAAAGTACATTCACCTCATACTCAAGATCGAATGAACCTTATGAAAGGGAAGATTCAATGAACATAACCATGGAGAACATTAAGAGTCCAAACTCATTCATTCATGAATTTAATCATTTCCTTTTCTTTGATTCTAAGTTATCTACTTCTAACTTTGTTTTATTTTCCAGGTTGTTGATTCAAAACAAAATACTTGAACATGTGGAGCATTTTGAGCAAAGAATATAGTGCAGGATAAGAATAAAAGTATTTCCATTCAAACGAAGATCAAAGTTGTTCCCTTATGTACCAAGCATCGATTAGGGGACAAATCACCTTAAAGAAGGGGGGAATGATGTGATCCTACCGACCTCCAAGTTCAAACAAAACATGCTCACAACTTTGAAGTTCTTCTAAGATTATTCTAAGGGAGTTCTTCCATATTTTATTATTTATTTACTCATTTATGCTTTATATGGGTTATAAGCATGTTTTTACATTCTAAAATATTCTTGAATATTCATATATTGTCCTATCTTTGCATCCTATATGATATTCATGCTTGTCACATCTTTAATTAGCTTGTTTCTTGCATATGTTAAACATTCCTTACTTATGTTATCATATAAATTGCATTATTATATTAGCCATGACATCATGTGTTACATTAGAATATTACTTATTACTTATTCATTACCTTGAGCATTGTAACTTATATACATTTTGTATTTAGTACAAGGTACATTCAAGGCAATCCAATAGACAGATTCACGTCACTCATAGAGATCGCCATTTTTAACATGTTCCAAGCATATTTGGGTGACGAAGTCTCTTAACATTTAATCCCCTATGTCTTAGTTTTCCAACTCACTTTGAATCATATCAATCCGATACTAGGAGCTCAATATATGCCCAGATTAATTAAGATAGTGCATGCTGGAAATAAGTACGGGATTTACACCAAATAAAGAGCCATGTTCACACCTGATGCATTTCCACCTTCACGAATCCATTTATGGCGTGTACAATCATACAAGGAGGCTAAAGGACTTGTTCACATTCAAGGGAGATGGATGCATTATTTTCAAACTCATTCACCAAATCCAAGTGCATGAAGAGAGCCTAAGAGTCACGTTCACACTTGGTACATGCATTCCAAAGGGGGCCGAACATACAATGAAACATTCCTCCAAATTCATGCAAGGAAATGAACCAACATGTTCACATCAAGAGAGGATGAATTCGGCTATGAAGATGTATTCACTTAAATGGATGAACATTCATTTATTTTATTAGTCTATGAACTTGCATAGGGGACGTACATTGTATCTACTTAAGGATAAACATTCATCCATGAATGTTAAATCATTAAATCTTATATGTGCATCCTAGACATCTCTTAGGCCTATAAATAGCTTTCCATTTCATTTGTAAAAGGAATTCACATTGTTTAATCAAATATTTGTGAGAGTTTCTCTCTTTAGTTCTTAAGTGAACTTTATCGACTTATCAAGTTTATGCTTGTGGTGTCACCCCTATCTATTACACCCTGATACATCTGGTTCCTATCTCTTTATAGATAGTGGGTCAAATTCCTTGTTTACCACCCCTTAAAGAAGCAATATAAAGTCTAGGTCTTTGTTCTTTAACATTGGTTCTTCTTTGAGTATTCTTTGAGTTACTACCTTTCATATTCATATGCATCACCTTCATTCTACTTCCATTACCATACTTCATCATTTCCTTTAAACATATCACAAACTTATATATATATATTCCGCTACCATATTTATCTTTCCATTTCTTTACTTCCATTTAACTATTTTTTTGAGCTTTCTTGTTTGTGCATGATCCTTGTTACTTTCCTAGATCGAAACAATCAAAGGTACAACCTTGACTTCACCATCCATACAAGTGAGGC
This sequence comes from Hibiscus syriacus, assembly GCF_006381635.1. NCBI lineage: Eukaryota > Viridiplantae > Streptophyta > Magnoliopsida > Malvales > Malvaceae > Hibiscus > Hibiscus syriacus. The sequence continues at coordinate 3,035,695 of NW_024062296.1, read as the reverse complement.
TAGGTTGAACTGTATCATATGATATCAGAGCTATTGTGGATTGCAACAAGAACAAGCAAAAGCAACATCCTACCATTCAATAAAAAGAAAATCAACAAGTTAATCCCAACATCAACATGGGATTCCAAGTGAAGAAAAACTAAAGAAAGGAATCAAAGAAAGCAAAATGCAAAGAGGTGCCAAAGGTGACAAGCAACATCATCATTCCAACCAATCTTAAAGAAGTCTTCAAGACCTTTGATTGTTTCTTCTAGGAAGGTGGTGAGTATCTTTGCATAGTAAGTGAACCTTTCTTTCTTTTTCTTCCTTATATAAGACCACTATTCATTATTTAATCTTTCTACCTTTCAATTTTTTTCCTCTACACTAACAAATTTTTCAGTCGACGTCCATGGTACTTGAAAGGTCTCGAGTTAGTTATTTTATGAACTTTACAAGAGAGGAACGAGTGGAAAAAGGCTAATCGAGTGTGTGAGATGAGAAGGGGAATTGAAAAAGCCAATTTATATTCCCGAGTGGAAACACGAGCATTGAGTGGAGCATCATTATTTTTTTTAGAGTGATCGTGAGGATTTGTGAGTGATTATTGGTAATGTTCTTTCATCTTATTTAACTATTAATTTTTCACTAACAATTCTCCCATCTTTCGAATGGAATACATACAACAAAGGAGGAATCCATTTCATACTCATTTTCATGTGAATGATAAAGTATGCCTTGTAGCCATTGATGGTGGTAGTTGTGCAAATCTTGCAAGCACATACATGGTCGAGAAGTTGGGGCTTATAACGTTCAAAAATCCCAGTCCGTATGTTTTGTAAGGACTAAATAAAGATGAAAAGTTAGAAGTCATAGAGCAAGTACTTGTGTCATTTTCAATTGGGAGATAAGAATATGAGGTCTTGTGTGATGTTGTTTCCATAAATTCAAGCCATCTTCTCCTCGGATGTCCTTGGCAGTTTGATAAACGAGCATTGTTTGATGGGTTCTCTAACAAATATTCATTCAGACACCAAGGGAGAAAGATCGCGTTGGTTCCAATGTGCACAAATCAAGTCCATGAATGCCAAGTTATCATCAAATCATGTATAGAGGAATGAAAGTAAACTAAAGCCACGAATAAAGTTGAAAGAGAAGTTTCACGTGAGAAACAAATAACAGTGGAGGGAGATAAGAATGAAAATAAGAAAATTGATGTGAAAAATGTTGGAGTCAAAAATGAGAAAGTTGAAAAGATTGAATTTGGGAGCAAAGGGGGAAGTGCGTGTAGAAGAGAAAATGAAAAGATTCTAAGTGAGGTTATGGTTAAAAGATATGGTGGAGTTGAACATGCACAAATCAAAGAAGAACATTGTGAGAAAACCATGACATTTGGAGTTGAAAATGAGAGTGTAATTTTGCATGAGAAATCCATTGGAGTAATTGAAAATTAGAGTAAGAGCATTGAGAGTGAAGATGAGTGTGTTGAAAACATGAGCATGAAAGAAAATAATGTGAGGAGAAGGAAGTTTTGTTTAATACTAATCAATTTTTCTTCTATTCTTTCTTTGAATTTGGAGGTTATTCCAAGGGACATTCAAGATGATTCAAGCATCATTTCTTTTGAAATTCCAAAATATGTTTCACTTGAAATTATAAAGAACACGTTCATTAACCTTCAAAGTACATTCACCTCATACTCAAGATCGAATGAACCTTATAAAAGGGAAGATTCAATGAACATAACCATCGAGAACATTAAGAGTCCAAACTCATTCATTCAAGAATTTAATCATTTCCTTTTCTTTGATTCTAAGTTATATACTTCTAACTTTGTTTTATTTTCTAGGTTGTTGATTCAAAACAAAAGACTTGAACATGTGAAGCATTTTGAGCGAAGAAAATAGTGCAAGATGGGAATAAAAGAATTTTTATTCAAAAGAAGATCAAAGTTGTTCCCTTATGTACCAAGCATCGATTAGGGGACAAATCGCCTTAAAGAAGGGGGAATGATGTGATCCTACCAACCATCAAGTTCAAACAAAACATGCTCACAACTTTGAAGTTCTTTTAAGATGATTCTAAGGGAGTTCTTCCATATTTTATTATTTATTTACTCATTTATGCTTTATATGTGTTATAAGCATGTTTTTACATTCTAAACTATGTTTGAATATTCATATATTGTCCTATATTTTCATCCTATATGATATTCATGCATGTCACATCTTTAATTAGCTTGTTTCTTGCATATGTTACACATTCCTTACTTATGTTATCATATAAATTGCATTATTATATTAGCCATGGCATCATGTGTTACATTAGAATGTTACTTATTACTTATTCATTACCTTGAGCATTGTAACTTATATAAATTTTGTATTTAGTACAAGGTACATTCAAGGCAATCCAATAGACAGATTGACGTCACTCATAGAGATCGCCATTTTTTAACATGTTCCAAGCATCTTTGGGTGACAAAGTATTCTTAACATTTAATCCCCTATGTGATATGTTTCCAGATCACTTTGAATTATATCAATAAGATATTGGGATGTCAAGATATGCCCAGATTAATTAAGACAGCCCAGATTAAACAAGAACAATTGGAAATGACAGTTTGTGGCTTGAAAAAGAGGTTTTGCAAGAATGGAGCAAGTTGAAAATGACAAATCTAAAAATGATGAATATAGATAAGAGAAGCAGAGTGGAGAACAAATTATACCTAACAAATCTTCTACCTTCTTTTCAAGAGACCTATCTTTTCAAGTATAAAATTTATGAAACATATCTTTTGAAGAACCAATATGATGTAAGGAAATTCTACCTTCTTGATTGATTGTATATATAGGAAGGAAGCAAAGCAACCTTCATAAGTGAATGGCTCAAAATGGATTGTTAAGGGTGGTAAGTGTAAAGGTGAATATGTAGGCTATTTAATATTTGAGAGGTGGTAGCAGAAGGATGTTGATTTGGCTATGGTTTTGGTTGATGAAACAATTGGATGGATGTGAGGATAGTATCTTAAAGAAGAATCAAAGAAAAACCAATGCTACTGAGAGAAAAGACCCAAACTTTATATTTCTACTTTAAGGGGTGATATTAAGGACTTGGACCCACTAACTATATGGAGATAGGAACCACAAGTATCAAGGGGAAGAGGTTAACACCACAAGTATTAAAATACTTGATAAATTGATAAAAGTCACTAGGACTTAAGTAAAGAGAAATTATCACTTTAATTAATCAAAAGGTCTACTTACAAATGAATTTTCATGGCCTATTTATAGGAAATGGAGGGGAAGGCCAAATAGAGACATGGTGGTTTGGCCAGCCCTTGTGTCTCCCTATAAAGTCATAATTTAATTACAAATAGAGATGATGTGTTGGTTTAAATGAAGGGTAATAACCCTTGGTCGAATAGCTCTTGTGTTTCTTCAAGTTGGCGCCAAATTGGAGAGAAGGGAGTAATTGGTCGAATGGATAAGAGGCTCTTCATCTTGGCGCCTAAGTGAGACCACATGCATGGCATATGGGGGCTGGTCATATGGAACACACATGGGTGTTCTAGGGAGCCTTGTGGTGCAACCTTGTGCATGGGATGAGGGCTGGTCATATGCATCTTCTTGGGCGTACATGTGTCTTCTTCCAAGCTTGCTTGAGTGTGTAGCTAGCTAGCAAGCAAGGGGCTGGTTGTGAATGAGCTTCAGAGCCGAAATATTGTAAGCTTAATAACAACATGTTCAGCTACATTCAACTACCATAGATATCACTTTTGGAAACTCAACTTCAAATAGTCCAACTAGCTGAGATTAGCTAGCCATGAGCTCCTCCAGCTGAGTTGAGCTTTCCTTAGTGTTTCACGAGATGCCTTGTACTTTGTGACCTATTTTTGAGCTGCATATGGTGTCCAAATAATCCACCAAGCTACCCCAACGTGTGTTATGCTCCAATGTACCTACATGTGCAAGGAAACAAGGTAATTCCATGGCACTGAGTTTATATGAGCTAAATACCTTGATGCCATGCATGATTATGATATTGTGAGCTATTTTTCATGTCATGAGCTAAATATATCATCTCATAATGTGTGTGAGCTAATGTATAAAGTCTATGAGCTAATAAGAATGCATATGATTTAATAAAATGAATGATAAGTATATTGCCTTGATGTATATGTGATAATATGCTTAATATGATTGTAAGAGTATCCTAACATGCTTAACATATAAAAATAACAATATGCAAGATGTGTTCATTCTAAGTTATTTATTAACTACTTAACTTGTATTTAACATGAAATGTATTATACCAACATATATTATTAAACTAGTATAAAGTATGTTCAATATAAAAATGTTCAAGAGTACTCCCTTTGTATGTGAAAACGTGCTTGCATCATCCCCCCTTCTATATGGCGATTTGTCTTCAAATCGAGATCATTCTGTCCTTGCATAGCTTTACATTTCTTTACTAAAAGAAAGCATCCTTTGAATGTTTGTGTTCTTCCAATAGGTACCCTTTCACAAGATCTCCTTTTAGGCCTTTATTTGGAATATAATTTACCAAGAAGTATATTTTGGGAATGATCTTCATCTAGGGATATCCCTTTTGGAAGTGACCTTTCACGTGGTTGGTCCTGAAAAATGAGGAGATAAGAGGTTTTAAATGAATGGGTAGTTACCTTTTGAAGATTATGACCCTTGGTGAAAAGTTGTGACTTTAAATCCCAACCATCACCATTTTTCGTATGAGACCCTTCATTTTCCAGCAATGAACCATCATGTTGCTTCACGAAGAAGTTTGATTTCATGTTTTGTCCTTCTTCATTCTTCATTGGTGGGTTGTCTTTACGCAATGCTTGTACACTCTTTCTCATATGCAATTGATCTTGTTGTACTTCTTTAGGTGTCAAAGGCCCCAAAGTTACCTTGCGTCCTCCATAATTAAAGGTATATTGATTGTGATAACAATCATGAATGGCCCTTTTGTCATACTGTCATGGTTTACCAAGTAAAATGTGACTAGCATGCATAGGGACAATGTCACAAAGAACCCCATCCTTGTACCTACCAACTGAAAAAGGAATTAGAACCTGTTTGGTAACGTTCAACTCACCTCCTTCATTGAGCTATTGGAGTTTATATGGAGTGAGATGCTTCGATGTCGTCAAACAAAGTTTTTAAACCATAAGAGTGATGGCTACGTTTGTGCAACTCCCTTCATTTATAATCATTGTACAAACCTTGTCCATGACATGGCATCTTGTATGGAAAATGTTGTTTCTTTGAAGATCCTCTTGAGATGTTTTTGATTGTAGGCACCTTTTTAAAACAAGCATTTCTCCATGGTTTACATTCTCTTCAGATTTTTCGTCTTGGATTGGTTCAGGTTCTTCATCATAAATAGGTTCTTCAGAATCAGAGACAATTCTCCATTGTCAAGTATCATCATGGCATTTTTGGTGGGACATTGACTGGAAAAAAGTCCTTTCCCAAAACACTTGAAACATTTGATGTCTCTGGACCTCTCGAAAGTGTTGGTTTGTTTTTCTTTACCCTTTCTAGATTCACCCACTTATTTAGTGTTGGTTACTTCTATAGGATCCTTTGATGGAACTGGAGTTGACTTCCGGAAGGTATTAGGTTCTTGCTTCCATTTGGTGGCCGAATTTGGACTACGTCAATTGTAGGCTTTCCTTTTAAGTTGTCGTTCAATCTTCATTGCCATATGTACCATCTCTTCATTCTCTACATAATGTTGCATTTCAACAACGTTAGCAATATCAGGATTGAGGCCAGATAAAAACCTTGCCATGGTTGCTTCTCTGTCTTCATCAACATTGGCTCGAATAATAGCTATCTCCATTTCCTTGAAATAATCTTTAACGCTCTTGCTCCCTTGTTTAAGATTTTGTAGATTATGATAATGATCTTGGTGATAGTGAGTAGGCATGAACCTTTTCCTCATAATGTCCTTTATTTCTTTCCACGTAGTGATGGGGCGTTCACCATTTCGTCTTCTTGAACTTACCAATTGATCCCACCAAACTAAGGCATAGTCCATGAATTTCATAGCAGGAAGCCTGATCTTCTTTTTCTCTGTATAGTTTTGACATTCAAAAATGTGTTCGATATTGATTACCTAGTCAATATAGGCTTCAGGATCAGTTTTTCCTTCAAATGGAGGAATGGTTACCTTGATGTTGTTGAAGTTATCATTCTGATTTTGATAAAGGCCTCTTCTTGCTACATATGTTACTTCAGCCTCTTATTTCTCAAATTCTTCTACCATTCTAGGGTGATTTAATCCCCGGTTTCCCAAAGATGCTTCAAACTGATCCATACGATCATGTTAAGGCTCCAATTCTAATTTTAGAAACCTTGCCATTTCATGCATAATGGATTGGCTTTGCAAGTTAGGGGGCTTCTCTTTCTGGGATTCATCCTGGACTCTGAGACATGATTAGTGAAATAAGAAAAGCATAAGATGTGTATAAGACCTTACCAGAAATTACTCTCACAAAGCCTCACGAGATACTCTAGGAAAACTTGAATGTCAATCAATTTGCTCATGTTTACACTCTATGACTTTAAGGATTTTACTTGTCCTCTTCTAATCTCACACATGCTCAAGCCTTTTTCCTCTCAATTCTCTTTATCCCAAGTTCTATGGGACTTTACTCAAAACCGTATCAAGTAGATTTTACTTGTTAGGTATTGGCTACAAAAGGGTTAGTAGGAATGGAAAAACAAAATATAATGAAAATGGTGGCTTAGAAATAGAAAGAATAGAATAAAATGGGTTACTTACACAAATTCACTTTACAATCTTTTATCACCACAATCAATTTAAAGGCTTACTTGAATAGCTTGGCGATGAGAATTGTTGATGAGTGCTTCAACTTTCTTTCTTTTTCTTTTCTTTTCTTTTATGTTTCTTCCTTTTTAAGTGCTTTCAATTTCTTATTTTGAGTACTTTGATTTTATTTGTTGGATTTTTCTTGATTTATTTCACTTTGCACCTCACTGGCACTTCTTTTTGTATTTTTGTTTTTGTTGTTGTTGCATGTTGCTTATTCAACCAAAGCTCTGATTATCGCTTGATGTAAGGAAAATCTACCTTCTCGATTGATTGTGGATCTATGAATGAAGCAAAATAACATGCATAAGTGAATGGATCAAAATGGATGGTTAAGGGTGGTAAATGTAAAGGTGAATAGGTAGGCTATTTAATATTTGAGAGATGGTAGCGGAAGGATGTTGATTTGGCTATGGTTTTGGTTAATGAAACAATGGGATGGATGTGAGGATAGTATCTTAAAAAATACTCAAAGAAGAACCAATGCTATAGAGAGCAAAGACCCATACTTTATATTACTTCTTTAATGGGTGGTATTAAGGAATTGGACCCACTATCTCTATGGAGATAGGAACCACAAGTATTAAGGGGAAGAGGTTTACGCCACAAGTATTAAAATACTTGATAAGTCGATAAAAGTCACCAGGACTTAAGTAAATAGAAATTCTCAATTTAATTAATCAAAATGTCTGCTTACAAATGAATTTTGATGGCATATTTATAGAAAATGGAGGGGCATGGCCGAATAGAGACATGGTGGTTCGACCAGCCCTTGTGTCTCCCTATAATGATATAATTTAATTACAAATAGAGATAATGTTTCGGTTTAAATAAAGGGTAATTGATGTAAGGCTAACCAGGATTCTTTAATAATGGAGAAGTTGGCAACCTTGTTGTTTCTCGATCTAGGAGAGACACCAAAATGCTACACTTTGAATTGATATGTAATCTACAAAAATTAAAGAAAGAAATGATTAATATGGAAATATAAATAAGAAATGGACGAAGAAAGAAAATGACAAGAATTTAAATTGATAGAAATGTTATCAAAGATGGGTTGCGGAAGTATTATTGAATTGTCCTTCAAATGTTGATTAATTCAGCCACCATTGGTGATGATGCAAGTGATTCTTGATGAATGTTGATGGATAATTCAATGGTTAAGGAATGATAATGAATATGGTAATGGGATGGTGATAGAGTTAGCGTGAAAGTGATGGATAATGGTGAAGGAAATAGTATCTTATAAAACTAAAAAGGAACCAATGTTATAAAGAACAAAGACCAATTTCTTATAATTTTTATAAGGGATGGTAGCAAGAACTTTGACCCACTAGTTATATGAACTAGGAACTAGAAGTATCAAGGAAAGGAATGACGCCACAAACTTAAGAATTAAGCTTGCTAATCAATATAGTTCTAAAAAGAACTTAAAGAGAGAATAATCTCACAAGAGTTTTAATTTATCCAAGGGTTGAGTTTACAATGGAAATACAATAGCCTATTTATAGTTTTCAATGGGTTTAGGCCGAATAGACACATGATGGTTTGGCTAAGGTTGAAACCCCTTTGAAAACACATGATTTTTAATGAAAATACATAATTTTAATGAAGATAAATGCTCTTGGCCGAATGGTTATGTGTTGGTTCGCCCCTAAGGTTGTTTTGAATACATTTGGAAGTTATTTGGGCGCAAAAATGAAGAGGAAAGAGTGTTTGGTCGAATAAGAAGCATCCCTTGGTGTTTTGGCGCCAATTTGATGTTATATGGAGTGCACATGCTTGAATGATGCACATGGAAGCCTACTTGAACGCACATGGGTCTTCTTTCAAGGCTTTCATGAGGTTGCAACCATAGGATGATGTCTTGAAGTTTATAGAATGAAGATAGGTAGCAACTAGGCAAGACTTAGCTTTCAACGTGCATCTAGGTGTCATGGTCTTCAATGGGTAATAACTTGTCATGAAAAGTCATATTTGTGGAAGGTAACATTTCATCATTTGAGCTACTTTCCATATGTTTGATCTGAAGATGAGCTGGCCAAAGATGAATTACATGTATGTGAGTCTTAGGATAACTCCTTCTGAAAGGGCACTTCTCAGAATGGTAACTATTCGAGAAAAGGTACGAATCCACAAAATTTGACCTAGACCATATTTATAGTGTTTTGTATGGTGATGATGATGGTGTAACTCTCCAGCTGAAATGAGGTCTCTAGCTAGCTCAAAAGTCCAGCTCAAGTGAGCTTTGAGCTCGGGGGTCAGCTGGCAACTTTGTCCCAAAATATTCTTGAGCTGTCCCGGAGTTGTCCTAGTCAAGTTTCCATAGCTCTTGGACTCATATGCTAGCTTTAAGTCAGCTGCCTTTATGTGGCCGAACATGCACCTACAAAAAGAAAGAATAATATAAGCTATGTATTTGAAGTAAATAACTTATAATATAAAAATATGACCTATAGGTTATAATAATAACTCATGCATCATATGATAATGAATGAATATTATTACAACTATAGATTATATGCTTGAATATCAATAAATGATGTAAACCATATAATGAATAAATGCACATGTTATGATAATTCAAGTATAGTCTAATCTGCAAATGTATGCTCATAATAATATATACAGCATAAATAAGTAAATATAAGATAAAGTAAGGTAGAACTCCCTTAGACCCTGATTTGAATAACATCCATGGTGTTATCAAGTCATGAAGAAAATTGGAGCTAGACAGGATCACATCAGTAATAACCCTTGGCCGAATAACTCTTGTATTTCTTCAAGTTGGCGCCAGGTTGGACAGAAGGGAGTGCTCGGCCGAATGGATAGGGGGTATTCATCTTGGTTCCTAAATGAGACCACATGCAAGGCACATGGGGCTGGTCATATGGAACGTACATGGGTGTTCTAGGGAGCCTTGTCGTGCAGCCTTTTGCATGGGATGAGTGCTAGTCATGTACATCTTCTTGGGCATGCATGTGTCTTCTTCCAAGCTTGCTTGAGTGTGTAGCTAGCTAGCAAGCAAGGGGCTGGTTTTAAATGAGCTTCCTAACTGAGATCTTGCAATCTTCATAACAGCATGTTCAGCTATATTCAGCTACCAAGGATATTACTTTTGGCAACTCAGCTTCAAATTGTAAGACTATTCTAACATGCTTAACATATAAAAATAACAATGTGCATGATGTGTTCATACTAAGTTATTTATTAACTACTTAACTTGTATTTAACATGAAATGTATTATAACAACATATATTATTAAACTAGTATAAAGTAAATTCAATATAAAAATGTTTAAGAGTAGTCCCTTTGAATGTGAAAATATGATTGCATCATTTAATCTTTATGTTACTTAAGTTATCATCAATAATAGCACGTCAAGGTCCTTGAAATGCTTCTTGTTCTTTGTCATCAATATTATCTTGAACATCTTCTTCTAGAAGTGGTTGTTGTTGTCTCCTAGGAACCCCATTATTTCGAGTTGGTGGTAGATCCTGACGTTGATCTATCTTTTCATGAAGAGCATTAAACTTTTTACGAAAGATTCGCATCATTTCGTCAATGAGTGCTTGCATTTGTAGGTTTAGTTGTCCTACATTTTCTCTGGGACTTTGAGACATAGTTAGTGAAATAAAAATAAATTAAAAACCTTACCAGTACGCTCACAAAAGCCTCACTTGGTCTCTCCAAAGAAAATTAAGACTTCACTCCACTCACACTCATGTTTGCACTCAGGGATATATTCTTGGCTTTTTTATCCACCTTCTAATCTCACCCTCTTGTTTGCCTTTTTCTGCTCAATTCTCTCTTGTGGTTCCTTTAGAGAACTAGCTCAAGATTGAGCAAGTTTCTTTGTTTGTTGCGTCAGCTATAGGAAATGGTTATGGTATAAAAATGGTAAAGGTAAGATAGAATAGGTAAGAAGAGATTAGGTAATGAAATAGGGAAAGATGAAAGCAACGGAGAGGAAGTAAAGAGAATGATGAAGATAACTTACAACCCAAGTTGCAACACTTACTATCTTCCTTCACAAGAAACAACAAGGATACCTCCTTAAAGTTGATGTTGGGCAGATTGTAATGTGCTTCCTTTGAGTGTAATTGCAACTTTTCTTAAACTTTACGTTTGCTTTTGAATTTCTTCTTTTTCTTTTGTTTTTTTACTCCAAATTTGATGTAGGAGTCATTTTCATTTTATTTTTATTCTTTATATTTGTTTTTGTGTAGCACTTTGGTTGTCAATCCAACTAAGCTATGAATACTGCTTGATGTAAGGCTATCCAAGCTTCTTCAATGATAGAGAAGTTCGCAGCCTTGTTGTTTCCTGATCTAGAAGAGACACCAAATGCCACACTTGAATATATAAACAATCTGCATAAAAATAATGAAAGAAATTATTAATGGAATAAGAAATGAATGAAAGAAAATGAATTTAAGAAGAAATAAGGAATAAAATGGTTATCAAAGTGGGCTGCGGAAATGCTGATGAAATATCCTTCAATGGATCATGAATTCAGCCCCCAAATTATGTTGCTGGACGTTTTCCTTGATGATGAATAAATGATGTCTCTATGGTGATGGAATGGTAATAGAAATGATGATGGTGTAGGCGTGAAGGTGATGGAAGATGGTGATGGTGATGGTTAAAGTAGTATCTTAAATAAGCCAAAGAAGAAGAAAAGTTATAAAAAGCTTATCCTCATTCTCTATATACTTAAATAAGGGGTGGTATGTTGGGACTTGAACCCTCTAGTTATAAGAACTAGGAACTCAAAGTATCTACGAAATAGATTGACGCCAAAAACTTAGAAAGTTTGCTTAATCGATAAAGTTCTTAAAGAACTTGCAATAGATAATTCTTACAAAGAGTTTAACATTAATAAAGGGTTAAGTTTACAAATGAATAAGCCTTCTTATTTATAGGATTTGAAAGAGCTGGCCAAATAAGTACATGCCTATTCGGCTAAATACATGTCTATAAATGAAGATGTATGGTGTTTGGTTGAATGAAGAAGTCCTTGGCCGAATGGTATCCTTGATGGTTCATCTTGGCGCCAATTTGAAGAATGATCTTACTTTGGCACCTAATTGATCCACACGCTTGGCACATGGGTGGGTTGGTCATGAGGCATGCACATAGGGGTCATAGGATTCCTGTTGTGTGGGCTCGTCCACAGAATGAAGATAGGCAGCAAGCTAGCCGTGACTTGCCTTCCAACATGCATCTAGGTGTCATGATCTTCAATGGGTAGCAACTTGTCATGAAAGGATACATTATGTGTAAAGTAACCTTTCATCAATTGAGCTACTTGCCATGTTTATGAGATGAATATGAGCTGACCATAGATGAATGACATGTATGTGAGTTTTTGAACAACTCCTTGTGAAAGGGCACCTCTTGGAATGACAACTATTTGCGAAAAGGCACGATTCCCCAAAAATTAGCCTAGGCCATATTTGAAGTACTCTGTGTGGTGGTGATGATGGCGTAACTCCCTAGCTAAAATGAAATGTCTAGCTAGCTCAAAAGTCCAGCTCAAGTCAGCTATGAACTCAAAGGGTAGCTGATAACTTTTCCCAAAATGTTCTTGAGCTGAAATTAACCTAATCATGTTTTCATAACTCTTGACTCAAATGCTAGCTTTAAGTTATCTCCCATCATGTGGCTGCCTAAGTACCTACAAAAGAAAACATAATATTAGCTAAGTATTAAAGGTAATAAACATATAAAGATGTGGTTCATAATAGTAACTTCATACATCACATAATATCATCATCATAACTATGAATTTAATGTATGTAAACTATTATCATAACTATGGTATAAAGAAAGAATACATTAGAGAAAATACCCCTTTGATTATTATGAAAGGTTAGAGATGCAAGGACATTCATAATGTTGATTTTGATCACATCAGAATATTTTTCACACTCGTTGTCATGTAAAAAACAAAGTTTGTTTCATGATTATCGATGGAGGATGCTACACAAATGTTGCAAGCACTTTAATGGTGGCCAAACTCAGACTCAAGACGACTAAACATCCCACACCATACAAGTTACAATGGCTAAATGATGGGGGAGAAGTCAAGGTCACCAAGCAAGTCACCATTTCATTTTTCAATTGGAAAATACGAAGACCAAGTTCTTTGTGATGTTGTTCCAATGAATGCGTGCCATATACTCCTAGGAAGGCCTTGGCAATTTGACAAGAGGGCTATCCATGATGGTTTCACAAACCAGTACCCTTTCTTTCACAATGAAAGAAAATTCATCTTGACTCCACATTCACCAAATAGAGTATCTGAAGATAAAGACGCTTTCAAATCCATTAAGGAGGAGAAACCAACAAAGATGAACATATATGCTGGAGGAAAAGACATTAGGAAACATTTTTTATCCTACAAAGCACTAATTGCACTTAGGTACAAGGAAATCTTTCTTTTGACTAACATTCCAAAAGGTTTCCCTTCTTCCATTTCATCTTTATTGCAGGAATTTGAAGAGTTATTCCAAGAAGACATTCCTAGTGGATTACCACCTATTAGAGAAATCGAGCATCAAATTGATTTCATACCCGGTGCATCCATTCCAAATCCACCAACATATAGAAGTAATCCAGAAGAGAGCAAAGAGCTTTAAAGACAAGTTGAAGAATTAATGGACAAGGGATACATACGAGAAAACTTAAGTTCATGTGTTGATCTGGTGCTACTTGTACCTAAAAAGGATGGTTTATGGAGAATGTGTGTAGACTGTCATGCCATTAATCAAATTACCATCAAGTACCGACATTCTATACCAAGACTTGATGATATGTTGGATGAATTGAGTGGAGCCACTATGTTCTCCAAAATTTATCTAAAGAGTGGATATCATCAAATCAGAATACGAGAAGGATATGAATGGAAGACTGCATTCAAGACAAAGCAAGGCTTGCACGAATGGATGATAATGCCTTTCGGTTTAACCAATGCTCCTAGTACCTTCATGAGGTAAATGAATCATGTACTCTGTCCATTTATTAGTATGTTATGTGTGGTTTACTTTGATGATAATCTAATTTATAGCCATAACTTAGAAGCGCATGTGCAATATATGAGGTATGTTATTGAAATCCTTTAAAGGAAAAACTCTATGCTAATATGAATAAATGTGTCTTTTGCACTAACAGTTTATCCTTGTTAGGCTTTATTGTAAGTTCACAGGGACTTGAAGTTGATCCTGAAAAGATTAAATCCATTCAAGAGAGGCCAACGCCCACTTTAATCAGTCAAGTCATACGTTTTCATGGTCTTACAAGCTTTCATAGGAGGTTTGTGCCTAATTTCAGTTCTATTGTCGCCCCCTTAACAGGGATCATTAAAAAGAATTATATCTTTTCATGGGGAAAAGAACAAGAAGATACCTTAAATGAAATGAAGGGATATTTAACAAAGACACCTTTACTTGCACTACCCAACTTTGATAAAACTTTTGAAGTGGAATGTGATGCTTCTGGAATACAAATTAGGGTTATTTTACATCAAGAAGGACGACCCATTGCATACTTTAGTGAAACATTGAATGGTGTTTTGCTAAACTATCCAACTTATGACAAAGAGATGTATTCTCTCATAAGAGCACTTGAAGTTTGGCAACATTATCTTTTACCCAAGGAGTTCGTCATTCATACTGACATGAAGCCTTAAAGCATATCAAAGGCCAATACAAGTTGCACAAACATCATGCCAAGTCGGTAGAATTTTTGGAATCATTTTCATACGTTATTAGTTACAAGAAAGATAAAGACAACATTGTAGCCGATGCCGTCTCCAGAAGGTATGTACTCCTTAGCACTCTTGATTCAAAGTAAATCAGTTTTTCATATATTAAAGAATGTTATGCTACTGACCATAACTTTAAAGAAATGTATAAGGCTTGTGAAAAGGGTGTCAGTGATAAGTTTTATAGGCACGAAGGATACCTATTCAAAGAAGGGCGTCTATGTATTCCTCAATGGTCCATTCGAGAAGTGCTTGTTCGAGAAGCACATGAAGGAGGTATCATGGGCCATTTTCAGCAAAAGCTTGGAAATTTTGAAGCAACACCTCTATTGTTCTAAAATGAAGAGGGACGTTGAAAGAGTGTGTGAAAGATGTGTTACTTGCAAAAAGGCTAAATCAAAGGTTATACCTCATTGTCTTTACATTCCCTTACCTATTTCACAAGAACCATGGGTTGACATATCAATGGACTTTGTAATGGGGCTGCCAAGGACAAATCATGGGTGTGATTTAATATTTGTAGTAGTGGACTATTTTTCAAAAATGGCATATTTCATACCATGCCACAAGGCCGACGAAGCAACATATGTAGCCAACTTGTTCTTCTTGGAGATAATAAGGTTACATGGTGTTCCAAGGACTATAGTCTCTGATAGAGATGTCAAATTTCTTAGCCATTTCTAGAGAACAATATGGAGTAAGATTGGGACAAAATTGTTATTCTTCACAACATGTCATCCACAAATAAATGGACAAACCGAAGTGGAGAACTGAGTGCTATCAACCTTGTTGAGATCTGTCATCAAGAAGAATATAAAGGCGTGAGAGGAGTTGATACATGCACCACATGCCCTAAAGCTAAGGATGATGAATTTACTATACCACTTGGCCATATCACACAAGACTGGACCAAACTTCTTAAAGACAAGCTTCAAATCGTAGTTCAAGCATTCATCCGTAAGGGTCTAATAGAAGCATATTTGAAACAACTTTTTGAAGGGTATCCAGTTGTTATCCGTTCCACATGTCTACTGTACATACAACCTTCTGTCTCTCATCTTTCCAAAGGTTCTTTAATTGCATCAATTCGATATTGGGAACTCAAGTTATGGCCATTTTACTGAAGACGGTGCATGCAGGAAATCCTATACGGGATTAATACGTGATTTTGTAAATATTACGAATTTTCAATATTTATATTGATTATTTGTAATATAATGTAATATAGGATGATGAATTATCTTTTAGGATTAGAGTTATTATTTTATTAGGAATTAAGGTTGGGTTAAAACAATATTTTTAGTTATTATTATTTTATTAGGAGTTAGAGTTAAAACATGTTTAGTTTATTATTATTTTATTCTTTAGTTATTTAGGACCTTTAGAATTCAGCCCCTATATAAAGGAGGCTTCATTCAACTTTGTAAATCAGATTTCTTTGATTAATAATACAACGAGAGTTCATTTTTGCAAGTGTTGATTGCCTTGTGCCTTCGAAGCTTATTCTCTTTGAGTTATTTCAAGTTCTTGTGAGGGAGATTAATCTTCACACTCCAATTTGCCTTTTCATTGCAACTAGGAGGGTTGATTAGAGCCATATTATCATGTTTGCCTTTTCATTGCGACTATGAGGGCTCGATAGGACGTTATCAATAGATTTTCCACATATTCATCCTCACTATCAATCATCTTTACCGTTCACTTTCATAAGGGAGATCTTTTGATTTTCTTGGTTATTTTACTTTATTTTAAATTCATTTATCTTTTGTTTATCTTGTTTTAATCTTGTTTCTTACCTTATTTCTATCACCTAAAGAAACCCTAAAGAACCCTAGCTATTGCCGCCACCTTTCCTATTCCTTCCTTATTATTCTTTATCGAGTCTAGAGCTTTCTAGGTTTGATTCTTCTAGGTTTGATTCTTCAACAAGAGCAACGTTCATCAACCCGCCACCACTTTCCTATCAATTGGTGATGTAAGGCACTTGTACCTTATCGATTGATTGTGGATCTAGGAAGGAAGCAAAACAACCTACATAAGTGAATGACTCAAAATAGATGGTTAAGGGTGGTAAACGTATAGGTAAATATGTAGGCTATTTAAATAATGAGTGATGGAAGCTGAAGATGGTTGATATGGCTATGGTTTATGGTTGATGAAACAAAGGGATGGTTGTGAGGTAGTATCTTAAAGAATACTCAAAGAAGAACCAATTCTATAGAGAGCAAAGACCCAGACTTTATATTGCTTCTTTAAGGGTGGTATAAAGGACTTTGACCCACTAGTTATAAGAACAAGGAACCAGAAGTATTAAGGGGAAAGGGGTTGACGCCACTAGTATAAAATACTTGATAATTCGATAAAAGTCACCAGGACTTAAGAAAGAGAATAATCTCACTTAATTTAATCAAAAAGGCCTAGTTACAAATGAATTATGTTTTCCTATTTATAGGAAAAGAAGGGGCATGGTCGAATGATTACAAGGGGTTTTGGCCAGGCCTTGTGCCTTTTTAAAATAAAATAATTTAAAGTTAAATATAGATGATGGTTTGGTTTAAATGTAGGGTAATAACCCTTGGCCAAATAGCTCTTGTGTCCCTTCAAGTTGGCGCCAAATTAGATGGGAAATGATGTGTGGCCGAATAATTAGAGAGCTCTTCATCTTGGTGCCTAAATGATACCACATGAAATGCACATGGGGGCTGGTCATATGGCTCACACATGGGTGTTCTAGGGAGCCTTATGGTGTAGCCTTGTGCTTGGGATGATGGCTAGTCATGTGCTCCATCTTTGGCCTGCATGTGTCTCCTCCAAGCTAGCTTGAGTGTGGAGCTAGCTAGTAAGCATGGGGCTGTTTGTGAATAAGCTTCCTAGCTGAGTCCTTGTAAGCTCCATAACAGCATGTTCATCTACATTTAGCTACCCTTGATATCATTTTTGGCAACTCAGCTCCAAATAGTCCAACTAGCTGAGTTTAGCTAGCCTTGAGCTCCTCCATCTGAATTGAGCTTTCTTTCGTGTTCCATGAGCTGCCATGTACCTTGTGAGCTGTTTGTGAGATGCATTTGATATTTAAATAATCCACCAAGCTACTCCAACATGTGTCATACTCCAATGTACCTACTTGTGCAAGAAAACAAGGTAAGTCCCTGGCATTGAGCTAATATGAGCTAAATACCTTGTTATCATTCATGAATATGGTAATGTGAGCTACGATTGAAGGTCATGAGCTAAATATAACATCTTATAATAGGTATGAACTAATTCGTAAAGCCTAAGTGCTAAAATGAATGCACATGAACTAATGAAATGAATTATAAGTATGCTACCTTGATGTATATGTGATAATCATGCTTAATATGATTATAAGATTATTCTAACATGCTTAACGTATTAAATAACACTGTGCATGATGTGTTCATACTAAGTTATTTATTAATTACATAACTAGTATTCTTATCATGAAATGTATTATAATAACATATAGTATAAAGCTCATATAAAGTAAATTCAATATAAATATGTTCAAGAGTACTCCCTTTGTAATTGAAAATGTGCTTGCATCATCCCCCCTTCTTTAGGGTGATTTTTCCTCAAATCGAGTTCAATCTGTCCTTGTATAGCTTCACGTCTCTTTGCTAAAAGAAAGCATCCTTTGAACGTTTGTGTTCTTCCATTAGGTACCCTTTCGTAAGATTTCCCTTTAGGCCTTTCTTTGGAATATGATTTACCAACAGGTACCTTTTAGGAGTGATCTTCTTTTAAGGATATCCCTTTTGGAAGTGACCTTTCACGTGGTTGGTCCTGAAAAGTGTGGAGAGAATAGGTCAAATGAAGGGGTACTTACCTTTTGACGATTAAGACTCTTGGTGAAGAGTTGTGTCTTTAAATTCCAACCATCGCCAATTTTTGTAGGAGACCCTTCATTTTCCAGCATTGAACCATCATGTTTATTCATGAAGAAGTTTGGTTTCATGTTTGTCCCTCTTCATTCTTCATTGGTGGGTTATCTTTTCGCCATGCTTGTACACTCCTTCGCATATGCAATTTGTCTTGTTGTACTTCTTTTGGCATCAAAGGCACCAAGGTTACCTTGCGTCCATCATGATTAAAAGTGTATTGATTGTGATAACAATCATGGATGGCCCTTTTAACATACTGCCAAGGTCTACCAAGTAAGATATGGCTAGCATGCATATGGAGAATGTCACAAAGCACCTCGTCCTTGTACCTACCAACTGAAAAAGGAATTAGAACATGTTTGGTAACGTTTAACTCATGTCCTTCATTGAGCCATTGGAGTTTATATGGAGTGGGATACTTTGATGTTGTGAAACCCAACTTTTCAACCATAAGAGTGCTGGCTACGTTTGTGCAACTCCCTCCATCGATAATCAGAGTTCAAACCTTGTCCTTGAGATGGCACCTTGTATGGAAAATATTGTTTCTTTGAAGATCCTCTTGAGACGTTTGTTATTGTAGGCACCTTTTCAAAACAATCATCTCTTCATGGTCTGCATTCTCTTCAGATTCTTCTCCCTGTATTACTTCAGGTTCCTCATCATAAATAGGCTCTTTAGAATTTGAGACAATATCTCCACTGTCAAGTACCATCATGGCATTTCGGTTAGGACATTGGCTGGCAACATGTCCTTTCCCAAAACATTTGAAACATTTGATATCTCTGGACCTCTCGAAAGTGTTGGTTTGCTTTTATTTACCCTTGCTAGATTCACCCACTTGTTTAGTCTTGGTTACTTCTATAGGATCCTTTGCTTGGGCTGGAATTGGCTTCATCAAGGTGATAGGATCTTGCTTCCATTTGGTGGTCGAACTTGGACTGCTCCGATTGTAGGTTTTCCTTTTGTGCTGTCGTTTAATTTTCATGGCCACATGTACCATCTCTTCAATCTCTACATAATGTTGAAGTTCAACAAGGTTAGCAATATCAAGATTTAGTTCAGATAAAAATCTTTTCATGGTTGCTTATCTGTCTTTATCAACATTGGCTTGAATCATGGCTATCTCTATTTCCTTGAAATACTCTTCAACGCTCTTGCTTCCTTGTTTCAGATTTTGTAGTTTATGATAAAGATCTTGGTGATAGTGAGTAGGCACGAACCTTTTCCTCATAATGGCCTTCATTTCTTCCCATGTAGTGATGGGGCGTTCACCATTTCCTCTTCTTGAACTCACCAATTGATCCCACCAAACTAAGGCATTTTCCACGAATTCCATAGCAGCAAGCCTGACCTTCTTTTGCTCCGTATAGTTTTGGCATTTAAAAATGTGTTTGATCTTGATTACCCAATCAAGATAGGCTTCAGGATCAGTTCATCCTTGAAATGGAGGAATGGTTACCTTAATGTTGCTGAAGTTGTCATTATGATTTAGATGAACATCTATTCGCGCTACTGATGTTACTTCAACCTCCTCTTCTTCTAATTCTTCTTCCATTCTAGGGTGATTTAATCTCTGGTTGCCTAAGGATGCTTCAAATTGATCCATACGATCATACAAAGGCTCAAATTCTAATTTCAGCAATCTGGCCATTTCATGTATGATTACTTGAGTTTGTAAATTAGGGGCTTCTCTTTTAGGGGTTCAACTTGGACTTCGAGACATGGTTAGTGAAATAAGAAAAGAATAAAATGTGTAAAAGACCTTACCTGAAATTACTCTCACAAAGCCTCGCGAGTCACTCCAAGAAAAACTTGAATGTCACTCAATATGCTCGTGTTTGCACTCTAGGACTTTAATGGCTTTTACTTTTCATCTTCTGATCTCACACACGCTCAAGCCTTTTTCCTCTCGCTTCTCTTTATCCCAAGTTTTAGGGGACTTTACTCAAAACCATATCAAGTAGATTTTACTTGTTTGGCGTCGGCTAGGGTTAGTAGGAATGGAAAAACAAAATATAATGAAAGGGCGACTTAGAAAATAGAAAGAAGAGAATAAAAGGGGTTACTTACACAAAGTCACTTCACAACCTTCTATCACCACAATCAATTTAAAAGGCTTACTTGAATGGCTTGGTAATGAGTAATTCAACTTTTCTTTGTTTTATTTTCTTTTTCTTTTTCTTCTTTTGGAAAGCTTGACTTTTCTTTGCTGATTTTTTATTTTCTTTCACTTGCACTTCACTTGCAATTTTTTTTGGTATTTTTGTTGTTGTTGTTGCATGTTGCTTCTTCCACCAAGGCTTTGATTACCGCTTGATGTAAGGAACTTGTACCTTATCGATTGATTGTGGATGTAGGAAGGAAGAAAAACAACCTGCATAAGTGAATGGCTCAAAATAGATGGTTAAGGTTGGTAAACGTATGGGTGAATATGTAGGCTATTTAAATAATGAGTGATGGAAGCGGAATATGGTTGATATGGCTATGGTTTATGGTTGATGAAACAAAGGGATGGTTGTGAGGGATGGTCTTAAAGAAGACTCAAAGAATAACCAATGCTATAGAGAGCAAAGACCAAGACTTTATATTTCTTCTTTAAGGGGTGGTATAAAGGACTTTGACCCACAAGTTATAAGAACTAGGAACCAGAAGTATCAAGGGGAAAAGGGTTGACGCCAAAAGCATAAAATACTTGATAAGTCAATAAAAGTCACCATGACTTAAAAACGAGAATAATCTCACTTAATTTAATCAAAAAGGTCTAGTTACAAATGAATTATGTTTTCCTATTTATAGGAAATTGAAGGGAATGGCCGAATGATTACAAGGGGTTTCGACCAGGCCTTGTGCCTTTTCCTTGGCCGAATAGGTCTTGTGTCCTTTCAAGTTGGCGC
Organism: Hibiscus syriacus; assembly: GCF_006381635.1. Taxonomy (NCBI): domain Eukaryota; kingdom Viridiplantae; phylum Streptophyta; class Magnoliopsida; order Malvales; family Malvaceae; genus Hibiscus; species Hibiscus syriacus. Next base: position 3,014,287 of record NW_024062296.1, on the reverse strand, counting down.
CAAATTGGATGGGAAATGATGCTTGGTCCAATAGTGAGAGAGCTCTTCATCTTGGTACCTAAATGATACCGCATACAACGCACATGGGGGCTGGTCATATGGCTCGGACATGGGTGTTATAAGGAGCCTTGTGGTGAAACCTTGTGCATGGGATGATAACTGGTTATGTGCTCCATCTTGGGCGTGTGTGTGTCTCATCCAAGCTAGCTTGTGTGTGGAGCTAGCTAGCAAGCATGGGGTTGTGTGATGCAAGCACGTTTCCATTAATAAAGAGAGTACTCTTGAAAACCTTTATATTGAAATTACTATATATATTAGTTATATACTACATGCTTTTATAATACAATTCATGATAAGAATTCTTCTTATGTGCTTAAAGAATAACTTAGTATGAACACAGCATGCACATTGATATTTAAGCATGTTAGGATAATCTTATAATCATATTAAACATGATTACCTTATATACATCAAGGCAGCATCATTATAATTAATTTTATTAGTTCATATGCATTCATATTAGCTCTTAAGCTTCATGCATTATCTTGCACAAATTATGAGATGATATATTTAGCTCATGACCTTCAATCATATCTCACATTACTATATTTTTACATGAGAGCAAGGTATTTAGCTCATAACAGCTCAATGCCATGGACTTACCTTGTTTCCTTGCACATATAGGTACATTAGAGTGTGATGCACGATGAGATAATTTCATGGATGATTTGGACATCATATGCAGCTCATGGAACACTAAGGAAAGCTCGATTCAGCTGGAGGAGCTTAAGGCTAGCTAAACTCAGCTAGTTGGACTATTTAGAGCTGAGTTGCCAAAAGTGATGTCAAAGGTAGCTAAATGTAGGTGAACATGTTGTTATGGAGCTCATAAGGATTCAGCTAGGAAGCTTGTTCACAAAACGCCCATGCTTGTTAACTAGCTCCACACTCAAGCTAGCTTGGTAGGAGACACATGCACGCCCAAGATGGAGCGCATGACCAGCCATCATTCCATGCACAAGGCTCCCTAGATCACCCATGTGCATGCCATATGACCAGTCCCCATGTGCCTTGCATGTGGTCTCATTTAGGCGCCAAGATGAAGAGTCCTCTCCTTATTCAGCCAAGGGTTATCACCCTTCATTTAAACTGGAATATCATCTCTATTTTGTAATTAATTATGTCTCTATAGGAAGGCACAAGGTTGGCTGAATCTCCTTGTAACCATTGCGCCATGCCTCTCCATTTCCTATAAATAGGAAAGCATATATCATTTGTATTCAGACTTTTTGATTAATATAATTGAGATTATTCTATTCCTTAAGTCCTGGTGACATTTATCGACTTATCAAGTATTTTATACTTGTGGCGTCAACCCCTTTCTTTTCACCTTGATACTTCTAGTTCCTAGTGTATATAACTAGTGGGTCAAAGTACTTAATACCACCCCATGAATAAGTAATATAAAGTATGGGTCTTTTCTCTATATAGCATTGGTTCTTTTTTAAGACTTCTTCAAGATACTATCCTCACTACCATCCCTTTGTTTCATAAGCCATCACTATAGCCTTATCAACCATCCTTCGCTTCCCTCTCTCGTTTTAAATAGCCGACCTATTCACAATATATCTACCACCCTTAACCCTCTCTTTTTTAGCCATTCACTTGTATAGGTTGTTTGTTTCCTTCCTAGATCCACAATCAATTTGTTAAGGTACAAATGTCTTACATCAAGTGGCATCAGAAGACAAACAAGTCTTACATCAAGTGGTAATTAGAGCTATTGGTGGAAGAAAGCAACGTGCTACAACAATAAAAAGAAAAATACAAAAAGAAGTTCAAAGTGAAGTGCAAAGTAAAAGAAAAAGAAAAATAAGAAAAGAAAGTGAAGCACTCAAAAGAAAGAATAATCCAGCACTCAAAATAAGAAAAAACAAATAAAAGAAGTTAAAGCACTCATCAACAATTATCATCACCAAGCAATTCAAGTAAGCCGTTTAAATTGATTGTGGTGATAGAAGGTTGTGAAGTGACTTGTGTAAGTAACCCTTTCTATTCTTTTCTTTCTTTTTCTAACCCACCCTTACATTATATTTGTTTTTCCATTCCTATTAACCCTTTTACAGCTGACGCCAAACAAGTAGAAATTTACTTGATATGATATTGAGTAAAGTTCTCTAGAACTTGGGACAAGAGAATTGAGAGGAAAAAGGATGGAGCATGTGTGAGATCATAAGAGAACAAGTAAAAGCCATTAAGTCCTATAGTGCAAACACAAGCGGATTGAGTGACATTCAAGTTTCCTTGGAGTGACTCGTGAGGCTTTGTGAGAGTACATTCTGGTAAGGTCTTTTACACATCTTATTATTTTCTTATTTCACTAACCATGTCTCGAAGTCCTTGATGAACCCCTGAAAGAGATGCCCCTAATTTGTAAACTCATGCAATCATTCATGAAATGGCCAGATTGCTGAAATTATAATTGGAGCCTTTGCATGATCGTATGGACCAATTTGAAGCATCTTTATGCAGTCGAAGAGTAAATCGCCCTAGAATGGAAGAAGAATTCGAAGAAAAGAAGACTGAAGTAACATCAGTAGCATGAAGAGATGCTCATCGAAATCAGAATGACAACTTCAGCAACATCAAAGTGACCATTCTTTCATTTCAAGGACGAACTGATCCTGAAGCCTATCTTGATTGGGTAATCAAGATTGAACACATTTTTGAATGCCAAAATTATATGGAGCAAAAGAAGGTCAGGCTTGCTACTACGGAATTCGTGGACTATGCCTTAGTTTGGTGGGACCAATTGGTGAGTTCAAGAAGATGAAATGATGAACGCCCCATCAATACATGGGAAGAAATAAAGGTTATTATGAGGAAAAGGTTCGTGCCTACTCACTATCACCGAGATATTTACCATAAATTACAAAATTTGAAACAAGGAAGAAAGAGCGTTGAAGATTATTTCAAAGAAATAAAGATAGCCATGATCCGAGCCAATGTTGATGAAGACAGAGAAGCAACCATGGCAAGGTTTTTATCTGGCCTAAATCCTGATATTGCTAACCTTGTTGAACTTCAGCGTTATGTAGAGATTGAAGAGATGGTACATATGTCCATGAAAATTGAAAGACAACTCAAAAGGAAATCCTACAGTAGGAGCAGTCCAAGTTCGGCCACCAAATGGAAGAAAGAGCCTATTACCTTCAGGAAACCAATTCCAGCACAAGCAAAGGATCGTATAGAAGTTACCAAGACTAAACAAGTGGGCGAATCTAGTAAGGGTAAAGAAAAGCAAACCAGTACTTTTGAGAGATCCAGAGACATCAAATGTTTCAAATGTTTTGGGAAAGGACATGTTGCTAGTCAATGTCCCAACCAAAATGCCATGATGATACTTGACAATGGAGATATTGTATCATATTTTAAAGAGCCAATTTTTGATGAGGAACCTGAAACAATGCAAGATGAAGAAACTGAAGAAAATGTAGATCACGGTGAGATGCTTGTTTCGAAAAGGTTCCTACAATCACACACATCCCAAGAGGATATTCAAAGAAACAATATTTTCCATAAAAGATGCCATGTCAAGGACAAGGTTTGCATAATGATCATCGATGGAGGAAGTTGCACAAACGTAGCCAGCAATCTTATGGTTGAAAAACTTGGATTGGCAATATCAAAGTATCCCACTCCATATAAACTCTAATGGCTCAATGAAGGAGGTGAGTTAAACGTTACCAAATAGGTTCTAATTCCTTTTTCAGTTGGTAGGTACAAGGACGAGGTGCTTTGTGACATTGTCCCTATGCATGCTAGCCACATCTTACTTGGAAGGGCATGGCAGTATAACAAAAGGGCCATTCATGATTGTTATCACAATCAATATAATTTTAAGCATGATGGATGCAAGGTAACCTTGATGCCTTTGACGCCAAAAGAGCTACAACAAGGTCAGTTGCATATGGGAAAGAGTGTATAAGCATGGCATAAAGACAAAACCCTAATGAAGAATGAAGAGGAATGAAACATGACACCAAACTTCTTCATAGTGAAACACGATGGTTCAATGCTGGAAACTGAAGGGGTTAATACGATAATTGGTGATGGTTGGAATTTAAAGACACAACTCTTCACCAAGGGTTTTAATCGCCAAAAGGTAAGTAAACCTTTATTTGAAACCTCTTATCTCCTCACTTTGCAGGACCAATCACGTGAAAGGTCACTTCTAAAGGGGATATCCTTAAAGGAATATCACTCTCAAAAGGTATCTGTTGGTAAATCAAATTCCAAAGAAAGGCCTAAAGGGAAATCTTATGAAAGGATACCTAATGGAAGAACACAACCATTCAACGGATGTTTTCCTTTAGCAAGGAGACGTGAAGCCATGCAAGGACAGAATGAACTCGATTTGAGGACAAATCACCCTAAAGAAGGGGGGATGATGCAAGCATGTTTCCATCAATAAAGGGAGTACTCTTGAACACCTTTATATTGAAATTACTATATATATTAGTTATATACTACATGCTTTTATAATACAATTCATGATAAGAATTCTTATTATGTAGTTAAAGAATAACTTAGTATGAACACAACATGCACATTGATATTTAAGCATGTTAGGATAGTCTTATCATCATATTAAACATGATTACCTTATATACATCAAGGCATCATCATTATAATTCATTTTATTAGTTCATATGCATTCATATTAGCACTTAAGCTTCATGCATTATCTTACACATATTATGAGATGATATATTTAGCTCATGACCTTCAATCATAGCTCACATTACCATATTCTTACATAGCAGCAAGATATTTAGCTCATAACAACTCAATGCCATGAACTTACCTTGTTTCCTTGCACATATAGGTACATTGGAGTGTGATGCTCGATGATATATATTGGTGGATGAGTTCGACGTCATATGCAGCTCACAAACAACTCATAAAGTACAAGGCAGCTTATGGAACACTAAGGAAAGATCGATTCAGCTGAAGGAACTAAAGCCTAGCTAAACTCAACTAGTTTGACTTTTTGGAGCTGAGTTGCTAAAAGTGATGTCAAAGGTAGCTGAATGTAGCTGAACATGTTGTTATGAAGCTCATAAGGATTCGACTAGGAAGCTTGTTCACAAATAGCCCATGCTTGCTAACTAGCTCCACACTCAAGCTAGCTTGGTAGGAGACACATACACGCCCAAGATGGAGCACATGTCCAACCATCATTCCATGCACAAGGTTACACCACAAGGCTCCCTAGATCACCCATATGCATACCGTATGACTAGCCCCCATGTGCCTTACATGTGGTCTAATTTAAGTGCCAAGATGAATAGTCTTCTCCCTATTCGGCCAAGCATCATCTCCCATCCAATTTGGCACCAACATGGAGGGACACTAGAGCTATTCGACCAAGGGTTATCACCCTCCATTTAAACTGAAACATCATATATATTTTGTAATTAATTATGTCTCTATAGGAAAACACAAGGCTGGCCAAATCCCCTTGTAACCATTCAGCCATGCCTCTCCATTTCCTATAAATAGGAAAGCATATATCATTTGTATTCAGATTTTTTGATTAATATAAGTGAGATTATTCTCTTCCTTAAGTCCTGGTGACTTTTATCGACTTATCAAGTATTTTATACTTGTGGCGGCAACCCCTTTCTTTTCACCTTGATACTTCTGGTTCCTAGTTCATATAACTAGTGGGTCAAAGTACTTAATACCACCCCTTGAAGAAGCAATATAAAGTCTGGGTCTTTGCTCTCTATAGCATTGGTTCTTCTTTGAGACTTCTTCAAGATACTATCATCACTACCATCCCTTTGTTTCATAAGGCATCACTATAGCCTTATCAACCATCTTCTGCTTCCCTCTCTCATTTTAAACATCCCACCTATTCACCATACGTCTACCACCCTTAACCCTAATTTTTTAAGCCATTCACTTGTACAGGTTGTTTGCTTCTTTCCTAGATACATAATCAATTTGTTAAGGTACAAATGCCTTACATCACTATTTGTGAACAAGCTTCCTAGATGAGTCCTTGTATGCTCAATAACAGTATATTCAACTCAAAATAGTCTAGCTAGCTAAGTTTAGCTAGCCTTGTATGCCTTACATCAATTTGTGAGCTTCATTTGATGTCCAACTAATCCACCTAGCTACCCCAACGTGTGTCATACTCCAATATACCTACATGTGCAAGGAAACAAGGTAAGTTCATGGCATTGAGTTGATATAAGCTAAATACCTGGTTTCCATGCATGAATATGGTAATGTGAGCTATGATTGAAGGTCATGAGCTAAATATATCATCTTATAATATGTATGAACTAATGCATAGAGCCTAAGCACTAAAATGAATGCATATGAACTAATGAAATCAAATATAAGTATATTGCCTTGATGTATATGTGATAATCATGCTTAAAATGATTATAAGATTATTCTAACATGCTTAACGTATTAAATAACAATGTGCATGATGTGTTCATACTAAGTTATTTATTAATTACATAACCTGTATTCTTATCATGAAATATATTATAATAGCATATATTATAAAGCTAATATAAAGTAAACTCAATATAAAGATGTTCAAGAGTACTCCCTTTATAGATGAAAACGTGCTTGCATCTATTGGTATCAGATTTGGGCCGACAATTGGAAAGAAGCAAGCAATCTTGCTTGTTCTTGCACACAAAACCTTCAAGGTACCCCAATGGAGCTAGTTCACAAAAGATTCATCGTGTTAGGTTCTTTTTATTTAATTTTAATTTAGATTCAAATCCTTCTTGTTAGTTTGCTATTTAAAAAAAACAAAAAAAAAGGTAAAAAAAAAGGCAAAATTTCAAACAAGTTTTAAATGAAGGTATTTAGGGATTATTTTATCCAGATATCATATTCATCCTAAGAGTAATCTCCATTACAAGATTCACTCCAATTTGAGTTCATTTGAGCCTTCAAATACATCCTTCAAGTTTTATCGGTAGATTCGGTCTAGAATCTTGTCGAATTTCTTGAAAAATCTAAAGGAGTAATTTCGTTGTGAAAGTTTCCATATTGAAACTTCATATATTTAAGATCATTCCCATAAACAATTAGAAGTTTTGTAGATCAAGAACAGCTTCGAACAAAGCGATCAAGAAAAACAAATTATTTGAGGACTCACCATTCAACATACTCTACTGGATACTACTGAAGGTATTTGGTTCTGAAATTGTACAGGTGGTTTCTTGACGCATCAAAAGACATTTAAGATTTTTTCCAAAATTGTTAGACAATGGTAATCCCCTAAAAAATATTTATCAAATTGATCTAGCGTTTTCTAGGTTTCTGGGTTGGTTTTTTTTTCTCTGACTCTTAGTGCTTTAGGTTATTTTGTTTTTCCTTTTTATTGTTCTTTTGCATTATCTAACACATTATGTTTCTTGTGTTAGTAGGACTAAAGAGTTTGCATACTTATTCCTTCTTTGCATTCTCATTCTCTTGAAGTCTAACCCTTGTTTGGCCTCTTATAGCTTTTAGGTTTTTATTATCGCCTTTGCTAGTAATCAAACTTCGATACGAACTGTGGAAGACTACTTGGTGAAGTGAGTTTTAAAGAGTACAAGATCGACTTACTTGCCTCTCGTTGTGTTACTTTCTTGGACTGACTTGTGAGGTTTCTTGCTTTGTTGAATTTAATTCCTTTTATTTTTATTTTACTTTAAAATCTTCTTTTGAGTGTTATAAGTACAGGATGGGCGACAATAAAAACAAGACACTTATGACTATCTGAGCCGCACTTGAACAACTCACAACTCAATTTGATCAACTTAACAATGCCTTGAGAGAACGACAAGAACTACAATAGGATCTACCAAACCAGAATCCAATGCCAAATAATGCTGAACTTTTGGCCCCCATGCCAGCACAACTACGTTTTCAAGCACCCGAACTCTTTGCAAAACCAAAGTTCACGATCCCGTCTTTTAAAGGAGACTATGATCCAGACAAGTACATCGATTGGGAAGGAAAAGTTGATCTCATGTTCGCATACCATGACTGCCCCCAAACTGAACAAGTTCCCTTCATCACCTTGGAATTCGAAGGATATGCTTACACTCGGTGGATGCAAACAAGGAAAAAAATCAGCAACTTCCAAATTCAACCAATCACTTCTTGGACCGAACTCAAACACGCCATGAGGAACAGATTCCTACCGACACATTATACACAAGAAGTTAAACAACGACTACACCGACTTTGACAAGGTATAAGTTTAGTTGAAGATTACTAAAAGGAGATGTAGTCTTTACTCAATAGGGCTAACATAACCGAAGAGGAAGAGGACACCATGTCAAGATTCATCGTTAGCTTAAACTCAAACATCACTGATCTTCTTGATCTCCATGGATACGAAAACCTTGAAGATACACTAAAGAAAGCAATGATAATCGAATCACAAATCCAAAAGAGATTCTAATTTAGAGAACATTACCAAGGTAATTCATTCTCTTACCAAGGTAATCCTTCAAATCCTTCCTCATCTTCTACTTCATCTTCTCAAAAAAAGTCGAGAGATAACAAACCCGACAAGGAGAAACAACGATCAGTAAAGACAGAGCACTTTCATCCCCTAAAGATAACACCCGAGTAAGAGACATCAAGTGTTTTAAATGCTTACGAAAAGGCCATATCAGCCGTAATTGTCCAAACACGAGGACCCTAACCATACTAGGTGATAGATCTTACAATTCTGACTCCGATGACGACACCCTCGATATTCCAACACATGCCGAAGCCAAAGAAGATGGTGATGACTATGGAAGCGATGAGTACAATTGCACAATCTTGGTGATCCGTCATACCTTGAATATTGAACCATCCAACGAGTTTAACATATAACGTTTCAACATCTTCCACACACACTGCCTAATCAAGGAACAACCATTCTCTATCATCATTGACAATGGTAGTTGTGTCAACGTCATTAGCTCCAACATTGTTGAATCACTCAAACTTCCTTGCCAACAACATCCGAAACCTTATTGCTTACAATGGCTTAATGACAGTATCGAGATAAAGGTGGTTAAACAATGTCTCGTTAATATCAAGATGGGAAAGTATTGTGAGGACATATGGTGTGATGAAATTTCGATGCAAGCATATGACATTCTCCTAGGATGTCCTTGGCAATACGACAACGACGTCACATATTATGGCCGAAAGAACACTTTCACAATTCCAATAAAAGGTAAACCGTTCTGACTTAACCCTCTACCCCCCAAAGATATTCTCATAGATCAACAATGAATTCTCAAGGAGACATGGAACTTGAAGAAAAAGGAAAAGGATGCTACAACCGATAAAAGCCAAACAAATGACCCACGGTTGGTGAGTGAACCTTAATGTGAAAATAAAATAGTCTCTCAAAACATTTATGCGAGTGCAAAAGACATGAGAGAGGCCCTTTTTCAAAATAGGCTCTGCATTCTAGTCCGTTTCAAGGACTCCATTTTATCAACTATCACTAACATCACATATTTGCCTAGTGTATTTTCTTCTCTATTGCAGGAGTTTCAAGACATCTTAAGGAACCCACTGGATGGTTTACCACCTACAAGAGGAATCAAACATCAAATCAACTTCATCCCTGTATCAACCATACCAAACTACCTCACTTACCGATGCAATCCTGATGAAACAAATGAATTAGAATGACAAATATATTCATTGTTACAAAAAGGACACATCCATGAGAGTCTTAGTCCTCGTGCGGTTCCTGCCATCCTAGTTCCAAAGAAAAATGGCAAATTCCAAATGTGTGTAGATTGCTGACCTATCAATCACATAATAATCAAGTATAAGCAACCTATTCCATGCCTAGATGATATGTTGGATGAACTACATGGTGCATGTATCTTCACCAAAATTGACTTGAAGAGTGGTTACCATCAAATTCAAATGAAAGAAGGCGATGAGTGGAAAACAACATTCAAGACAAAGTTCAGCTTGTATGAATGGCTTGTTATGCCCTTTGGACTCACAAACGCTCCAAGCACCTTCATAAGATTAATGAATCACAATCTTAAGGAGTTTATAGGTAAATTTGTTGTCGTTTACTTTGATGACATTCTTATATACTCATCTTCTGTTGACTCTCATGTCATTCACGTTCGAATGGTTCTCGAAGTTCTTTGACGAGAACATTTATATGCTAACATGGATAAGTGTGTGTTTTGCAGTGATAAACTTATGTTTTTAGGCTTTATAGTTAGTGTACAGGGTTTCCATATAGATAAAGAGAAGGTCAAGGCAATTTAAGAATGGCCCACGCCTACTTCCATTACCGAGGTAAGATATTTTCATGGTTTGGCAATTTTCTACCGTCGCTTTATCAAAGATTTCTCAGCCATTGCTGTACCATTTTAGAGTATGTCCAAAGACCAATCATATGATGATTATAATAATACTTTTATTTACCGATTTTATTGAATAAAGGCATTGTCGCTATTATTTTCATTTACATATATGTGTTTAACATAAACTGGACGATAATAAGTCTATATAATGAGATAATTGTTATTATTAAAAGATCCCTAGTCAAGTATTATTATGGGCATGGACAATGATAATACGCATAAGGCTAACACATTATTGATTGATGACAATGAGTTGTCATTGACATAGAGATGTCAGAATTTATACATGATTGTATTGTTAGAGAACAATGTATTGGATTGACCCACCATGAGCTTATGTCTTGGATTATTATATGACAGTCATAATATTGCTCATAGTGATGACTATATGTATGATCCTCAGACTTGAGATCAATACTATCCCAACATATATTGTTGTATGTTTTGATGCAGCTAAACAAGCTCCGTAATTGGTTGCTCAATAAAGACTGTTATTGAATATATCTCAATATATGTAGTGGGTGTATATGATTAAGATAAGATTTCTCCTTCCCACATAATAGGAAATATACCATAGGCCACTTGATTGAGTAAGACTATAAACGCATGGCCATGCTCGAATAAGTTGATATGAGATATCATAAACTATTGGTTAATTAAAGTCTACTCTAGATATTAAGAAACAATAGATGGGCTATACAAGTGTGACTATTCCAAGACTTATGCTTATTTTAGATATAAAGGACATAAGGATGTAATACATAAAAGAGTAATCACCAAGATGATATATTGAATCATATTTTCTTGTAACTTAGGTGACAATGATATATTGCTAGATGTCACTCATTGTATGTACTATTAGAATAGTTCTAATAATTACTACTAAGGTTACAAGAACCTAAAAGGTCACACCCTATGATTGAAATGAGCAAAGATGTACAATTTGTTGCACGTTACTAAAATATATATCTAGAGTTAATTAAATATATATTTTAATAATCCAAATATTTAATTTCAATTAATTAAATATAAATTTAATTAATTTTAAATAATAAAATCCCTAATATGATTAGGGTAACTTGGATATAAGAGGATTATTAAATTCTAATTAATTAAATATAGATTTAATTAATTTGAAATAATAAAACCCTAATATGATTAGGGTAACTTGGCTATAAAAAGGTGTGTTGGGTCTAGCAGCTTTTTTACACAACACACTCAAAACCTTAAGCCGTTTTCTCTCAAAATTAGTTTTGGGGAAAATAAAGATTGCTCTCAATCGGGTGAACTAAGTAGAGGCCGATACGTGATTTCGTGGAGGCTTATGATTCGAACCGATCTATACCACCAGTACTCACTGTTTTCCTTACTATTTTTCAAGGAACCCACTGTAAGTATTCACATCTTTTCCTCCCGATTTCAGTATTTCATACTTGGATCGCTGGTGAGACCGTCAAGTTTTGTTTCCGCTGTGCCATGGAGTGCGCCGACGGTCCCAATACACCATTAACCAAGATCATCAAAAAGTCAGTTGAATTCAAATGGGGACCACTACAACAAAAAGCTTTTGAACTTCTTAAAGATAAGTTATGTTCTGCCCCTATTCTTCATCTTCCTAATTTTTCTAACACCTTTCAGCTAGAATGTGATGCTTCAGGCATAGGCATTGGTGTCGTCCTCATGCAAGAAAGAAAACCTATCGGTTACTATAGTGAAAAGTTAAAAGGTGCACAATTGAACTACTTTATCTATGACATGGAACTTCTTGCACTCATCCGAGCACTCGAAGTGTGGAAACACTATATTATCCCTAAAGAGTTTGTCATTCACACAAACCATGAATTACTCAAATGGTTAAATGGACAAGATATGTTAAACAAACGACATGCTCGATGGGTTGAGTTCATTTAATCTTTTCCTTACATCATTAAATACAAACAAGGGAAAGATAACATCGTCGCTGATGTATTATCTCGACGATATACACTTATCACTCAAATGCATGCTACTGTTTTGGGTTTTGCACAAATCAAAGAACTTTATCCTAACGATCCAGATTTTTCTGAGATTTATAAACAATGTGTAAAAGGTGTTTTTAACAAGTTTTATCTTGTAGATGGCTTTCTTTTTCGCATGAATAGGTTGTGTATACCATAAGGCTCTTTGCGAGAGTTCTTGGTTCACGAGTCACATGCTGGAGGACTCATGGGACACTTCGGTGTTCATAAAACACTCGATATGTTTATGGAACACTTCTTTTGGCCGTATATGCATAAAATAGTGGAAAAGATTTGTGCATCATGCATCACGTGCAAACAACAAAAGTCAAAGGTAAATCCTAATGGTTTGTACAAGCCTTTACCGATTTCTTCTTCTCATTGGATCGATTTATCGATGGATTTTATACTTGGCTTACCCCACACTAAGAAAGGATGAGATAGCATTTTGTGGTTGTGAACAGATTCTCGAAGATGGTACATTTCATTCCTTGCCATAAAACGGATGATGTCACACACATTGCTGATTTATTCTTTTAAGAAATAGTCTGTCGTCATGGTATTCCTCGCACCATTGTGTCCGATCGTGACACTAAGTTCATAAGCCACTTTTGGAAGGTATTATGGGGTAAGATTGGCATAAAACTTCTCTATTCCACTTATTGTCATCCTCAAACCGATGGACAAACCGGAGTAACAAATCAGATTCTAGGATCTTTGCTAAGAACCATGGTAGTTAAGAATACTCATAATTGTGAATAATATTTACCTTTTGTTGAGTTTGCTTATAATCGATCCATTCACTCCACAACAGGTTATTCTCCATTCGAAATAGTTTATGGTTTTAACCCATTAACTACTTTGGATCGTATTCCCTTACCTTTAGATCAGGTTGCCAATTTAGATGGTGAAAAGAAGGCTGCCCTTGTCAAAGACATACACGCCAAAGCCAAACTCAAGATGGAGAAAACATACGAGGAAATTGTATATCGAGTTAACAAGTGCTGACGACATGTCACCTTTAAACCAAGATATTGGGTATGGGTTCACATGAGAAAAGAGAGGTTCCTGACACAAAGGAAATCCAAGCTAGACCCACGAAGCGATGACCCATTCCAAGTCCTTGAACGAATCAATGACAATCCCTACCGCATTGATCTTCTCGGTGAGTATAACGTGAGTGAATCCTTTAATGTTTCTAACTTATCTCTTTTTGATATTTCAGATTTGTGAACGAATCCTTTTAAGAAAGGGGGAGATGATACATGCACCACACGCCATAAAGATAAGGAAGATAAATTTATTATACCACTTGGCCCTATCACACAAGGCCGTACCAAACTTCTTAAAGACAAGCTTTAAATTGCAGTTCAAGTATTCATCCGTAAGGGTCTAATAGCATCAAATTTACAACAACTTTTTGAAGGGGATATAGTTGTTATCCGGTCGACATGTATTCTAGAGATACAACCGTCTGTCTCTTATATTTCCAACAGTTCTTGATCACATCAATCCGATATTAGAAACTCATTTTACTGAAGACGGTGCATGCATAAAATCTTATACGGGATTAATATGTGAATTTGTAAATATTACGAATTTTCAATATTTATATTGATTATTTGTAATATAATTTAATACAGGATGATGAATTATCTTTTAGGATCAGAGTTATTATTTTATTAGGAATTAAGGTTTAGTTAAAACAATATTTTTAGTTATTATTATTTTATTAGGAGTTAGAGTTAAAACTTGTTTAGTTTATTATTATTTTATTATTTAGTTATTTAGGACCTTTAGAATTCAGCCCCTATATAAAGAAGGCTTCATTCAACTTTGTAAATCAGATTTCTTTGA